>NW_020884885.1:3388433-3875806 GCF_003945725.1 Corapipo altera | reverse complement strand
CGCGGGGCCGCGCGGGGCGGCGGGGGCTGGGCGGGAGCGGTTGGGCGGGCGCCGCGCCGCGCGCTGCCCTTCCCTTCCCGCGCGCCGCCGTCCCCGGGGGCGCTCCCAGGAAAGCGCTCCAGCCGCGCGGCGTTTTCGGGCGCTGTCAGCGGCCCCCCCCCCCCCCCCCCCCCGCGCCTGGCGCTCCGCTCGCTCCGTGACCGCGCTGCGCCAGGGACGGGGAGGGGCGGCCCGGGGCCCTCGGGTGGAGCGGCGAAGGGGGCTGCAGCAGATGTGGCTGCGGAGGGAGGGAGCGGGGGAGCCGAGCCGTCAGGGCAGGGCGGCCGCCGGTCCCACGTCCGCGGCAGTGGGAGGCGGTGAGGTGCCGTGCCACGCTCCCAGGGCTGCATGGGGACGCCGAAGAAAGTGGTGGCAGTGGCAGTGACCGGCCCTTCCTTTCTCCCCGTAGAGCAACAAGATGTTGAATTACAGCCCCTCGGGTGTCAGCGGGTGCCTGCTGGACAGGAAGGCGGTGGGCACCCCAGCAGGCGGCGGTTTCTCTAGGAGGCACTCTGTCACTCTGCCCAACTCCAAGTTTCATCAGAACCAGCTCCTCAGCAGCCTGAAAGGGGAGCCGGCTCCCATGCTGAGCCCCCGAGAAAGCCGCTTCCGGGACCGCTCCTTCTCCGAGGGCGGCGAGCGCCTGCTGCAGCAGAAGCAGCCCGGGGGACAGGTCAACTCCAGCCGCTACAAGACGGAGCTGTGCCGCCCCTTTGAGGAGAACGGTGCCTGCAAGTACGGCGACAAGTGCCAGTTCGCCCACGGCATCCACGAGCTGCGTAGCCTCACCCGCCACCCCAAGTACAAGACCGAGCTCTGCCGCACTTTCCACACCATCGGCTTCTGCCCCTATGGTCCGCGCTGCCACTTCATCCACAACGCGGAGGAGCGCCGCGCTGTGGCGGGGAGCCGGGAGCCCGCCGTCGCCGACAGACCCCGCCTGCAGCACAGCTTCAGCTTTGCCGGCTTCCCCAGCACTGCTGCCAGCGGGCTGCTGGACAGCCCCACTTCCATCACCCCGCCGCCCATGTTGAGTGCCGACGACCTGCTGGGCTCCCCCACTTTGCCTGACTGCGCCAGCAACCCCTTCACCTTCTCCAGCCAGGAGCTGGTCAGTCTTTTTGCCCCCAGCATGGGGGTGCAGGTGCCCGGCGGGAGCCCCCCCCCCCACCTTCTTGTTCAGGCCCATGTCCGAGTCCCCCAACATGTTTGACTCGCCACCCAGTCCTCAGGACTCCCTCTCTGACCAGGAGGGCTATCTGAGCAGCTCCAGCAGCAGCCACAGCGGCTCAGATTCCCCTATCCTGGACACCTCAAGACGTCTTCCCATCTTCAGCAGACTCTCCATCTCCGATGACTAATCTGGGGTTTCCTCTTGCCCCTCCCCACATCTATTACGATGTTAAGCTGAACTCCCCCCACCCTCTGCCAGATAGTCTGAGCTGGATGTTAACATGTCCACCTGCCTGCCATTTACCCACTGGCTTAAACCTTAAGTGCCAAAATACGATGAAAAGCAATAACGTTTACAAAGTTAGTGCCTTTTAACACTTTCACTGTGACTGTATTACCTCTCCAGCTGCAGAGGGCACCAGCAGCTCTGTGCACTTCCAGATGTGCAGGAAATGTCCGAATTCAGCTCCCTCCACTGGCCATGTACTGCATCACCCTCTCCTAGTCCCATCCTGACTGGCCAGTTTCTGCTAGGCTGCAGGCATGTGGGCAAGCGTTAACATCCAGTCCTTTTTCTCCTCTCCCCTTAAAGACTAAATCTTGCCTGGATCTGCTCAGGTCTGCGGGAAGAAAAGCTGAGAACGGACAAAGATTGTAACATGAGTGGGACTTCGACTGTGAGGAAGAAAACAAAACACACACAAAAAAAAAGAGAGAAAGTAAAAAAAAAAGATGGACTATGAGAGACTTGATTTTGGTGCTAAAACTTCCCCATGTATACATGTGACATCTTAAAACAAATAAAGGAAGAGAGGGGGTGGGGCCAACAGAAGTCATTCCACACACACACAAGTTCGTGTAAACAAAGTTCCAGTAGACATAGCTTTAATGGTTTTGCTCTAGAGTACTTTAGATCTATCTTAGAGCACTCACGCCAAGCTTTTTATTATTTTTTCTGGGTTTTTAATTTTGTATAACTTTTCAGAAATTGGAGAGCAAATTTTGCTTGTCACTGCACAACAATATAAAAAGCTTATTTAACTTATCAAAACGTATTTATTGCCGAAACCTATGCTTTTTAATTTTGTTCATATTTATCGGGATGATGAATCCATAGAATATATTCTTTTATGTTTAAATTATGATCTTCCATATTAATCTTAAGATTGTGAAGTGTCTTTTTTTCCTTTTTTTCCCCACAGTTTAATATATTATACTACAATGACATTTTTTTTGTAACTTTACACTTTTTTGGTTATTTTATTTTAAAAAATGAAAAATTAATTTAAAAAAATGCAAAAACTGTGTTTGGATTATTTATTTTAGAATTCCCTCTCCCTTTTTTTGTGTTGGACTGCAAATGGAGTTAATGTGCTTCTTTGCCTTTTCTCTTCTCCTTCTCTTCCCCTCTCCCAGGTCTTGCCTGGGCTTTAGAATGTACATACCTGAGCTCTGTTGCGAGAAGCATGGAAGGAAGACCTTTTTCTTCCTTTTATTGTAAAGATTCTTCAAGGAGAAAAGCCTTGGGCTCAAAGTGCCTATCTGAAGACATTCCAAATACAGTTTGTCTTTGCATTTCTGTATTCCAAGTTTGGAATTTTCCTTACCAAGGTGAATGGGACTGGCACAAAGAGAATAATGAATGTAACTTTTTTTTTCCCCGTTACTGTTTGCTACGTTGCTTTTTCTTCCTCTTTGTGTGAGTTTATTTAAAAGAAAATCTCTTTTGTAATGACTGTTTGCAGTTTAAATCAATAAACCCCAAGTTTTTTCAAGAAACTGACAGTGGAGCTGGTTTTACTTGCAAAAATTGAGGGACTGGTTTTAGACAACCCCACAAATGCAGATGCTTCCCTTCTCTTGACCCTTGAGGTGCCCACTCTGTGCTCAGGCATCCCTCCATCATTCCTCACTGATTCAGTGGAGCAGCCCTGCAAGTGCATGGGTGCGCAGATCAATAGCAGCAAATATCTGATGTGACCTGCCCTGGTGGCCTCTAACCTTCTCTGTCTCTTACGGAGTGCTCCTCCTATCTTGTGTTGCTCGGTCTGTTCCCGCGAAGTTCTTTCTGATCAGTGTTGCTTAAACGTTGGTTTGGCTTTTGTTCCTTGTGTGTTTTGTGTTCCTGCACAGCTCCCTCCCTGTCAAGGAGAGCTTATGTGTGTTATGAGTGAGGCTAAAGTGGTATGTTGAAGTGTTAGCCCAAATATCAGTTCTGATTTGTTAGTGGTACTGGTCTCCTTGCACAGCAGGGCTATTTGGTGTTTCACATGGGAGAGGAACGTGAGCCCCCAGCAAAGTCTCATTGTATGCACACATTACACTGCTATCGCATTTAAGCCCTTGTACATCTTGAAGCATCAGCAATCCCAGAAACTTCCAAAGCCATTGGTTTTGTTTCAGAACACTTCCTTGCCAGCACTGCACATAGTCTTGTCTTATGTTATTATCTTTGAGCTTTTCTATCGAGCAAGCTTTTGCTTCCAAATCAGGGCTGGAATATTGTTGCCAAACCACTGATCCTTCAACTGTCTTAACATGCCTCAGTGTTCAGGAGAGATTCCCTAATTCATGTTGGAAAAGTTCCTACCAAACAAAAGCTGTAGGGTACCTCAAGGCTTACACCAGTGCACCTTCTCAGCTGTTGGCTTTGTGCAACACACTTACTTCTGTGGTCTAGCACTAAAGGTGAGCTGGGTGGAGGAAAGATGGAGGAAGACGAGCGTGGCTGGTAGAAGCTGCTTCCCTTGAACACTGCAAAAGCTGTATGGTGAGTTTGCTGGCAGATACTGATGGTAAGTAGCATGTGGTGTGGTCTGCGTGCTGATCCCTGAGACAAGAGCCTTGGGCGCAGCTCTGTGGCCGACTGAGCAGTACTGTTGACCACAGCCTTGCTTCTGGGCATAAAGGCAAAGAGCCCCATGTGAGGGATGGGCTTCCACCTGCGAGGCTGCCATTGCAGCAGGTACCCAAGTGTGCTTTCTTCCCTGCTGCTGGAAGCCAAGCTGTCAGTCTCTGAAAAGTGAGATGTACCTGATCAGGAGAGGATTCCAAGCCTATTGCAGTGCATGCACGTGAAGCTTGAAACTGCTTGCTTCCACTCTGGACTTTCTGTGCAGCTCTTCGAACAAATAGCCTTTGCCCGGTTAATAATTGATGAAATAGCTGTATCAGTTGCACAGTGCTATCGGTATGACAAACAACGGGGAAGCTGTGCTAAAAGTAGGTCTTTGCTCATGGTACTTGAGTATTTCCCTTGTCCTTCTAGTACACTGGTTCTGGGAAGCCAGCACCATTTTTCTTCTGTGAGTTTATTAATGATACATGCTCTCTCATTCTTGTTTTTTGAAACTGACCTTGAGCTAGGTCATGCAAGGGATAGAGAAGAGCAGAACAGAATTAAAGAGCCTCCAGCAATGCAGGGGTTTGCCTGATCTGATACCATTAGCATTTATTACAGCTTGGGTATATGGCAGCAGCTACTCTGGAGAGACTTCTCCTTCTTTCTTGCTTTTATGGATGACTTGTTCGTGCTGTCATCATAGAATTAGAAACTGTGTCCCCTAGAATTTCACCATGGTTGGTAATAACCTAGCCAAGGCTCAGAAAGGTATAAATAGTTTTTCCTGTCATGACAGTTTTGAGACACACGTTCCTCTGACTCAGGGCTCCTCCATGCTCTGGCTTACTGATTTAGTGCACTGGACTCTGAGTGGCCTGGTGCAATTGCTCCTGGCATACTTGGTGTGGCAGGGCAGAGAGAAGCACCCAAAAGAGCAAGATACCTGTCACCCCATGTAAGGTGCCACGGCAAAGTGTACCTCAGTGCGCTTTACAGGTTGCGCTTACAGTTCTTACTGGGGGGGCAGGAGGACACCTGTGGTGGCTCTTGCTGCTCTTCACATACATTTTGTCGTAGTCATGTGTGCTTGCCATGGGCTCCTTCTAAAAGGAGACTTGGCCCATGCCTCTGGCTGCAGGCATTCGCTATTTTTTGGCTTTGAAGTCGGGTGAGTCTAGTGCTATCCACCTTCAACATGTCTTGAAAATCAGAGCCGATGTGTATGGCTGTCTGTGCCAGTTGCCTCTTGGTACTGAATAATGTGATGACTTTGATCTGCAGAGCTCCAGGTGGCTCAGATTCCATCCTGCTAGCTGCCTCCCTCCTTCCTAATTCCTACAACAGTTGTATGTGTCCTAGTGACACTCCTTTGCAATGAGTTAGCTGTGGCTTTTGTACCAAAATACTTTCAGTTCTGCAATCAGGGGCTGTAGAAGCAGAGGCTGTCTCATTCCCCAAGCTTCTCTGTAGGTAAGGGATGAAAAGTCAAATAGGGTTTCTTTGTTGTTGCTGATGGTTTTGTTTCTAAAGGCAGTTGGGAACTTAACTGTCTAGTTTTGCTAACCTTTGTTTAGTATCACTTGTACATAGATATGGTGTGCCAGAGTGCAAGTAACAACAAAAAAAAACATTTTAAAAGAGCCCTGAAATGCTCAAAGTTCCTGGTCCTCACCGAGTTTGTCTCATCAGCATAGTCATGAAATTGGGAGGCAGAAGGGGAAAGAAATTGAAGAAATATGCCTGGAGGACTGTTACCAGCTAGCACAAATTTTCATTCTGTATGGTTCCTATGCAGTGAGGGCAATGGTCTGTGAACAGGACTTTGAGCTGCTGCTGCAAATCACATAAGGAAGAACGGGCTTTGCCATGCCTTGCACAGCAGAGAGGAGGTGGCAGAGAGGCAGGAAATGATGGGGTCACCATTAGAGACTGGCAGCAAGGGAAGAGCTATAGATCAAGTCCACACAGCATGGGGATAGCACAGGTGAGAAAGAAGCCATGCTGTCTTGAGTCCAAAGACTAATGTTGTTCAAGTGCATAAAGGCTAATGAACTGAGTCTCTCCAGTGGGGCTCAGGGACATCAAATTGAGGGGAAGGTCTGGATAATGCAATCTGCTGGATACTATCTGATTACTATGCCCAAGGATATGCATGACTCTTCAGATGCACTAATACATGCAAAAACCACAGCATGCCCTTTACACTTGCTAATTGCTGCAATTTGTGTGGTCTGTGTTGGGGAAAGCTAGCATGTGCTTGAGTCTGGAGAAAGAGGCTTTGGGAGAAGGTGCTGTGGTCAGTGTGTGAACAAAGAGGCTTCTGGCTCCAGTGCTGGAGGTGTTGCGGGGGCTGGAGGCTGAAGACGTGTCCAGGGGTGACACTGACACAAAAGCACAGCCCCAGTACCTGCCTGGGAGGGAGAGAAGGGCTTGTGTTTCAGGGAGGCTCCTTATGCCCTGCATTACAATAGGCAGGCATCAAGATGTGGGGTCTTGTACCCCACAGTGGGGCTGATGAGACAGTTCTCCTGCTGGGAGGTGGTGTGCTGAGTGACCAGATGCTTTGGTGACAGGCAAAATTGTGGTGGATGAATTGAAAATAGACAAAAAAATTAAGAGTGAAGAATGGTGCCTTCCTTACCTGGGCCCCAGGTAAGAGGGGTCAGGAGGAGCCTGTATCAGAAGCAGTTTCAGGTGTGTGAACCAGCCATAAACAGGAAGAAAGCAGCAAAAATTGTTAGGAAAGAGTTCAGCTGGAAGGAAGGGGTGATATTAGTCGTATAGGGTCTCTTGGGCTGGGAACACCAGGACAGATGGTGAGACTGGCTCAGTGGGGACGGTTCAAGCATCTGCTGGGAACTTGTGGAACAGCTCTTGCCCTCAAGGCTGAGCTGAGTCCAAAATGTTAGAAGATGATTCTGCCTGGTGATGTAAAATGTCCTTTGTTTGGAGACTCCTTGGCCCCTTGAGCAAAGCCTACTCCTCACAAAGCCAATGCTTATTCCCTAGAATACTTTCAGCGAAAAAAAGAAATAGTTCCTCTAAGACACCCTAAACCAATACCTGCTGTGACTAAGCCCTGTGGGCAGCTCCGCAGATGATTTATATCCTCCTCCTCCAAACTGAAGGGGTTAGAGTGGAAACAGACGCTGCGTTAAACATAGCCGAGGGCAGCGAGCAAGACAACTCTGCAATGAGATGGGGAGGAAGCGGGGCTGTGGGGCGGCTGCTGCCAGGCGTGACGCCGGTTCAGGTTTCCTCGTAGGCAGAACAGAGCTCCTTTTGGCTAGTGCCGCTTTATGGGCTCGCCTGGGTTTATTATACTGCAAATATTTTGAATTCCGCATCTTAATTTCCAGAGAGGCTTTGTTTCACTTTTGCTGCTTTTCCCCCCCCCAGTTTTGATTATTTTTTTTTTTTAATTACCACTGCCTTAACCTCTTTTTTTTGACTGGCTTTTGGTCAAAGCTGCCATTTTCTGAGCAAACAGAGGACTGGAGTTCTCCCTGCCTGGGCTCCAGCTGCAAATTAATCTCTTTTCATAGTTTCATTTTATGTCCACCCACTATCCCCACCACATTAACTTAGTCAACACATGGAAGTGAAATTTTTCCATGCAGGATCCTGCGGGTTGTAAGGCTGTTGTGGAGCACGTGACTGCCAGCTCCAGAGTTTTCTTCCACCTCTGGGTGGAAGGAAGTTTTCTCATCCCCCACATATGTGAGCAGTTGTTGGTGAGATGTGAAAATTTTTAACAACTGGTCGGTGGAAACATTTCAGAGTTCAGCATTCTCTGTGTATTTAAAGTCCCACCACACCAGCTGGGTGGAGGCAAGACCGTAGGTACGGTATGTTTGCCGTACCTCTGGTACTACCAGACCACTGCTCGGCAAATGAGCCAGCCGGGTGTTTTTCAGTGGAGTCCTGCTGTCTCTGTGGGTTTATCTCCCTCCCAGAGAGGACAGAAAGTGCAATTAATGATGATGCTGACAAATGGAGTCTGCTTAGATGTATTTTGTATTTCTACATGATGCCTTTTGCACATGGGCCTGGGAGAACTTTACAGCTATTTCGGGCACTTGGCAGATATAACCATACCTATTCCACAGGTTTTAAAACCCTGTTAGATATACAACTGCCAGGTGAAGAGGACTGTCTGGCAGTGGCACAGTATCAGAGAAAGAGCTGCAAAAATAATTCAGGACTCCTGATACTTTTTCTCCTGTCTTAGTCTCCAGGCAACAGCAAATATTTCTCCTGATTACTTTGGATGAGCAGATGCCAACGTTGATTCACAGGAAAAGGATGTAGCCACGCAAGCCATAGAAATGTTGCTTGGGATGATAGCCACAGCCCCTAAGGAGACATTAAGCAATATGGAACACATGCCAATGAAGCTCTTGAAGCTCTTGCTGTGTTTGCTATAAAGAGATTCTTGAGCACTCTTAGGTGGGAGCTTTTGTTATTTACTCTAATTACGCTACATGGAGAGAATATACTGTGTTTCACAGCTCTGGAGATGCTGGTAGGGCTTTTGGGCACTAGGAAAGTCCTGGTTTACTAAGAAGTTACAGTCACAAGATATGAGGAAACTTTTTGTCCAAGGCCCAAAGGGAGTGTAAAAGGTACACTCCTGCTTGGAAAAAGGCTGGTGCTGAAAATGTGCAAAGAGGGTCCCTGTTTATTTTCTCTCAAACTCAGGTCTTCTGTGCTGTGTTTACAAATAACACTATTTTCCCCATTATTACACTTTAAAATTTATCATGAGATAAAAAAGCCAAGAACAAACCAAACTCACCCCCTTTTGAGGGTGCCCACCCAAAATAGCTAGGGGAGCTGCAGAAAATAATTTTCCTCTTAAGTTAGGTAATGTGGGCTTTGGATTCATAGGCTGAATCTGCTGACCAAAGTATTTTTCTTCTTCCAGCATTTCTCTGAGCAGAAAAACACTTTCAGTGTGGATGAAAACAGAACTGGACATTTTTTCAAACCATTTAATAGTTTGTTTCAAAAGTGAACAGTTTGGAGGAACTTGAGGGCAGCAGCTATGGGAGTCCAGTGGTCCTGTGATGGAGGCTGGAGACAGGCAGTCCATAGGGTTATCAGTGTATCATCCAGGTTGGCAGGGACATCTAGTGAGTCACTCAGACCTTCTCTTTTAACCATGACAGGACCAATCTCATTATCCTCAAACCACTTCTCAGGCATAGAGAGTTGTCTAGTGATAGCCTTGAATGTCTCCAGAACTGAGGTGTCCACAGCATTCCCTTGTCAGGCAGTTTCAATGCTCAGGAAATTTTAACCTCTCTATATACTGAACCTGAATGTCTCCTGCGGAGGTGTGTGGCTACTAATTTTGTGTCCCATCACCTTTGGTTAATGAGACTGGAGCCAAACTTCCAGGTGAAGTCCCTGCAAAATGGCACATGTGATTTCACCTTTCAGCTTTCCTGCCAGCTAATCTCTTCCCCAGCCTGTTCTCAGACAATACGATTTTCCAAACCTTTCCATGCTTCTCTTCCCATGCCTGCTAAGAAAATAGCATGTCCTAAACCTACCCTGGACTTTCATTTTCAGCCTTTCATTTTCAGTTCTGCACTTAGTGGTGCTGTCCTGCCTTTGGTTCTTGAGATAGTAAATTTAACCTTCCTGGCCTAATCTGGGATGAGATCAGGAGAGAAGCACTATGTTGAATTATATTGGTTCTGCTAGAAATACAAGGGGAATCAGCCTCTTGTCATGACACTGTGCTGCCAACTGGGGCCCTGCTCCGTTACTGTGGGGTGTCCTGGCTCCCCTCACACAACCTGACAATGGTGGGTTCCTGGTTCTTCAGAACTTATCCCTGCTGTGCATACTTAATATCTACCTCTGATATTAGCACTGTGCTTCATGACACCCAGGATCCCTGGGCAGTCACTCCACTGTCAGACTGAGGTAGCACAGGGCCCCCACCAGTGTACTCAGAGGAAGCCATGCTCCTGCCCTTCAGTTTTCCTTCCTGAAGGAGTAACGCTATTCCCTATCCCCAGGGAACATAAGCTTTGAAACACGAGTTGATTTGTGTCCATTTACCCTTGTCTTGGTTTACATAAATTACATCTCTTAACAGCAGTCATAAAATTATCTGCTTTAAAAAAATTCAGCTGTAGAGTTTGGCCTTGTGGCCTCCCTCTGATCAGCTTATTTCCAAGGGGCAAACATGTATTGGGGAAAGAAACAACCTCTTCTTGTTTATCCAAAATGGTCATCTTCCTTTTCTATCAGCAGCTGGCTTGCCTGGTTTCCTAGTGTTGGTCAGTATAGGAAAGCACAGCAAACCTTTCACCATGTGCTGCTTCATTATTCTGAATAACTCTGTCAAGTTATTTAAATCAACTAAATCATCCAGCATCCCTCATCAGTGGCCACCACATCATCAGCATTTTAGAATCAAGTTCTGCCCTGGAAAGGAGGCCCCTTGACAAAGCAGTGATGATCCTCACTCAGGGATGTCAAATTACCTCTGGGTGTACTGTAAGTAAAATATTGTCATCTGGAAGCTGAAAGGCAGGATGGGTGATTTCAGGAATTGGTCTTGACCTGTGTTAGGATTTCAGGACCAAGAATCTGGTTTCCAGTTGTAGTAAGGAAAGAGGATAGATTAGATACCTAGTGTATCTACAGGGAAAAAATGCAATAAAATCTTATTTTAGTTGCTAATATAGAAACTATGGATCTAAATACCCTTAAGGATAGATGAGCTGGACAACCAGCAAAATCAGGTAGACACTGTTCCAGCAATGGTACCTGCACTTTATTTCTGTCAGTGAGTTTAGGTAGTGATATGGGCTCTTTCTTCATTAAAAACTGGTGGACAGTGGGGTCCAAGATGATAATTTGTACAATTAGGATTTAAAAAGAGTACATTATTCCCCCTTTTCTAGTACATAGAGATTAACTGTGAAAAGGCTAGAGCTAGCAGAAGTGTGGATTACTTCAACTTTTGCACATCTATTCTATGTGCTGCCACTGGTAGGACTAGGGCTGCCATAACTCTTTCTCACAGGTGGCAATGAGGGGTGATCAGGGATCCAACCTGTTCCTCTGCTCCACCTAAGTAAAATACAAAAAGTGGACAAGAAACAGGAATACTAAAAAAGTAAAATCCAGTCCAGCTCCAGGTAAAGGTAGTGTACCGACTCCTTTTCAGTGGTGTCTGACACATGGAACTGGTCCTTGAACTGCTATCAGTCTATGGTCTGCTAGTAAAACAAATCATAATGTTCAATACGAAGTAAGCCAGGAAGAAAGGAAGAAACCACAATTCAAGATCAAGCATCTGAGCAGTACGGAAACAAATGCTGTTGGGAGCTGGAGCCTCCAAATCCAGCCAAGGGCCCCTAACTCACAGCTTGTGCTAGATTTGAGGTGCTTTCTAAATGCACTGGGCAATGAGGGACTGTGAAAAAAGCTGCTCCAGAAACTGACTGTACCTTATCCAGCTCTTAACAGCTGTTCTGTGTCCTGCTTTACTTGCTTTGGAAATGGTTAAATAAAAATTTAAAAAAAAACAGGAGAGAGAAAAAAGAGAGAGTGAAATTGAGATCAGGAAAAGAAAGAAAGAAAGAAAGAAAGAAACATGTTTTTGGTGGAGGAGCTGAGTTCTGCACCCTAGCACTGTTTCTACTTTCAGATTGTCAGCAACCTGATTGTCAGTGTGCTGAGCAGAGAGGACAGTGTGGTGGAAATACCTATGAAGCAGTGAGAGCCTTATCAAGGTACTGTACCAGGAAATACACTGCTTTCTTTCCTCTTCATGCATGATACTGTGATTGAACCAAACAGCATACCTCATCATAACATGTGGCTTATCGACCTCACTATCTGATGACAACAGCAGCCCTCAGGAGACCAGAGTGACATCATCCAAAACCTCAGTAGTTCAGAGCAAAGACTGAAGTATGTAGCTAGGCTACGAGCTGTGCTTGACTCTGTTCATCTGTTTGTACTGAACTTGCAGGCACTTTGCTAGAGGAAAAGGTATATAAAAATCAAATCCAAACAACGTTTCAGAATGTTTCTGACAGGCATCCATGCTATTTAGAAAAAGGATGCAGCAAGCAAAGGAGGTTTTTGTCCTCAGCAAGTCCAAGAAGTCTGCTCCACAGCTTTCTGTAGCTTTGTGAGAGTGGAAAGAAAAGGCCAAATCAACACAATGTCACTGCCTGGAGGAGAGAAACAGTGCCACTGATGATTTGGTACTGAGTCCCCCTCTCAGCTGACCCCAGATAATTGTCATGGGGAGCTGTGAGGTTTGGGTTTATCCCATATCAGAAACAGAGGCCCACTATTTATCCACCTGGAGCTCTCAGTCTCCAGATCCTAAGCTTCAAGATGACTGGTTCATACTCACATTGCCTGTCTCCTTGTTTGGTTACTGCTGGGTCACCGAGGCAAAGAATGCCGACCCTGGCCTCCTGGCCTCCTTTCTCTAATTTGAGATGAGGGGAATTTCTACAGTGACAAAAATAAGAAACGGAAATAGAGAAAGGTTTTCTTGTGTAATATTCACCAGACTTCTCTGGTTTTAATTTGTTCTCCCTGTCCTGGGTTCTTCAAAACACCTTCTCTCATTTACGTCAGCATAGATTTACCATGCCCCACTTACTTCAGACCTGGACAGCACCATGGAAAAAGATTTCCAGCCTTTTGGAGCTGCTTCCTTATGCCTTGGACAAAAGTAGATCATATGGGGCCATATTCATTTGAGAACTGCCTTTGTATTTGTACAGTATCTAGAACAAGTGAGCCTACTCCTGCTTGAAATTCACTGAACGACAAAATTGATCTCAAAAAACCCTGCTTTTAGTGTTTGATTTTTGGTTAGTTTGTTTTTAATTGCAATGCAAGCTTTCAGAGGGAATATAGCCGAATTTAAATGCTGAATGCATGCATAGCAATAAAAGTAGGGCCATCCAGCACATGGATGCTAAGTGTCCATTTACAGCCCCCATTCAGGCAGCAGACACCCCTCCGGGCCATGCATGGCATGGTGGGCCATACTGCCTGCTGTGACATCAGGTGGGGGAGGTCCCAGACTTCCACTGGGTGCTGGGGTATTTTGAGATGTCTGCATCTGTTGCATGGATTTGGGGAGCTGTTTTGCAGAAGAGGCCTTGTCTTCCAGGACAGTAATTGTATCCTCACCCGGACTCGCTGCTCTCATAAACTGCTAGTTTCTTACCTTCCCATCACAGCTGCCTACCTCCAGCAGCGATGGACACGGTATGACTAACCAGTCAGGTTATGAGTGTGAGCTCTTTCAGCAACGTATAAAGCATTGAAAACTGCTAAAAAAACCCCAAAAAATAAAGGGATTTTTTTTTTTTACTGTGTCAGTGAAGGCTTGGCTTAAGGGACAGGCTGGAAAGAGGTCTGATGGAAATAAGACTTGCCCACCCTTTAGGATAGAGCATTAGATAAATCCAGCTGTGTTGTGTAACTGTTGGAAGCCTTCCAGAACAAGTGTAGGAAACTTATAGTGGTTTTTGAGACATATTTTTTTGTCTAATTTGTTAAACATATGTGAGAAATAAAGAATCGGTTTTATTACAAGCAAATATAAGGCGTATTGCGGAGTTGTAAGACGCCGGATTCAGCCGGAACCAGTGTCAGGGAAACATGTGGACGGGAATAAGGAACTGTAAAATGAATATTAGTAAAGAAACCCCTTATGCCACATGGCTGATCCTGAGAGACGCCATACTACTGGACACTCCACCTCCTAACACGACACAGCCAATCAAGGAGAGGGAAACACCTCTTCTATGACGTAAACAGGGTTGAACCTTAAGAATGTTTAAAAAGCGGGACTTTTGAATTGGAAGGTGTGTTCCTGGGAATCCAGTATGCCTAGGACACCCAACACATGTTGTAATTTTTCGTTTTCGTTTTATTCCTTTTGTTTTGCAAGCTTTTGCCGTTTTTCTAAATTTAATAAAATGAGATTTTTCTCACACATATTTCTTTGTCTTTATGAACTTTAAGGAGCCCTGAGAATGCAATGTGCCAGAGGGGGAAGGCCTACAGAAAGACTTGATAAGAAGATGGAATAATTTTAAAATATCTTCTCCTGCAATACTCTCTAAAATATTCCTACTCTGAAGCACACTTTTTTTTTTTCTGCCTGATATATACATTCCTGACATGCATCTGGCCCTGATATATTATTCAATTAATGCTTTGGTTGATTTACTCTCATCATTGCTAAAAATACTGTAAAGAAATAACTTTTAAACAAATGACACTGTGGAAGGTTGTTGATATAGGAGTTTGGTAAGAAATACAGGTGTTTTTCAGGTTTAGAGACAATTTCTTGTCCTGCTTTCTTGAAGAAGAAGCACCTTTGAATGGCTCTTGTGAAATATGCTGATGGTCTGAGCATTCACATCACCAGCTCCCTATGACAATTATCACTGATTGACCACTTGCTGGCTATCTCCGCAGCAGCCCAGGAATGGATGAGTCATGGAAACAGAGTTTTCCTTCACCCTGGCTGCCTCCCAGGCCATTCGAAGGAACTGCATTGACAACAGAGGAGGAAAGTCAGTGCTGATTTTTTTTATGCTGTGAATCATTGATCAAACAAAGCACTTCTGCATCCACAGACTTGATATCAAGGCAGCGTTTTTGATGAGTGTTACCTGAATAATTTTGTGCTAAGAAAACAATCTCAAGTAGCACTGGGCACATTATTTTGTGCAGATAATTGATTCTGTGCTACTTCAAGCTAGAAAAACATGTATCATGTTTGCAAGTAGCTTTATCAGAAGATGCTGAAAACCATTGCCATGCTTAGGTGCAGCAGCATTTAAATACTGGTTTTCATTTTCGAATGATTTTTCAAAATAGAGTTTGGTTGGATTGTAATAATTTCTAAATGACAATAGGAGA
The DNA here is from genome assembly GCF_003945725.1 of Corapipo altera. Lineage (NCBI taxonomy): Eukaryota > Metazoa > Chordata > Aves > Passeriformes > Pipridae > Corapipo > Corapipo altera. The sequence continues at coordinate 3,860,817 of NW_020884885.1, read as the reverse complement.
AAGAAATTAACAGATTAAGCCCTGTGTGCTCCCCTGAATAGAGAAATAGAGAATTACTACTTTGGAGGGGGTAGGGGGAAGGAGGAAGGTTCCATTTGATGAGGAAACTCAATTTTTTTTTGTTTGAGATCTGCCTGCAATATTAATCAATACTCACACACCTCTGCTACTGCAGGTCAGATATAAGTACCAATGAACCCATAGAGGGAGGTATTCAGAATTTCCCTTGAGGTATTCTCAAGTGAAAAAAAAACCTAAAAAGTTTAAAGGTATGCTGGGAGAAAGAAATATAAATCCTTTCTGAATGCAAGGCCTTTGCCTTGAAAGGAGCCTTTTGGGTTTTTTCAGCCCCGCACACAGGAGACAGTACACACTGCTGTAGTGGAGCCATCCTAAGGCAGGACCAGTGACTGTGTGGGATCTGCTCAGGTGGGTCCTGCCAGCACCTCCCTCCCTCCTTCCCCTCACTCTGTCCTTTCCTGCCCATGCCATTCATACACACAATGAGTAACCCTGTCCTCCCCTCCAAGGTCCTCATCAGGATGTTTTCTGCAAAATTTCCCTGTCACAAAGAGTTGCAATGGGTGGATGTGGCTCCAACGATTGCATGCAATGCTTCAGTGCTGGAGTTTGTCCTGGCTTCTGTGCTATGTCAGGATCCAGTGGTGCTGGGATCCAAATTTACCACTGAGGTGCTGGCTATGACTCAGAACCAGCTGGAGGTTTTCAACTCACATGCCTGTGATGTGAGGTTGCATTGATGCACTTATATTAAACAACAGCGCATAGAAATGAGAGCTGTAATAGGAATTGTACCTTGTGTCTGGCATCAAAGCCATAACCAGAGCTAACTGGGAGCCCTCAGTGCAGACACCTCCCCTTCATCACTCCCGCTTTTAAAATGGCAGAGTGGGAGTGTCATGACCCCAGTTTTTTCTTGAGGGAAATGCATCCTGACACACAGGAGATCTGCTGTGGCTGGTTGTGTCTGTCAGGAGCACTGCTCCCTGTGCCAATGCCAGGTGGGGCCTAGTAGCAGGGTGTGGGATGCCTGCTGGCAGCAGCATATCCCTTCCACAGGCAGCTCTCTCGTCATCCTCCCCTTGATGCCAGCCAGGATGTCAGGAACGGGCCGTCCTGCGTGTTTGTAACCACAGTGCCTCTCACCGCTTGTTGTGATTCTGTGCTGCAGAAGAGGCTGCAGCTGCTGGGGCAGGGAAGTAAGTGTTGCCACACCATTGGGGACACCCTGTCTTTTGTCAGGGTGAGTAGTCTGTGCTGCCTCAGCAGTTATGAATGCTCTGCCTTGCTTTTCCATTTCAAAACAATGATATTTAGGAAGAAAATGGAACTTCGTCCCCGGACATAGACAAGGATGTACTGGATTAGACAAACAGGCCATCTAATCTGTGAATCCTCGTCCACCAGTGGCCAAGCCTGGGTGCTTCTGTAGAACACCTTAACCCTCCTTGGAGCTGTGCAACGTTATCCCATGGAGAGTGCTGGGAAAACAGTGATTTAACCTGGAGCAGTGCAAGGAAAAGCAATGCAGAAGTGAATGACACACTGAGAAGCTTTCTGGTGGAAAGGGTCGTGTCATGCCACAGTTTTGCAATGCTGCCCTTTGATGGGGCATTATCCACATTTCACAGTCTGGCAGAGCAAGACTGCTGCACTGGTCCTTCCTGAGGTCTCAGAGATGGCAGCCACTGCAGAAGCACAGTGCATTTGTACAAGGGACAAATTCTCCTTGGAAGTATATGATGCCCATGTCCCTCCAGGACATAGTGCTATGGCTCACTGGTTTCTAGGTGCAGTTTTGGGTGTTGGTTGCTTCCCATAAAAAATTGAATGTCCCACAACTGGCTTTAATGAGCATTTGATTCTCCCTCTCTGTCACAGCAACTGGCAGCAGGAGTGTCTGTGCTGGAGCACCCTTGCTGGAAAAGAAAATGTCTCTGCAGGGGCACTGGGACATGCTGGGATGTGAGAAACCTCTACCAGGACTGGTCTGAATTTGCTAGTTTTCCAGTGCTACTCTTAATGCCAAATTTTGAAGACACTCAATTTTTGTGGGGGAAATGAGTCTGTTCCCCAGGATGAGGAAACTACTGAATGAGTTTGATTGGGTTTGTAATTCCCCGTGTAAGCTGAGCTTACAGATAAACTTTAGAAAGTGAGGGAAGTTCTACAAGTGCTAAAAAAAACCAATTGTAGTGCAAAAGGGTACTCAAGTTCAAATTGGACCAAATTCTCATTTTGTTCTAGGAATCATTGAAATTAAGGAATTAAAAAACCCAACAAAATAAAAAACCCTGCGACGGTATTTTACAAAATCCCAGAAGTAACAAAAAATAGCTGGTAATATGTTATGAAAAAAACTCAGTCTTATTTTCAGATAACTAGATAAGATCTGAACACAGCCATTAACTTGTGGGTAGATCTGTAACCTTCTGGTAACAGTAACCGCATTAACTGCACTTAGAGTAACTGCAGAGCCCCAGATCAGAGCTGATGTACCACTTACACCCTATCTATACTTTATTTCAAGTGATACTTGGCTAGGGATTCGGCCTTGGCAGCTCCACAGCAGAGGCTCAAATCTGCTGGGGTGCACTGCTTTGCATTTAGCAGTTTGGAAGGCACTGAAACTGATTACAGCTGTCTGGCCTGCATGTGTGTGAACTGCATTTTTGATGAGAGCACACATCTTGTTAAGATAGCCTAAACTGAAAACCTATGGGGAAAATGAACTTGAGAGGGTTCCTGGTAGTGTTTCTGCTGCAACTTGGCTGTTTGAATCACCAGCTTGTGATGCTTAATGTAAACAAATTGCAAAATGAAATGTCCTTGAAGTGTCCTTGATTTAAGGATTGAGTTGGATACTTAAGATAGGAAGCAATGCCCAAGAGCCTCAGATGTTGCTCTGGTTTTCAGAAGTAGCAGGATCATGCCTGCTTGTCACAGACTGACTGAGGTAACCAGCACAAAATACGATCAAGCCTCTGCTGTTGGCGTGGGTGGCCAATGTGGAGCACGTGGCACCTGCCATGACCACGTGGCTGCACAGCCCTCATCCAGACCCACAGCACCTCCTGCAATGCAGATCTTTGCTCGCTGTCTCCACACCAGAAGAGATCTCCTTCACAGTGCCCTCCTTTGCTTGCAGCTGGGACCCCAAAGAAGCAGTGCTGGTGGTGAGAATCAAACCAGACCTCCCTGTTCCCTGGGTGTTCCTGTCCTAGCTCACGCTCTTTCATAAACTGTTAATCATCCTGAACTACTTAGTGGTTTTATGATCTTATACAGGGCTTGAACTCAGCTTTCTAGAGGCGAAAGCGCAATGTCTTACTGTAACTCATTTTGCCAGCCAATTCTATCCTGAACCTAACAATATTTTAATCTCAAAATCCAACCTCAAAACCCACAGCATTTTCAGTTACTGTATTTCATCACCACACAGCTGAAAACAACTCTTTTTTTTTATAACCACTCTTGTTTTTCTAAAGTGAATCACAAACCATGGAACTTAACAGACGGAAAAGACACAAATACTCTCTCACTATCCTGGTGTTTATAAGGAATAATGTAATTAGAGTAAAAAAGCATTTCTCTACAGTTACACAGGTACAGAGTTATAAGAGTCAGCTTCCCCATTGCTAAACCAGATAGTCCATCTTAAACAAGCCAAAAAGCATTGTTGCCTGCAAAATATTGGTGGCGGTGCCTATCAGTCAGTCCTTTTTTTTAATTAGCCCAAGGAAACCCTTACCTTTTCCCCAGAAGACAATTTGACACTCTCATAGATTTTACCATTATACCTTATGTCCTGGTAAGTGGTCTGCTACTCACTTTATACTGCCATTCTTGGCTGTGCCTCCTTGAATCACACCAAGGAATAATTAACATTAAGATAACACTGGTTGTCTATGGGTTGTCAGTCACCAGAAAGATGTTAACTACCAGAGTGGTCAGTGCAGCACCCATGAATAGTGTTCAGCCCCTCCAGGGAAGTCTGGTCTGTTTTAGTCACTCCAGATAATGAGAAAACTGGGAAATCTGAATTTAAACTCCTATAGGAAGGCTACCAGATAGCCAACAGAGAAAGCCTAATCTTCAGGCTGTCACTCCCAAGCAATAGCCACCTTTCTTCCCATGGTGTTTACACCTGGGAGAATCAATGGGCATTTCACAACCTGACAAGTTGTTTACAGTACCCAGCCTCTGCTTACAGATGTGCTGGGATAATGGATCCAAGTATGTGTTAGGTACTTGTGCTGTTGAAGGGGCTGGAAGGAAACCCTCAGGTCTGGGGGCCTGGTCTCATTGACACCAAAAGAAATCTGAATGACTCCAGATTTAAAAACATTTATCCATCAGCAGAAGTCTGGCCCTCAAGATCAACTGATGCTTAGGTAGAACACAAGCATAAATGCTGATGTGTCAGAACTGTATAAAAATTTGGTTAGAGAAGAGTTGGAAAAAATTCCAGGTGATGAGTGGTGTCCAGGGTGAGGCCAATACAGGTTGATCCTTGCATTAGGCATTGCCTAGGGCTGGTATCAGCCTGGGGCTACTGTGGTGAGGTCAACCCAGAGCTTTCTCTCAGCCCCACTTTGGGGGTCTCTCAAGGGCGGTGCAGATTCAACACAGGGCAAGTGTTGCAATCAAGCTCTCAGTGAGAGCTGATTACCCTCAGTCATGTCTGGAAGGGAGGGAGGGACTCACTTTGTGTCTTGATCAACGTCATGCATCTCTCTGTATGGGGGTTTGCAAAATTGGAGTTCATAAGCCTCCCTCAGCCCCTTCCCTGAAAGCTACACCCACATTTTTCTCATGGATGACTCACTGTTAAAACAAACTGTTTCTTCAGCTAGAGTTTTTCTATGCTATGCATTAGAAACAGCTGAACATCTGCCTTGACATCAGGCTTCTCGGATGACATGAGAACGTGCCTGAGTATGCTGGTGTACATGAACTCGCACACATGTGTACATATGCTTTGTATATTCTTAATCTGAGTTTCTCTTTTGCCCTTTCCACTCCTTTTCCTTTCAGTTTCTATGTTGTGTTTGTTTGTTTTTTACTTTATGCCTCTCCCCTTCTGTTCTATGTGTGCCAACTGTAGAGTCACAAGCACTTGCATTCTTTATTCAAAACAACGGTGTGAAGAGTAATATAAAATGACCTCATCCATTCCTTCATGGATAAACAGAAAAAGATTATGGAGTTCTTTAATATGATACAAGAAAAGAGAGTTAAAACAGATCAGTTTAAATTAAACAAAGGAAAACATTAGATGAAATAACAGGAAAAGCATCCTCAGTCTGTCAGATTGAGGAGTAATTTGTTTCTCAAGTGTAGTGGCTGCACTGGACAGGTTGCACATGATTTTTTTAGGAGCGATAATGCTTCTTTGTCCCCCAGAGCGAGGTGTGTCTTCATCACTTTAATGTGCAACTCTGAAATCAGCAGCATGGGAAACCATGGAGGCAGAGATGTCAGAAATAGTAAGAGGTTTCCTAAGGTGATAAAAAGGCCACCTGCGTGGTTGTTGTGAAGGAAAATTCCAATCACTGCATGCAATGTTTGGAAGAAACAAATAAGAGCTGAGGTTAAGATGCATTCACATGTGAAGGTTGCCTGCCTTTAGGTTATCTCCTGCTGGAGGATCCTCTTTACATGTGAGGCATTCGACCCCTTTTCAAAAATTACACTTTGGACTTAAAATGAAGGATGCAGAAGTGAAAAAAATGCACATATTTAGGCACATGTCCTGCAAGGAAATCCAGAGAGGTTGGGGAAGTGGTAAAGGTAAGGAGATCTGCTTTGGGAAACTAATCCACAGCTCAGAAGCCATTTAGCCTGAAGGAGCACGGGCACCAGCCTTGCACCATGATGCTGAGGTAGTGCACATATCCATTCAACCCCTACTTCTGCTGTCCCATGGCAGCTTGGGGGCTGCTGGCTGTACTGGGGAGGTACAGCTCAGTGGGGATAGGGAAGGGAGTATCTACCACCACATCCCAGCCCTGACTGTCCAGCTGCCGCTGCCCTGCTCTCATGTATGCACTAGGGTGGGGAAACGGACTTAATGAGCTGGCTGTGGGCTGTGCAGGGCAGGAGCAGCCCTTCCTGGCCTCCTGATCAGCTACGAGCAACCGCTGAAGGCAATTAACAATTCAACAGGCTGAACAGGTAGGGTGAGCATGGTGGCAGAGCAAGTTCCCCTCACACTCCACTACCCACAGCACCCAGGCTGAAGTCTCAACTTGAATCAAAGTGTGTTAGGTGTGGTATATGAATTATGCTTGAAAAGTTTAATGAATTCAAGGGTACAGCCTCAACTAGCAGCTAACAGCAATGAATGAGCCTTGGGGCAAGCCAAGCCAGCTTCCACTCAAGCCGATAAAGGTATGATCTCTTGGCTTCAGTGGGAACAGGATGAGATCCTCCATGGCCAGCCAAGGAGAGATTAGTCTAATGATGTAATGGTGCTTTTAACTGCCTGCTCAGCCTTAATTCTGCTCTTACATTGGGAGCATGTATCATAGCACAGCCTGTAATTATGTGATAACATACTCCTTGCTCTGTAAGACACCCACCCTGTTTGAGGCACAGGATGAGAGGTAAAGGTAGAAAGATTCTCTCCAACCCCCATGATATTGTCCCACATCTCAGAGCACTGCTCTGCAACAGGCTTCCTGCGGGGTCTTGGGCAAGAAAGGATTGTAATGTGCACATGGCAGGGACTGAGTTATGGTTTCACCTGCAACGTAAGCCTGGCTTTTTCTTAATATAGGAACTTGGGTTTGCATTCTTATTGAGCTCTGAGCATAACTTAATGCAACAGCTAGTCAACAGCAATGGTTTAAACTCCCTATACAGCCTATCCAGAGCCTCTCTGCAGGAGGTTTGAACATCCCTTGGCTTGCCTGCCAAGGCATGGAGGCACACCTATCTTTCGGCAGCAGTAGACCACATTGCTGTGGGCAGCAGTACCAGTTAAAGCCAAAGGTTTTATCTCCCTGATCTGACACCACAAGCTCACTCGGCTTCTGGCCATCTTTCCAATCTCACCTTCTTCTTCATTTAATATGTTCCAGATGCTCTGCTGTCTTGGCTTCCAGCATTACCATAACTGATGGCTGAAAAGCTGGCTGAAGATTCCCACTGACAAATGGGAATAAATGGATTGAATGAAGGAAGAGTATAGAAGGAAATTCTGAAGCAGTGAAAAATAGGACAGGAACAGAGTAAGCTTAGAAGGAAGAGGACACGTGTGATTTGGTAATGTCAAGAAGAACAAGGAGAGCTGCAAGGAAGTAAAGGAACTGCAAAGGATCTAGAGGGTCAGAAGGAAAGAACTTCCAGAGCAGAAAGAAAGGTTGGGGCATGAGAATAATCAAGCAGGAAAAACAGATGAAAGAAAACAAAACAGAGAAAACAAAGAAAATAGGTCAAGTGGGAGGCAAAAGCAGGAAAGACCATACAGCACACTACTAACAAGCAAGGCTGTGGATGAGTTCCTCCAACCCTGTTTCAGCTCTGGAGCCCAGAGGCTCACCCTTGCAGGGCCTTGCTATTGTCCTGTGGAGGCCGACTGAGAAGTGACAAGGTGTGATGGCTGCATGGTGCTACAGACAAACCACTGTCCCTGCTTCTGGTGGGGCTCCCTGGCCTTTCTGGCACTCTCATCTCACCCCAGCAGCCCTTAATTCACTGGTGTTTGTGTCACTTAGGTACATCAGTCATTGCAACTCAGTCACTTGTTGGCTGGGATCTCTCTATAGGAGAGGCTGCAAACACACATGCTGATGGGCAGCATTCCGGCTGGGTGCTGAGACCCCCTGAAAGACAAATACTTTGAGGTATAAAATGAACAAACGTAGCAAAAATGGAGTTTGATCTCCTGCAAGGGTGTCTGGGCAACAAGATATGTCACAAGAGCATCTTCCTCCAAGTTTTATCTAATGTAGGAATGGAGTAATCCCACTGACGTCACTGGGCTAACGTTGGTGTAGAACTGGTGTGTGTGGCTGGTGAAATAGGTCAGAGGTGCAGCTGCTGACTTCACTGATAAAGAGGAACTTTTGCAGCTATTTCCTCCCATGAGCGCTTCAGAGCTCACCAGCTCGCAGAGGTTGAGCTGCACTCTTCTCTAGGCTTGGGGCCAGGGGCTGGCCCAGTTTCCTCTAGCACCCCTTTCCATCCAGGCAAGAAGTTTCCACAGGTCTTTGACAGAAAAATGCCAGTTTTATTGACGTTCCACATTTCTATGGGTAAAAGCAAGATGAAGAACTGTGTTCCTGGTGTTGTAAGGCCTGCATCAAATTTTTTTAGTTTGTTGAATGGAATAAAGCAACTGAGGACTTGGTGTGGTAATAGTTCTGACCACTGATTTCTGACCAGTTGCTTGATTTCACACCCTATTTTTTGTATTGAAGTTCAAGAGATTATTATTATTCTGATCTCATGTGGGTACTTGACTATACAAAAGCTTTCCATCAGAGATGTGAAATGAAGTGTTGTCCTTGGAGCCATGTTAATGCCCAAAGCTGGGCCTGCTCTGTCACTACACAGAGGGTAATTCTGTGCAGTCATTGCTTTCTAGCATGTTGCTTTGAATTTCTGGGGTCGTGCAAGCTGCTAATAAACAAAGCATGTCATTCCTACAGATGGATCCTTTTCCTTCACACAGCAATGTGTGTGTAATCCACCCACCACTCATCACATCTAATCCTTTCTTGGAAGCAAATGTTGAAAGTGCAAAACACCCCCTCCCACAAACAATGAAATAAGGAAGAAAAGTGACGCCCAAGGTGGAGCCCCGTGTCCCCCATGTGAGGAACCAGGCAGGGGACTTCCAGCATCCCAGTGATGTAATGCTAGTTTAACAGCCATACACACCTCTGTGTGCTCGTGAACAGAGCAGGCTGAGGCAAGTAGCTGCACAGAGAGCTCTGGAAGCCGCTAGCAAGAAATGCAGTTTGGTGTGTGTGTGTGTGTGTGCCCCTTTGATGCTGGGAAGGAATCCTCTGCTTTCTTTACTGCACTCCATTTTGCCTGTGGGCTATGTGGAAATACAAGAAGGTGGAAGCAAGAAGCAACTTGTTCTGTCGGGGAGGAAAAGCAGTCTGTAGCTATTTACACTGCACACTGCAGCTTTTAAATGAGGTGGTCTGAGTCCCTGCAATGGTTAAAACCCAAAATTCTTTCCACAGGACTGTTCATTGCCCTGGTGTGCTGCCTGCTAGCAGTTGGTTTTTGTTCCCCTCTGTTGCAGCTGGTTGATATGAGGTGATCTGGATTTGGTGATTCTTGTCTGAAATCCCACTGTGGTTTTTCTCAGTCTTGCAAGGCACTGTGTTTTGCTCCAGCAGTCTCTCCAAGGCATGACGAGGGAAACTGTTTCCTGTTTGTGTGTCTGTGATGGATGTAGCAGCCACTTTTACTACACGTGAGACATCGGGGTTTTTTGTTCCTTCTTTCTTCAACACTTTCTGGGTAATGTTTTCCACATTTGGTCTCAACCCACAGTCCTTTTCTCAGAAAATTTAACAGAATCACCCCAGCTATATTTCCATGGGTGGGTGGATGTGTTTATACACACATATGTGTTAAAAATATCCTGCTTAATTCAGGTACTATTAGAATATTCCATTACCTTGTATTAATCTAGTTGAGTCAAAAAACAGTTTAAGCAGTTTAAAACGGATGTAAACTACCTCTGTGTATGCTATCTGCAAAGAGTTTACCACTTTAACCCAGCTCTGGTTGGCAGGTCCTGGTGGTCTGATGGGAACCAACCTAGAGTTCGCTCAAGAGAGATATGATTAGAGGGGCTGCTGTTCCAGCCTGGTCCCCTCTGGGCTCTCTGGGCTGGGCTGCCCCTCCAGTTGCAGGGCTGCTGCTGCCTGCAAGTGGAGCAGATGCCGGCCTGCAATGCCCAGACCCGAGACAGAGAGGACATTGACTATCGATTACTGCTCCTGCAGACAAATTTACATATAAAAGCCGAACGTGAGAGATAACTAACAGATAAGCCTGCCCATTCTCCAGGTGCTGGAAAACCTGACTGCCTTCTTTATACAAATACAGGTTTAAGTACTATTCGCCTCAGGGTGTAGACGAGTTTATCTTGGTTGGGAATCCAAGGAAATGACTTTTAACCCCTAGCATTGTAATAGGTTGCCCAATGCATCTATATAAACACGATGCACATTTATAGTGTAATGATCCTTAAGGTTCATTAAATACCATAACAAGGATTTTCGGAAGGCGGCCCGAGAGCCTATTCCTCAAAGCTATATTATTAAGAAAGGCCAAACTGTTACAACAAGAGGTTTTAAAGTTGGTTGTCTTTTTTTTTTTTTTTTTAACTAGACTTGAACTATTTAGCATGTTCTCTAAGGGATTATTGCTTCCCGTCCCTTTTCAGCACTTGAGATCTGAAGAGTCCCTGAAATAGTCTCTGCAGGCAGTATCCAGTTAACCCTTCTGTGTTTCGATTGGGGACCTTCAGCTCTGCAGCATTCCTCCCTTCCCAGGCACCAGAATGTTGCAGGCAGTAGTGGATTTCAAGCACAGGTCTGAGCTGAAAAATGATTCTATACAAATACATATGGCAAAGTCCTGCAAAATTCAAGAAGATGAAATCAACAGCAGGCTACACAAATTTAATTAAAGTCCATAGAGATTAACTCTGGAAAGCAGCACACCTGAATAAAAAAGAATTACAAGTTTTGTGAAGCTACAAAATGCTATATATGACTTACAGTGTGTTAGCAAAGTTAAGGTTGACCAGTATACAGAAAAAAAAAATATATCACTTCTAGTGCTCAAGAAAGAAAAGGTTCTGCAGTTCATTACATAGCTTGTCTGTGTTGGTGCTGCAGGGCTAGAAGAAATAAAAAGAAATAAAATGTAATAAAATCTGACTTTGTCTCTTATACCAGCAGATCCAAAGCCAAAAATGCAAAGGCACAGTTCTGTTTTGTAAGATTGTACCATTTTTGCACAGCCTTTTCTCAGAGAAAATAACACATTCGAAGTGAGCCACAGAACTTTTACTGAAAAGTTCCCTTTTCAGTATATTTGGGGAGACTCCTGTATTGCTAACAGCAGAAGTGGGAAAAAGCTGACTAATCATCTAACCCTTCCCCAGGCCACGAACATGCTATACCCAGCGTTGTGTCTCCTGGTGTGCTACAAAGGGTATGGTGTGTCCCAGGGGAGTGGTGGGGATCATGAACCCATCTGCCCACCCTGTCCTCCCGCAGGTCATCAGCTGCCATGGCCACGCTGCCTGTTTCAGGGCGCTGTGTCCCGGCAGGGGAAAACTGTGTGGGTGCCTCCAGCCCCAAAGGGCTTGGCGGGCATAGGTGTGGGACAGGGATTATGAATGGTGGACTGATGTTTCTTATGTTTGACTGGGCAATAGAGCTCCTGGGCTCCAGATTCACCTCACCTGGGGAGGTTTTGCTGGCTTCTGGGGAGGTACTCTCTGCAGGAGGGCTTACAGGATTTGCTGAGCAAAATGGGAAACAGACTGATGCTGGAGGCTGACTCAGCAGCCCTCATGGCCAGGCTTCCCCTTTTCCACCTGCCTGGTAGGGGTGGGGTGCACAAGCGAGGCCCCATCCCAGCGGCCCTACTGGAGAACACGCAAAGAGATACCTATTCAGTTTGAAGAAAACACCAATCTACAAGGATTTTTAAAAACTTACCCAGTTTGGCTAAGCCTTCTTGGATTAACAAAATGGACTGGAGAATTACCAAAAGTTGCTGCCCGTCATCATATCTGGTGCTTCCTGATGGGGTCAGGAACTCCAGCCACCCTGCCCTGCTCACAGGAATTTCAGCAGTTTCACTTCCACACCAAGCAAAATGCCCGTAAGCAGCAACAAAAAATAACGGTTTAAAAAGAAAAAAAAAAAGGATTAAAAAAGCCCCATAAATATTTCATAATTCGGAAGATATTTATCAGCAGAGGCTATAGCTGACAGAAAACGGACAGGCTCGGAGGAGGACTTGATGTGAAAGGAACCTGTAACTTGACGTTCCTGGGCATGGTTGTTAAAGGTGGAGTCCAGGAGGATGCCAAGGTTTGAAGGGGAAAGGAGGACTGCTCATGTTTCATTACAAACCCCTGGAGGGTCCAGCCTCTCTCTCTGTGTGGGAGCCCTGGCTCTGTGGCTCTGTTTGACCTCCCTTGCTGAGCCACCCTTTGATCTCTCACAGCCCTGCCCTGTGCTCTCCTGAGGGTCACAGCTTTGAGCCTGCTGCTGCCACCTTCCCACAAGCCCCATCGTGCCTGGGGACAGCAGTGTAGCACACTGACTGGTGCCTGAGGGGTGTAGCCTGGGGCACGCACATCCCATGCATGACCTGCCCCTCAGGAGTGACCAGCATCTGATACACGGTTCCCAGCCATGTAAGTGAGCTGGACATGAGGCAGGGGCATCCATGGTTTGTCTTTGGTCTCACCAGTGTATTTCTGCATCAGGCTTGACTGCTGTCAGCTTTTTCCCATCCATACAAACCCTGTACATATAGAAAGTCTTATTAAGAAAGGATTGGTCTGAATGTTGACACATGTTTTGGGGGAGGAGAAGCTGAACTCCTTCATCCACCTCTAGTGCCTCCTTTGCCCCAAAGAAAAGGCCGTTCTCATTCACTTCTTTCACTGCAGTTAATTAGTAAGTCCCAGCCAGCCTGTCCTCTGGAGCTGGTAGTTCCTTTAATCTCTCTGTTGCTAGGGCATGCTGACATGCTCTGCTGGTACCAGTTCCAGCGTGATGCGGGGGATTGTGGAAAGAAAGGGGAAAGGGCTGATCAAACAGAGTCAGATTTAAGAAAAAAAAAAGTAAAAGAAAAGAAAAAAAAAAAAAAGCTCTTTTTGATGAGGCTGAGAAGTTTACAATGAGGGAAAGCACACGGTGAATGATAAGGCCTGGAGGAGCTCATTAAATTGAGGCAAGTTGAGCAGACTTATCTTATTTCACTTCCTTTCTCCTGCCACCCCCCACCCCTGTGATGGAGAACTCTTTTATTGAAGTGGGGGAGGGCGGGATCATTTCCTTGAAAAGTGTTTGATAGACATAAATGTATACTTGTTTTCCTAGGAGTTTTTGTAAATCAACCCTTTAAACATCTGTAAAGCAAGCTGGAGCCTCAGCAAAGGGTGTTGCTTGAGAGAAGTGCAGGCTGCAGGTGAAAGAAGTCCCATAGCCCATTACCATTTCCTCCTCTTGGCTCATCCAGCCTCCTGAGAAATAGCAAGATAGAAGTTAAATAGGACACATGGACCTCAGAGATGACATATGAATGCAAATGTGAAATGTTTGCCTTGGAAACGGTTTTGCTTCAATCTTTACAAAATGGATCTGCATCAGACTTTACAAAACCAGAGTAAGCATGTGATTTGAAAAGATCCATGTATTGAAACAAAGTGCTGCCTAGCTAAACCTCACACAGTTGTTTTCTCGGGATCTCTGGCATGTGCTTTTCCTCTGACTGTGGCCAGTGCTTGCTGCCTCAGTGGCAGCACCATAGCATGTCTCAGTGAGCACAGATATCTTGAAGAGCTAGAGAATGCAAGAGGCTGCAGGCTGATAGGGAAGCTTTGTAGAAGGTCTGTGCTCAGCAGAAGAAACCAGGGTAGGGTTTAACCCCTTGCTGGAAACATGAACAGTGGCAGAATGCAGTAATGGACACTGCAGTGTTTCCTTTAATCTGAAAATTAGCCAGATTGCTTATCAGAGCTCTATTTTGAGAGCCCGCATAAACAATGGATCACAAAACAGAAGTGGGCACCTGCCCCATGCAGCCTCTTACTCATATTGTCAGGAGATGAGCACTCAATTTCTTGCAGGTACAGAAAGGGGTGGTGTGACTGCAGCCCTGCTGGCCAGCACAGCTCTGGGCACTGTAATGGGGGCAGCAGTGGCAAATGGCATGTTTTCTCTGCAAAACTCCACCAGCCCTAGCATAAATTTTTCACAGGTTCTTGATGGTTTCGCTTGATCCTTTCCTCCATGGACCCTAAAGGAGGCTGATTTTTTGAAAAGCTACCTCATAGTCCTTTTTATAAAGCAATCCATTATTGCAAATAATATGTTAGCCTCCCTTGCCTGGAGGTCCTTCTCCCTACTTTAATACTTCCCTCTGGCCAAGAATTCCCCTCTTGCTGTGCAGGTTAGGGACGTGGACTACTCACTTGTACTGCAAAGGATAAAGTTAGCTATTCCAAAGATAAGAGCAGCCTTTAAATGTGCAAATATGTTTTTATTAATCTCTCCTCCTACTTAGAGTAGTTTCCCCTCCCCTCCAGCTATAGGAGCACACAGGGATCCTTGCTGCATAGAGTGATGGTTTTTATATATGGCAGCTCAGCCTTAGTACAGCTTTACTGGTTTAATCTCTTTCAGGTATCAGCCCATCCTTGTGTAGGCTGTTGTAAGAAAATATTTTTTTTTGCTAAAGGATTCCCTCTAAAGGGGGATCAGGTATTTGGCATCTAGCACATCTCCCACTCTCATTTCTCTGTCCTCTGGTCTTTATATCACAAATTTTGTCAGCAGGACTGTAGCCAAAGATATGATGAGACATGGTGGAGTAGGATGTCATGGTTGTCCCTTACTTTGCCTGGCTGACCCATGCTAGCAAATAGGCTGGTTTTGCTAATATAATCTGAATCAGTAAATGCATTCCTCACATAAACATAGGTTTAGCTAATGGGACGTACTGGTAGGGAGAAACTTTTTAGGGACCTTCCATTAACCTTGATGTGATATATTCATGTGTGTGTGTGGGCACACAAATGGTAGCATGCTGCTCCTTCAATTACCACACTCACCTCCACTCATTTGGGGTCTCATGCAGAGCAAGCACATGCAAGTTCAGTGGGGCTTTGTTTGCTCAATGTGATAAGGATTTGTAAAATAAAGATGGGGAGAGAGGCAATTATAGTCTTCTTGCAGTCTCATCCATTACTCTACAGCACTATCTGGTTTAATGTCACCTGATACTCATTTTGCACCTGATGTTAACAGTGGTAATGTGAAGGACAGTGGAAAACTTGTCTGTTGTTTGTGAGATTTAATGCCCCTGTACCTATCTTTGACAGCTTGACAACACACCTCTTTCCCTTCTTTCCAAACACAATGTTTTTTGCCTTGTTTCTTGATGAGTAGTCTCCAACAATTCCTTATAAAAACTAGAACTGTCACTGTCACAGTCTTGCTTTTTAGATGTGATACATTATGTGCTGCTCTGTATCACTGTCTTTACATGTGAGTCACACATAATTTATGCATATTGAAGAAGACAAGTCAAAACAAGACCCAGTGGATGAAAGCACAACAAATTCAGATCAGAAGGCACATTAAGAGTGGCTGAACAGGGGGATACTGTGCTAATGTGCAATTTGCCCAGGCTGAGGAGAGGTAATTTTTCTATCATGGAAAATTGTTATGCTAAGGATGGATAAGAACTCTGTTAGAAGAGGGCAACACAGCCATTATGGTTTGCTACTTCTAGTGTTAACCTCTAACAAACCACAAATATTGTGTAAGTTGCCATATACTGCAGTTTACCAGCAGGGTATTCTGTTACTCGATTTATGATCTAGGTCACTGCTTTGGTTTAACAGCAGATAGTAGTAGTGAACATGTCCTGGAGTAGGGTCTAGGAGGTGCCTGGGGTCTGAGACATAACTAAAACTCGTGAGAGGCTGTCGTCTTCTCTCTGACAACTGGCTGACACTGCAAAATGCACAGGAACCCTGAAAACAAAAGCAGCAGAATGGGAAGGAAGACGACTCACAGCCAGGCACAGGGCCAGCTTTCTCTGCTTTTTCCTCTGGGTCTCCACTTCTGGAAGTCCCTGTTTGCACAGCCTTACTATCAACTCGTTTTAACTGTTCATTTTTGGTGAATCATAACCAAAGGGAACCAAAGCACTTTCTGAAATTTGCTTCCTCTTGGGCAACAGAGAGGCTGGCTGAACTCCTTCCCCTTTCGGCTGTTTATGCTGCTCTTTTGAAAGAGCACCGTTAAAGCAGTGCAACTGCTGTATTTACAGCGTTGTGGTACAGCTTTAGCTTCCTCAAGCAGTGAGCTTTTGAGCATCTTTATTGGTGAAAAGAATATGTGACAGTGGAAAAGTAAGTTAGAGTTTCTGGGCAGGTGTGATTTAAGTGTGATTACATTACTAGTGAATTCTATGTTTTTCATACATATGAAAATAAAAACATGTTCCCCACTTCAACAGCCTAGTCTGCTATGCCTTCAAGCTTGGCAGGTCAGGTGAGGGACATTAGTAAAAAAAGTACCCAAATGAGAAAAGATGATTTTCTAATGACCAGCTGAGATGAACCTGAAGAATACTTCTGTCTGTAAACATTTCCAGCACTTGGGACTATGTAAAGTTCAGATCTGGGTTAAAAAATTTTGTTATTTACACCCATGGTAAGGGTGGGAGGTTAAACAAAAACTGACCAGCAGAGACTGAATGTTCCCAGGTAAAGCCAAACAGTTGGTAAGAGATGGAAACAAAGATCAGGCTTCTGGTCTTTCTTAGACCAAGAAAAACAGTAGTGATTCCATGAAAGCCACTTGCTCAGTAACTAAAGGTAGTAATTTTGGACCTTGTGCAAGTAATAAGTTTTAGTCATGTAAAAAGCACCTTGGAGAAAACAGCAAAAGCATCAGCTATCCAAAAACCAGAGAGTTCATAGGAGCTGTAACAGCAGATCCACCTGGAGAAATCATCAGCTCTTCTTTGATCTCAGCCTCAGGGAAATGAGCACGTAGAAGCTGGGCTAGATATATTACAACAAAATCACAAAGGTCAAGCAGCAAAATGGGAACCAATGAGCAAGAGACTTTAAAATGACAAGTAGTTTTTCCATCACTACTGTAGCAGCAAGAGGAAGATGTAGGCGACTGAAAACGTACTACCCAGTGGGGAAGAAAGGTTCCAGACCGTTCATGGCTAGAGTCCCAGTCATACCTTTTTTGCATTTGTTATCACTTCAGACAAATACTACAATCAATGTCAATGACACAGGAGGGTGAGATCACAAAACTAGAACAAAGACTAGATCAGAAGATCCTTCAGATAGTGCAGAAGTCAATTGGGCCAGATGAATTTCATCCTTGGGTAGTTGCTACAGCCAGTTATTTAAGTGCAAAAGCTCTAGGTGTAACCTTGCCCAGCTCCTGGGATATTATGGAGCCCAGAGATCATACTAGGAAGTCTGGAAAAGTGCAGACGTAGTTCCGGTCTTTAAAAGGCAAAAAAGGAGGAGCCAGGGATTACAGATTGTTCAGTTTAACTTCAATTCCCGGAAAAATACTGGAACAAACAATCAAACTTTGGTAAGCACCTAAAACAAAACAAAGAGATGAATAATGGCCAGCATGGATTTGTCAAAAACAAATTGTATACAATGGGTCAAATTTCCTTTCATGACAGAATAAAAAAACTCAGTTGATAAGGGAGAAGCAATAGTATTCATATGTTTTGATGGTGGTGAGGCTTTCATCACAGAGTAACATGATACTCCAAAGCAAATTAATTAAGGGAACCTGTGGTAGATGGAGCTCGTCTGGGATGATGGGATGCTGATTGGAAAGCTGCACAAAGAGATTAGTTATTAGTTATACTTTAAAAATGGAAAGATGGATCAAAGAAGAGTTGCTTAGGAGTCTCTACCGGGTCAGTCTGATTTAAGGGGATTATGAGCAGTTTGGACAATGGAACAGAGAATATTACATTCTTGGCTAGCACAGATCTGGAAAGGTACTTTGGGTAATCTGAAATATAAAGCTACAATTAAAAAGTATTTAGACAAATGGCCTTAAAAACAGGAATAATTTCAGTAACGACAGTTCTCAGTTTCTATACATGGACATCACCAGGAATAATTAATTCTATTTATATAGGGTACTGAATTTTTGTGCAAGTAGCAACTCTGCATAAAAAGATCTGAGAGATGTTCCAGGTCACAGTCCAAATATGAGTTAATTACTAATGCAAAAAGGACAAATGTTTTACTAGAATGTAGTCCATAAATAATTATTCTGCTCAGTTCTTTGTGAGGTTGCAGTTGTGGGTGCCGTCCTCAAGACAAGGTCCAGAGAACAACTGGGGGATAACCAGAAGTTTTGAAAAACAAAGCTAGGAGGGAAGAAAGAACAAACTTCTTTAAGTTTAGAGAAGACTGGGGGAAGATAGGGTTACCACTGTCAAGTATTTGAAAGGTGTCTGGGAAGAAAAGCGGAATAAATTGTTCTCCATATAGATGATGGATAGGACAAGTAATGAGCTTAAACTACAGAAAAGGATACTAAGGCTGGATGTTAGAAGGCAGCAAGCAGTAAGGATAATTACACAGAGAAGTATCTGAGGAGGGTGTGGAATGGCCATCCGGCTTTTAGAAGAGGTTAGACAACCATTTGCCAAGTGTGACATAAGTATAATGATTCTGCCTTGGGACATGAGTCTGGACTAAGTTACCTGCTGAGATTCCTCTCAGCCATATAAATCTCTGATTCTTTCCTGGCTGCTGGAGGAAGCAAGGCTGATGTTGTGAAGCACTGTGACTGCTCCACATTTGTAGTGTGCAATGCTCTCGTTGGTGAGTGAGAGCCAAGAGCAGTCCCGCAGGAGCTGTATGCACTACTTTCTGATTCCAAGGAAAAAGGCTGCAGTGAGAGGTGAAGTCACTAAAGACTCAGATGTCCTTGGGCTGTGAGAATATAGTCCTGCATGTTTTATCTCGCATTTATCTGCATGTCTCTGGTCCTTACATGGTGATGGTATGTGACACTAACCTTGATTGATCAGTATAAAACAGTCTGTTAAGCTGAAAGTCTGTCACTCCGACTATTCCTAGGATTGCATGCCAATCGCAGCCTCCTGTATAGCCAAGCAGAGCTGGCTGTCCTGCTCCATATAATTCAAGACTGCTTGCTTCCATTTTGGTGGGAACCAGAGGCCAGTTCAGCCTGCAGCCCTGGCACCAGTGACACAGGTTGGCACTAGTAGCTCTAAAGCTGCCACACTGTCAGATGCTGGGGAACAGAAATGTGAGAAATTGTTTTTTATCTGGAGTCCCTGCAGGCCATTAGGGACACAGCTTGCTAAAGATTATTTTATGCAAGCACTTAACAGAAGTTTGTGTTTCTCTAGGAATTCAATGGAAGGTAAGTGGAAAAACGTACAAGCAGGAAGCACAGAAATATTTTTTTTTCTTTTTTTTTTTGTTTCCAAAGACAGCTTTTACAAATGTTAGTATATAAACAGAAAAAAAAGAATGCCTATTTTAAAGAGGTGTCTAACCCAAAGTCCCTTGAAAAAAATAGTAGAAAGCAAACATGGAAGTTCTTCAACTCTATGTCATCATTTACAGGAGGTTTCCAATTGTGAAATCTCTCAGAGCTGTGGGGCAGATGTTACGGTGAGGAAAATAAAACAAAAACAGATATTGGGATGGGAAATGCAGAGAAGATGAAATGACACCGTGTCGTAATCCTTAGCGGAAATCTCTATACGGCTTTCTAAAATACTGTGCTGCTGAGCAATTAGGAACCCAGATAAGCTATATAAACAGAGCCACTAGAGGTCTGTAACTGTTACCATGCGGTTTCCACAGAGACCATCAGCCTCAAGAGCAGCTTTGGGGAGGGGACTACTTCTGCCCACCATATTCTAAATGATCCCTTTAATATTCTGTCCAGAGCTATTTGTGTAAGAAATGCACAAAAATGGAGGTTTTCCAGTGCTCATTCCTGTTCCTATGGCAGTACATCAAAGGCAATAATAATACACATTTAATTAATTCAGGAGAAGGAATTCCCACTTGCAGTGGTCTTACCCCTCTAGTGGAGGGAAGTTGTCAATCATAAGGGCAAAGGTGCTAAAACTGGCATGGATTTGTGAGTTGGGGGATTTTTTGTTGGGTTTTTGTTTGTTTTTTTGTTTGCTTGGGGTATTTTGTTGTTTGTTTTGTTTTGTTTTTCCTCACTAAGGCATTCAGGAGGGGAATAAAAAAATAAATGCCACCTGAGCCTCAGAAAAAGTAGGGCTTCTTATATAATCAGCAATTTATAACTGTGTGTGAACCATTCAGCTGCAGGAAACCTGGACAACACTAGACCTATAGTGCTGTCAAAAGAAACGTCTCTGAGGGAATCACATTTTCCCATCCAGGTCAAGTTTGGAGATCATCCCTATCAGCCTTACTCTGAGTGCCCATCCTCATATCAAAGATTAGCAGCATCCTCAAAGGAGGCAAAACCTGCAAAAGTTGGGGAGGATCTCATCTCCACCTGCAACCATCCAACTTTGTGTAAATCACAGGAGCAGAGGGGATGAAATAATTGGCAAGAACCAAGAATTACTGACTCAGACACCAAGGAGTGCAGATAAAAATCCTTGCACAGACCTAACATTACAAAAATTAAGAAAGGCATTTTTGGGAGAGAGAGAAAGGAACAGGCCACCAAGGTACTTGGGTTTTCTAGAATGCCTTTAAGAGGAGAAGGAAAGAAGAGAGAGGAAGTTTGTTGATTTTACTTGAGCTAGAAATTACCATGATATTAACCTGATGCAAATCTACAATGGGAGATCTTAAGGAGGTCAGCCGAGAATGGAAAAGCAGAAAGAATGACTACTTTCCCATGAAAAATATATTGTCTGAGTGGGAATAGTATAGGAGAAAAGACCACACAGGAAGGAAAATACTAAAGAATTCTACTGATGTAAAATGAATTAATTTCTTCAAATAACGTCTTTAAAAAGACATTTTTTTCTCAAACCAGTGTTCTAAAATAATGTTTAACTTATACATGAGACAAAGCTCTCATTGCCTTCTCCTTAAACAATTGCAGAAAATCAAAGGCAAAGTCAATATAAGAATCTGTTATCCTTTTACTCCGTATGCCCTCAGTTTCCTTTCCATCTGCAGCTTACCTAACCTGGCATAAGTTTCTTTCTCAACATGGGGGAAGGGACCCACATGATCCTTTGTGTGATTTCTGCAAGAGTGCTCCCAACAGATAGCACCAAGACAGCACCAGAGCTCTGCTGAAGAAAACCTGTGGCCAGTATGTAGTTTGGTGGAAGGTGCCAAATACTTTGAGGGTAGAATCTGCCTACCTAAAATTGCAACAAGGACATTTTTGTCTTGAGCAAAATGGGGATATAAGGCTCATACCCAGCTAGGGCAAGATGGTAATTTGTCTACCACTCTGTGAAACAGGCATTAATTAAAAAAATCAGATAAATAAGGACTCGCTTAGATCCAATGCCCTGGTCTGCTGCAGCCATATTTGTAGAAGTCCACTGCACAAAATGATTTAGAAATTGTTTCCAACCTGCAGCCTGTCTCATCTTTGAACTACAGCTTATACCATCCCAATGGCACAAAACTTTAAGGCTCTGACATACAAGAAAGGATCTTTACAGTGCAACATCTTTCAGCCAATCTTGTGGCTTTTAGCTGGAATCATGGATGGGATTCCCAGCACCACATGTGGTAAACCTTACCTACACAAAGACTTCTGTGTGTCCATTCATTCAGACACACCACCTGTGCCCACACTGGGACTCACACCAACCCATGTGCATGTGTGTGTGGTTTCTCTTCATATATGTTTTCACGGAAAGAGTAAGGTGAGGAAGAATTGGCCTTTTCATTTCTAGGAAGGCCCTGAACAATCATGTTGTATATGGATCTGGAAAAGGAGGTACTGCCATTTGGAGGAGAATTTAGGTGCTCTGAAGAGAATGACCTCTTCATTCTGGCATAATTTAATTTATCTATTTACTGGATACTGCCCCATTAAACCATTTGCAGCATGGCCAAGGGCAGGCTATATAAGGCCTAATTGCAGTCCCTCATGAAACTTCGTAGAAAAACCATTGACACTTTTCAACTTATTTTTTTGAAGTTTAGCACATATCATATGTCCTTTCATTTCCTTGGAAGTTATGTTTTTCATGGTCTTTTGCAGAGTTCAGTCCCTTTAGTAAGACATTACAGAACTTTCTCATAACCTACCGGGTTAAACCCGAGAAGTGGTCAGTCTGGTCTTCCATAAAGCACTCCCTTGGGCTGCAGGGGTTGGCAGAAGACATGTCAGAGGCCCAGACCATACTAGTCAGTGGGTAATACCAGTCAGTGGATCACAGTGAGCCAGTGTGCCTGAAAGAACAGCACAACAGCTGCAATCAGTTAGGATCTGTATGCTGTAACAAAGGGAAATGGGGCAAGTCTCAGCCTCAAGACATTTCCAGGAGGTGAGGTGATGCCTGCTGATGACATTGCTTTTGATATAAGAGATCTTAACATTAGTTATTTAAAAAGCATTATTTTTTATATTTTATAGCCAGCAGGTTCTTTTGGCACAGAGGCCCCTTATCACACTTCAGACATTATTGCAGTTTGCCATGACAGTTCTGGGGAGAGTCCTTGGGCTATTTGCTTCATGGCTGGAGTTTGGAGCCACAATATTTACTGAAACCTGAGCTTTAAAGGTTTTGCATGTTATTAAGAAAGCAAGCTGCAGCCTGCCCTCTTCCCCCGCCCTTTCTTCAGGGTGGCTATAGTTCTGAAAATGTGCACACTGCCTTTTATCTGGCTTCACAAAAACATATCTACAATAGTGTAATTTTTATGGTAGTAACACGTGAAAAGAATGTGAAGCCTATGAAAGTATGCAAAGACTCATGCTAGTTCTGTGTTTAATGACAATGAGATATGAGGCTGCCACACCACACTGAAGCTGCA
Organism: Corapipo altera; assembly: GCF_003945725.1. Lineage (NCBI taxonomy): Eukaryota > Metazoa > Chordata > Aves > Passeriformes > Pipridae > Corapipo > Corapipo altera. Next base: position 3,838,016 of record NW_020884885.1, on the reverse strand, counting down.
AAGTTCTGGCTTTCTGAGCCAGCCTTTAAGAAGGCTGAAGAGTGTTTGCATCCTGTGTGCCATTTGTCTTGTCAGGAATGTGCTAAAAACAAATCTCTGTATACTAGTAGTGATGTCTGGAGCAGGCCCAGTCCCCACGTGAATGCACTCTGCTTTTTGTGGTCCCTGATAATACAGAACTGTCTGTTATGGATGACTTGCATTTTAATCAGGGACATCCCTGGGAAATGCAAGCTGATACCTGCACTGTGAACTTCCATATGTTAAAATATCTGGAATTCTTTTGATTTACCTTAGATTTGAATTTTCTGGGGAGGAAAAGTATAAACAGTCCTTATATAATTTTATATTTAATGCATAAGTGCAGTGTTCCAATAAGTATTTTTCCCTATAAGATAGAGATTGACTCTCAGGTAGATCTTCAAATTAGAATGTCTTTTCTTGAAATCAGTGTTTTATCTCTACCCTTGCCATCCTCCTTTGCAATCCCAATGAAGACTGGTACATTCCTGAATGCTGCTCTAAAATAATCATCCAGCAACAGTCAACTTCTACCTCAAATGCATTAATGAACCCCTTTAAACCACCAGTGCTTATGAGAACAACATTCAGCCATGTGTCCGTGCTTCAGATACTGGGTTGCTTGTGAAGCAAGCAAGTTTCCAAAGCTGAGATAGCATTCCTGTTACCACTTTCCCATGCCAGCTGTCTCAAGGAGCTGTTACAAGAGATGGTAATTAGGTGCTCGAGAACTACGTTTGATCCCTCCTTCCCCTTGCCATGCTCCAGCCATCCCTCCCAATGAGGAAAATGCTAGTAGAGTATTAGGTCATCTCGGTGCTTCTGTATGTAGACTCCTGTTTTCTTGACCAATTCTCCTGTAGCTTGCTCTGCTGATTCCCAGGTCCCAGTGCACTGGGGTTATGGCTAAATATACAAAATAAAGGCAGAGAAATGAGTGGCTACATCACAAAAGCATATGACTGGACATTTTGTTTCACAAGGCTGATGAGACAATCTGAATCATACTGTTCCTCCCACACAGAAATCCCCTTCCGCTATAGTTATGCCTTGCATACCTAATAGCTTAGTAATAGGTATAAAGCAACTTCTCTGCAAAGCTGGGGAAAACCATATATCCCAAGTGGCCAAATGCCAGCCTCTTCAGCTTTGGTCTAATACTGACATCTCGGATATCGACACTGTGATAATCATTACGAGAAGTGCCAGTGGAAAATGATTGGATGCAAAAAGTGCAGTTAGACAGCCAAGAATAACTGCAATGTCCTCTTAATATTTTGATTACTCCACATGCTTTCACATGAAGCTTGCTGGGAGAGGGGCAGCAGCATAACAAAAGCAGAAGAGTTTGTGGGATTATTCAAAACTCCCTGCTGCTCTTTACAGGCTTGTTTAATCAGAGGGACTGGAGATGGAACCATCCATCTCCACTGTGGCTCATGCCTGACATTCACATCTATCTTCACAGATGAGTGAAGTCTTTCTGAAGCTGCCCAGGCACTGGGAAGGCTCAGAGTCCTCATGCCCCTGCAGTGGGTTTAAGGCATGCAAAACAACCACCATTTTGTTTACCACCTAACGGAGGCTTTCTGGAGTCCACATGCCATCGGTCACATGTGAAACCCAGGCATGGGTCATCACTTCAGGCAAATGCCTGGAAGGGAGAAGGGCAGAGGGAGCTGAGGAGAAATCAGTGGTATCTGATGGGTAGGTGGCCAGGAGCTGTCAACCACTTTATCCATGACTTGTATGAATGTGTTACAGTACACAGCAGAGTTTTCAGGTGCTGATCAGCAGTGTAATATGGGATAAAGAAGGAAATTTTGGCAGCATATGGGTGAGATTCAGGCTGCAATGAGGTGGAAAGGAGGAAGATGTTTTGTGTGCAAACTATTACAATGGGAAACTGCCACCCTTTCTCTTGGGTGTCTGGGAATACAGGGGCTGTGAGTCCTGTAGTTCAAGTTTACGAGTTTAAATCACTGAATTCTATGCACTTTCACATGACAAGTCTAGCCCAGCAACTTCCAGGATGCTTTAACTGGGCCCAAAGCACTCCTGCAGAACAGGAGTATTTCCAACAGCTCCTTGAAGGCAGGTAAAGAAGTGAGGTTGGTGTGGCTATAACCTAAGGTACTAAACATACTGGGGCTTCACAGGGACTGGTGGGAAAGGTGGTTGGTGGAGACACTGAACACATTTGTCCAGACTCTGCAAATTTGCTTTCCCTTGCCCCTGGCACTGGCTCCGTCCTGCCATTGCCATCCTGGCCCACTCTCCCTGAACCGCAGGCCTTGCTGCCAGCCCATCCCCATCCTGCCCTGAGAGCACCTGTCTGGCACCCACCTCCTCAGTGCCCACCACTCCCAGTAGCAGCCCCAGCCAGCTGCACCATTTGTTTTGGAGGCCTGCACTAATTCCCTTCTCCCTCGTGCCCCTCCGTTTACAGAATCACAGCCACTTCCAGCTTGTGATAGCGAGTGGCCGCCAGGTGACCCTGGCTTAGTGTAAATATTTTGCTTTTGCTGGAATGAAATGTGACATACATTTGGGGTAGAAGCTATCCAGAGGCTGCAGCCTTGGGAGCCAAACTGCTGGGAAGTCCCTGCCACAGTGGTCTCAAGGTATCAGCACTGTCAAACATGTAAGACAGAAGGATCATGCACTGGCAAGGGGTCGAAGAGATTTGCTTCTTAGTGACAGAACAAGTGCAATTGAGGGTAAGCGTGGCATGCCCCATGTGCAACCCAGCAGCAAGGAGTGAGGGTGCCCATTCCACCCAGGCATGGCAGAGGAAGGCACAGCATGGCTCACCTGCCCTGGCACACCTCCCCATGGGCGGCTGAGCTCTAGCATGAAAGAAGGTCATGGTGGAGAGATTTGAGCACAGGCGCTTTCCAAACACCCACGTGAGTTCAAAGCAAAGACATCACCAGAAAAAATCACTAAGTGATTATTTTTATTTCTTAAACTATGTGGCTGTGTAAGCAGCCATGGGTAAGGTGGCTGGTCCCAGTCTCCTGCTAATGGGCTTTGCCTTGCAAAGAGTACAGGCCAGTTTAAGGCCTGGATGGGTTTTAAAAGCTGCCTCCAGCTGAGGGGTTTTTTTGCTGTTGGTGATACTTGTTATCACTTGACTCAGTCTGCCTGGCTGTAAAAAGGAATGTTTAAAAAGGAATAGTAATATGGTGCTTAAAGGCATACTGTACCAAATAGCTAGTGTCACATTTTACATCTGATAAATATTAATTAGTGGTATTTCAAAGTACAAAAGATGTTGGGCTCTCATGTGTTGGCTGGAGAGAAATAGATCTCCCAGTTTTAACCATAATCTTGCTGAATTATGCATTTTATTTGGCATGGCTGGTTACTCTGGAGCGGTGTCTGCTCATTTGGCATCCCTTGCTGGCATACCAAGGTGCCAACTTCCCGCAGGACAGCCCAGCAGCCTACCCAGGGAATCAAAAAGCCAGATTATCCAGAATGGGCAAGTTGCACCAAGTCAAAGGTTTGTTTTTTTGAAAAGTATCCAGAAATTAAGGCTCTCACTTGCTGAGGTTTTAGGCCATGCCTAGGCCCCATCCTGATCAACTGCTGTGAGCTTAATTATCAGCCTTTGTTTCTCCAGACAGTCAAATTTGTTACGGAGAAAATGCATGTGTGCTAGATTCACTTGTGAAAGGCTTGACAGTAGATAATTTAAAATCAAATTACAGACTGCCATTAAACCAAAAGCAGAAAGTTCCCTTTCTTTGCCTTTTCACAGGACAGTGCTTCTCATACACTAAAATAAAAGCTGAAAACAACTGCACAGTAATGCTCAACCAGTCCACAAAACCGTAGGCAGGCACATTGACTTTTTAGGAAGATCCCCAGTGAATGTTAAACAAACCCTGCCATTCCTAGCGCTACTGCCTGAAATCAGCGCTTCACTCCCCGCTACGTGCAGAGACATTTAAACAGCTCTTGCAGCAAACGCTGACATCATCATACTGAATCCTGCTGAGAGACCTCAGAAATGAGTCACAGAGAGGGGAATTAACCTCTCCTTAGAGCTGTCAGTGGATTAGCCAAGAAGCAGTGGAGAAAGAAGGAAATTAAATAAAAATTTTCAGAATTGGAAATTTTCACTGGGTAATTTCATAATTAGAAGTGCACACATACACACACATATACATATACACATATACATACATATACATACCTGCAGACCCTCTACAGCTAAAGAAAGCAACAGTAAGCTGTTGCAACTGAAGCATGTGCCACACAATCCTAAGCAGGACGTTCTGTTCATAGTAGAACATAATGTAGCTCCTAGAAGCTCAAGGATGAAGCAATAAAAGTTGTGTACTAGCCAGTTCAAGGTTACACAAAAACATTAAACTCCCTCTTGTTTAGAAGACATTGAAATGTGATACATGAACTCAAAAGAAGTAATGTCGCTAAATTTTGAAAAGAATAGCTGTTTTATTCTGTAGGGGTCTATGGGATGCTCCACTCTGAGGAAAACAAAGGACTTCCATTTTCTTGACCAGAAGGAGGGATTAATTTTAGATGGAAGCAGTATACATGTGATTTTCCTCATGTGGTAAATTAACTGTAGGCTAGCAGGCCTATGGGCTACTCACCGTTTCTATTTGATATTCAAAGCTGTGCTGTGGGAAGTCATGGAGGGCCCACACCTTAGCATGGTGGCATCTTATATGTCTATATTCTGACTTTGAAAGTCATGGCAAAGCTCTTGGCTCAGGACACAAGTTGATGTCCTGTCTCCTTGAAATTGCTACCAGCAGCAGGTTGGCCACTGCCAGTGCCCTGCAAGGCACTCCATGCTTGTCTAAACCACCTCACATAGGAGAGTTATGGAGAGAGATTTTTGGCTGCCACAGCCTTCAGGTATGCTGTGTTATGTAGCACCTGTACTACGAGCTCCTGCTTCTCCCTAGAGTAGCCAGAAGGAAGGAGTCCTGGCATCACAGGGCTGAGAGACAGTCCGTTCCAGGCCAGCAAGGTACCGATCCATGAACTCACTTGCCACTATGGATACGAAATGATGGGAAAAGGCAAAGAAGCACACAGCCATTACAGACAGGTAATTCCCTGCCCAGACAATGACAGACCTGTCTCCCATCAGACTCTCTGTTTAACAACAGATTAACCAAATTGTTTTGAGCTTTTCTTGTGCTGAAAGGATGTTGCCCAAAGCAGCTGAAAGGACAGCCCACATATCCAATACTAGCAGCTCTTTTTGATCTGCTTTTCCTTTGACATTGCTAGGGTACCCTCCCACCATCACCCTGCAATGTAAATTCACTTTTTAATGCAGTTGACTTGGATTCGGGAGGAAGGTAAAGTGCCAGCCACCTAAAAGGACAGCCAGAAGAGTTGCCACCTAAAAGACCAGCTGGCAATGAGGCGATTAAACCTGACAAAAAAGGAGTTGAGAGTAGTTGTATTATTTTGGGGTGGTGGGGTTGCAGGGAGAGGTGGTGTTGGTATAAACAAAGAGCTCTGGACTCAGTAAAAACAGCTAATTCAGCCAAGCACCAAAACTGGTGCCAGTTCTAGATAAACTTTCGTCCTCCTCTTGCAGTTTTCATCCAGACTTGTCCCAGTCAGCACCAGGAACTGCCGATGGGTGCATCTCATCAATAAAAACAGGCTAGAAGAGACTGGTGATATGTTTCCTATGTGATTGCCTCAAACAAGGATGTATCTCACACCCAGAGTCCAACTTAGCTGAGCCAGTTCCAAAAGTTGGCTTGGTATCTACACTCCTAAATAGGAGCTGGGGAAGCCATCAGCCTGAGCAGCAGGAGGAAACTTACTCTTCATTCAGAAGTGTTTGGTTTTGGCTTTGAAAATTATAGATGGGGGTGGGGGTGGGGGGTGGCATCCTGTGAGTTGCAGTTCTGGCTGCAGCTTTCAGTGGTCACAGTTATCTCTATATAAATACCTGTGATGAAGGACCTGGTTAATTTTCTGAGCACAAAGCTCTCCCATACTGAGATGTGTACTTCAAGAAGAGGAGAAACAGATACATGTGGCATGTGTTTCTGAGCTAGAAAACATGAAAAGTTATGCACAACAAGGAAGCACAGCACAATTGCTGAGAGGTAGCTCGGAGGACTCTTTCCTTTCAATCTGTCTATCAAGAGAAAAGATGCTTGAAGACTGCACCCATACTGAAACCATAATTTTCTCTTGCAGAGTAATAAGCAAATAGGTTTTAGACTGTTGCCTGCAGGGAAATGGTTTTGTAATGGAAGGAGCACTCTGATTGAAATCAACAAACAGGAGAATGGTTGTGTTTGTTTTTCCATGTACTGGAGGTGAAGGTGCAACCACGCTGGGATTTCTTTCACATCCTCTCCACTTGACACAGGGCGGGGGACAGGCACAGACACATGCAGAGCTGCACACCTATGTGGAGGGAGCATGTAACTGTAATAACAAAAGTTTTGGACTCTGCCTTCCCCCCCACCCCAGGATGTGCCATGCCCTTCCTGTAAGTGGAGTGGGAGATGTGGGGCTCCTGGCATGCCTGATGCTCTCCCTCAGGCTGTACTTGCTTGAATGTTTTAAGCCAGCACTTGCCACCAACATGGGAGCTGCCTTGGTGTCTCACTGCCTCTGGCTACTTGCTTCTATTCCCCAGCTCTTGTGCAATCACACCGAAATGGACTGGTGAGTGCAGCTGGACCACAACCAACCAAGGCTTACCAAAAGGATGACTTTTTTTGAATCTACCTCTGTTCCCCACTCCAGTTCACTTTCTTGCACTAGGAATGAACCTCATGTACTTCTTTTGGCAGTGACATAGATTTATGCAGACAGGTGTTCACGGCCCCCTGGCCTGGGGCAAGGGATGACTTGGGTGGGCCGGGGCCACGCTGGCCCCAGGGCATCCCTACCTGCCTGTGTGGGTGGTGGGAGAAGAGAGTGGCAAGCAAGCTAAACTAATCTACCAGAAGCAGTGGTGCTGGTGGAATGCATACATATACTCATAGAAATGCACTTTACCACAGCTAATTTCACAAGGGGCAGGTATTTTTGCTTATTGATTGTGAATCCAGAACCACCAGTACAGTTCTGTCCACGTTTTGTTGGTATGTCTGAAGGATGTGTGCCCAGCACAGGCACAGACTCAGCATTAATTTGGAAAAAGAGAGTTATCTAGCCAGATAGAGGCATTTTTCCCTCCCTTCAGCTGCATTCCAAAGACAGACAATTATTTGGAGGCATCTTGTGTGTTTAGTCAGTGCACAGGGAGCATTTGCAAATGCAAAGGCAGCAGTGAGTATATGCTTTAATCCTGTCTTATACAGAGCATTCCCCTTATTCATATATTCCTAGCATTTAAACCATTATCTCAAAGGCAGGCCTACAGCTGGAATGAATACTTTAAGATAACTAGCCCTCTCCATGTCTTGGCCACCGGATGCCCAGATGGACTTATGTTTTTAATGTATATTTCCTGTTGTCCCTCTTTGCTTCTAGCAGATAGAGAGCGAGGTATTTCTCTGTGTGTTCTTGTATGTGCTAGGACAGGTACTCTTGTGCCTATACAAGTAGTTGTAAGCAGATGCAGATATAGATATGCCCATACAGACCCACATTACTAGTCACGTTTACATCTGTCTATATACATGCCTATCCTACCATGCAATCAACATATACACAGGTTTGCTATAACAAGCCAGTTGTTTTATTTCTCTCCTGAATTGCCAAATGCTGCAAGCCGCAGGCTAGCTATTGTGGACCCTGATTCCCAGGTTTCTTCTGCAGTTGGCGAGTAAGCAGCCCTGCAAGTTTCCTAACAACTGGGATGAAGTTTTGTGTAAATCACCTTCTAGGCGTTAGACTTTTCCCAGCAAAAGAGGGGGGCGGGTGTTTGGAGGAGGGAGAGTTGCTCTCTTTGATGTGGGGATTAGTTCACATGTCAGCACTACCCCCCTTTTTTTAATATGCTGTGATTTATAGAAAGGCAGCTATGAGAGATAGCCAAGGGGACACCCACGTGGGACTTACTGACAGACACCACCTCCCAGAAAATACCTACAACTAAAGCAGCTGGCATCAACAGAAAGACTCCAATTGCAAAAAAATGAAAGCATCGTAAAAAAGCCCTGTTTTGCCTAACAAATGCTTTTTAAAAATTAGGATATGCTTTAATGCTTATTAAGCAGAAACTGGTTTCCTCAGCAGCAGAGGGATAGTTTTACTGCACATCCATAATAAAGAAATTATCAAATCTTTTTCCTTTAAAAAACCCCACATTTGTTTTGTATTTTCCCCTTAGAGCACACATCACTAGTGAGAATGAGTGTGGCTCCAAAAATGATTATGCTCACTTGAAATATATTTAGCAATGGGACTGCTCCAGTCAGAGTTTCCACGTTGTCCTGCATGAATATTTTATCAGTGCTTTAGAAAAACTTCACTTTTTGGTTGAAAGTTACGTGGTTGTTCTGCAATGCAATCTTATGTGTATTAGTGTTGAAGGAAAGTTTCCTGATGCTTTTCATGGGAACTGGATAAGGCTCTGACTTATTAGGCTAGAAGTCATATTCAGAGTAGCTTTGCTTTACCATATCTGAATTATTTAAGCTTACTGCTTTGTGAAGTGGATGGATGAGGGGCTGGCAAAGGAGACAGTGATAGATACAGTAAGAAAGATTTAACTAGTTTTATAGTCCATATTAGTATTTTTTCAATTTTTTGTCTGTTTTGGACTTTTTCTAGTATTTTTATTTTTCCAGTTATCTTTTAATGAAACTTTCAGACAGTCTAGTAAAGCAAACCTTTTTTTTTTTTTTAATTAAAAAACAAAGTTTAATTTCCAGATAGATCAGCTCTTTGAGCTGATTCCTTGTCTGGCTACTCTTGTGTTGAAGGCAGTGGGGGCCACAAGGCTGTGGCAGTCCAGACTTCAGATTGAGTTGCTATAAAACTACCCCAAATAAGCAGTTTTATCATGTTATCACAGAGGTAACATGGGGCCTTTCTCAGGTATTTCTTTTAACTCCTCTCCCATCCACATACCTGAAGTCTGCATTCACCTTTGATGCTGCTTTACTGTGGTCCTTCTAGCACGTCAGAGGCAACTCAGTGACTGCCTGGGCACCTTACCTTGAGGGACAGACAAAAGCCAAACCACTTCTCTGCTGCGATGTTTCCAATGGTCTCCCGTGATTCCCTCCACTATTCTTTTAAGCATAAAGAGGTTATTGTGTCACCCCCCAGCAACCCATAAATGCCACTGACAACCAAAGCGTGACACACGATGGGACGTGCCCCACAAGTAGGCTTTGTACCCAGGGCGGTGCAGTAAAGTGGCCATGTTCAAGTGTGGCCTCACAGTGTGACTTCTCCCACCCCACCCGGGGCTGCTCCATGTGCTCTGACCCAAATGCTAATCAAACTACTTAAACCCACAGTGAAAGCACAGACAAAAGCTCTTCTGGCATCTCCACAAGCCAAGTGGCGCCCTGGCCCAGGACTCCTCCGAAGGTGTGTTGTGGCAGCGCTCTAGCACAAATTGGCCAGGGTCTGCAGAGCATGGCAGACAGGCATAAAGGTTTGCCTCTCAGGTGTCTGTGTATGCACTGCCTTGGCTTGCTGCTGCTCTTTTGTGCCACTGTAAAGTGACTGCAAATACAACACTTCTCAGAAACATGCACAGAGTAACGTATCATATGCACATGCACCCTCTCCCTCAAAACAGGTAACAGTAAAGTAACTCAGAGGGATGCTCCCTTTCAACCCAGACTGATGCAGGGTTGGGGACGGTATGTGGAGAGAGACGGGTGACTTGGTGGACCAGAAATGATAACCCTTTCCACAGCCTGGGAAACACACCATGTGTGTTTCTGGCAAAAAAGAGTATTTAAGAGACACAGCACATGCTGCACTACTTATTCTTCTTCACAGATGGCTCACTGGGGCCAAAAATCAAAACCATTTCCTACTTATTTGTTCAAATTGTCAAAATATTTGACGGAATGAATGTCAAGCAGTATATTGAAGACAATACTTTATAGAAAGAAAGACAATTTGGAGATCAATTTGCACCCCCATTTCACTGCACTTTCCAAAAATGGAAAATCCTCCTTGCTGGTCTCCTGGTTGTCATGTGGCAGGGTGGGCAATGCCAGCTGATCACAGGCACAGACATCACTGTCTTGTATTTTTTTCTACACACATATTACCATTTGGGTGCTCAGGTCTGTCTCAATTCTCAATGGTAGCTTGAATCTCTCCTGAAGGTTTAAATAAGTTTTTCCTTTAAGTAAACAGAGAGCACTGGCTGATTAAACCCCAGTATTTATGCATCTATTTTGCTAATGTTTTTGAGTGAGAAAAGTAACTCCTATATTATGCTCTCATCTGGGAGAAGCAGGATTTCTCAACTCCTGTTTGTATTGAGTTGGGAATATACAATTTAAGTAAAGCTTGTTAAATGACATATATACTTAAGAGTTAGACAAGTAATTTTTCAGTAGTTACATTTGAGTGTGAGATTAAAACTCAGATTTTATGATTTTGGTAGCTTACAGTTAAGAATTAAAGAATGTAACATAATGTAAAGCAATAATCAAACAGCCAGTTAGTCAAGCAGAACAGGCTTACACTTTCGCATGCATGAGAAAAGCAGAGAATTTGAAAAATATGTTGATTTGGGGGTTTTTTTATTTGTTTTTGAAAGTTATGTTGGTAATGACCGGAGCTTAAGTCAGACCAATATAAATAGACAGCAACTTTGCCATGGTCTTTTCACTTAAAGCCATAAAAATGTAAGTATAGGTTGGAGTTCATAACCAGCTGGACCCCTCACCTCTCAAAAAAAAAACAAAACCCCAAACCCAAGACTGAAACCAAACACTGTTTGATTATCCAGCTGTTTGGCTCAAAGGTGCAATTGGCTCGTCTTTCTGAGGGCTGTATGAAACCCAGATGAAATGAACACTGAACCCTGACCGCCAGACACAATTCCCATGTTTCCCAAAGCTGAGCTGCAAGTTATGAATCATACACCGTCATGTGTGAAATCCTGTGTGAAAACATCAGGTGGAGAACAAGAACTCTTTCTGCAGGAGATACCTGCATTCCTTCACATAACAGTGATAGCAAGGAAACAACCGTAACTGCTGATATATCAGAAACAGCCCTTGAATATTTCTGGTTTTCATCTACATTTAATAAAAGATCACTTCCATTTGAGATTCTCCAAAAGCATGTTTTTTCTCTGATGTCTCACAGGTAGGAGGGATGCAAAAGAAAACATGTCATTCCTTTCACAGTTTGTGTGATGTAGTAAATACCTGCACTATCATCTAGAATTTGGTAATGGAAGGCTTTAGGGAAAGGACTGTATTTTCTTTTTGACTTCCTAGTAATAGACCTATTGTCAATATTCAGTGAAGGTTAAAATTATACTGTACCATAGCTGTGTACCCTGTATATGGGCTTTGGGAAGTGATTTCCATACCCTGATGAAGCAATTCACCGTTAGTATGGAAGTGGGCTAGAGAAAGTGAGGCAACCGCAACATACCTTTGGTTGGAAAGTTCTTTTTTTGCTTCAGGTCTAAATGGTAGCCTTGTCAGACATAAACCTGGCTCCACTGCTTTTATTTACAGCTTAGGAGGGAGCTCAAAGACTCTGGAAATACTGCAGCTAAATAGTCACCTTCTTAGCACCCTGCCTGGTGCAAAGCTTCCCTGGCACCTGATTAGGAAAACACTGCAGGGGATTCACAGGAACAGGGGTTGGGGTCAGGAGAAAGAGTTAAACCTTTGCGTGTAACTTTTCATGTGACCAGGCTTGCAGTCCAGTGACTATGGGCTCCATTGGCAGGCAGTGGCTTGTGGAGTCCTGGGAATTATTATATGGGATTGGGAGAGAATGCCAGCAATGCACAGAAGGCTCAAGGGGGAGGATGAAAGGCAAATGCCACTCAATGAATGAATTCAGAAATATGCATGCAACTTCTGAATGACTTCTTTCCCTTTGCTGAACCTGCACACCAGTTTCTACAGCTACCAGTGAAAGCGTCATGATACTGTCCCATGGCCTGAGAAGGTCCGTGCCAACCTTCTCGGCTCTGCCAACCCACCTGCTGCTCCAAAGCACCTGCTGCCGCATGGACAAAGATCCTTGTCAAGACATCAGGGAGCCTCCTAAATGCAGCCGCCTTCAGCAGGAAAGCGGGGTGCAGCTCTTCTGAATGCGGCAGCTCCCACTGGTGGTGGCAATGCTGTGGGGCCGTGGCACAAGCCACAGCCAAGTGCAAGGGGGAAAAATTCAGGATTGCTGCTTCAGCAATCTGAACCAAGCAGTGCCAGAACAGCCTGTTGGCTAGGGGCAGAGCTCAGGCGGTTCCACATCCATCGTAACCATGGTGGTTTGGGACTCACCTGTCCCATGGCTGGCCTCCCCAGGTGGCTGCAGTTCAGATGGGGTGTGCAGGCATGGGCTTCAAAAGCGCATTTAGGAAGTGTGACTTGCTGCCTCCCCATGATGTGTAATCTTGGAAAGATGGGAGCAGGGCCATCTAGAAACGGTGACCCTGCAGCTCTTCGCTTGGCAGGGTAGAACCATCTTTTATTATCCTTTGGGGCTATGGCTGCAAACAAAAAATGCTTTCATTTCAGTTTGGCGGCGGCTCCAGTTGTGTGTGCTCTGGCTGCTTCCTTAATTACAGTGGTTGTTGACAACTTCTGATAGAGACCCTCTCTTTGAACAGTCCCCCAACTCCCCCACTTTTTTTGCAGTCTGAACACATAATAAACTGGGACAACATTCTGTAAAATAAGCTCACTGTAATGCAGTGATTCCCATGCCACAGTTATGCTATGTTCCTCTCTTCTGTCCTCTCAATTTGTGCTGCCGCTGTTTATTTCCTCTTTCTGGCTATAAGACATTTTATTTATTAGTGCTGGATTTCCTGTTGCCTGCAGCTGCCCATACTTTACTCTCCCCAGCTCACTTTGTCATTGGAGTAAGTTTTCCTCTCATCAAGTTTGGCTGGTGATTGTATTAAGCAATACTTGACAAAGAGGGGGACTTGCACGTCACCCTGGGCATACAAAAAACCCCCTAAATAAACCAAAATCTGCTACGGGGACCCCTCAGAGGCATAGGAGGGGTCCCTTTTTCATGACTTACTGATGCAGAGATTATACTTTTTTGGATGGCAGGAACACTTCTTGTTTTGCTTGCGTGCACTGCATCACATGGAGGAAGTCAGCTCTTTGACTGTAAATAGTCTGCAGGTCTGACTGATGAGGGGCTAGAGATTTGCAATTATTTCTATTTCAGACTATGGGCCACATCATGGTAGAAACATTGTGTAGATTTTGCACACTTGAGGTTCATGAATGGCTTTCTCGACCTTTTGTGGACATGCAACATCCTCGTAGTAAACACAAAGATTGCTTATACAGAAAGTGAGATCATGAAGGGGGAAAAAAATGTTTTGCTGCCTTGAACGTGATTTCCCTGCTGGAAGGAAGGAGGCAGCACAAGCTCTTAACGTTCTATCACCAGCAAGGTCAGTTGGAAAAGCTCACTCATCTGCTCTGGGGGGAAGTGCTTCATCCAAATTCTCTATTGTCCAGTTGCTATCTGGTACTATTTTAAATAGCAGAGAATAAGGTTGAAGCAGCATGTAATGGTGTTCTTATTAATATTCTCTCTTTTGTGTTTTTTGTGTGAGGGACTGCCCTAATTTTATCATCTTCTCCTTCTGTTGGTAGGGATTTGGAGTCTGAAAACTGAGTAATTAGAGTTAGGGGTGAAGTGAACCCAAGGCATGGAGGCAGCTGAGGTGTGTTTTACAGCGATGCAGCCATAGTCCTGTCAGGATGTGATCTTTTCAGCTGCTGTTCACAGTGGGCAGTTGCTGGCGGAGAAGCGCTGCAGGTGCAGCACCATTTAGACACTTCTTCCTTTGTGTCAGATGTTCAAGAGCTGCCCAGAGACATTAAATAGGGAACTGTCTTCTGACATCTTCCAGGTAAAATGGAAATGGGAGATCCTGAGCATTTGAATTATGAAAGATCCCACTGTGTTACCTGCAAGCCAGTGTTTTAACCCCAGTGTCCTGGCCAAATTCCAGCTCTGCTAATTACATCCTGCCTATGTGAAAATTCCCCTGCATTTGTACACTGCTTTCTTCCTCGCTTGTTTTCAGCAGCTGTGTGGAGTTGCCAGGTGCGGCAAACTGCTTGCCATGTTCCACCTCAGGCCTGGCTCCCTTTCAGCAAGGAATGAAATGAGCACTGTGCACAGCATTTGCAGTCAGTCCAGATCCTCTGCAGGGATGGGTGTTACAGAAACAGAATACCTAAGGACTGATTCTGGGCCCTCACCACAGAAGGTAATAGTGTGAAGAGGCCAAAGGCTTTAGTGCTGAGGTACACCATAGGGTCACAGGAGAGACAAGAGGAGGCTGCTGCACTGTATCTGATTTTTCTCCCAGCTTCTCTCACCTACAAGGGCTGGAATAACTGGTACACACTGATCTGGTTTTGGGGGCTGACTGACTTCAGGTTTGTTTGCTCAGTGGGAGAAGCTTTCAGTTCTGCTTATACTGGTCACCATCAATATATATCCAGTTTTTGCATGTCTGCCTATTGATCAGTGTGGACAAAGGAAGCTAGGGAAAAGAAATAATTAAAAAACTTTGAATCTATAGATTTGTTTCCTTCTCTTCCACTTCATGACTCATATGCACATTGTTTTTGGCTCAGTCCTGTTGGGAACAGCTCTCTTCAACTGACCATTAATCCCCCCAGTAAAAACCTCTCATACCACTGGAGAGGAACTGGCTGATGGATTATCCCTCTTTTCTGAAGAAGTGAAAGAGATGGCTGCAGCAGTAGTTACAGGGTTCTGATAATAACAAGCAGTAAGAAATGCAGGTCACATACAAAAGGATAATGAAATTACATATATTCAATACAGGAGTGACTTATTGGCTCATCTGTCCAATTTTCTTGTCAGTCAAGTTCTCTCTTTGATAATGGCATTTTTACCATAGACCTGCCTGAATATTATATGGAAGCACGTAAAAAAATGTTTGAGGATGCTCCTGACAGAACACCAACTTCACTGGCAGCAGTGGAGGAGAGCATGCCCAAGGCAGACAGAGCAGTGACTTGATTGTTTTTCCCTCACCTCACATCCCTCTCTGATTTTTTCAACATTTTAATTCCATGGGACAGCAGTTGTGAGCAATCTCTCTGTTTCAAGGGGGAAAAACAAAGGTTGTCTCAAGGTGTGATGCCAGCATGTTTTCACCATATCCCAGAAGGGGAAGTACAGCAAGCCTGGAAAAGGGAGGGAATGTGTGTTTTCTGTGGTATAAGCTAGAAAGCTGGGATTCAAAGACCCAAGTCCTCTTACCACGCTGCCCATGTGACTTCAGCAAGGCACAACTATTTTAGTCTCATTAGCCCTGTCTTTAAACTGTACTTGCTTCACAGGGATGAGAAGGGGATTAAACTTTAATTCATTAATGTTTGTAAAACATTTTAGAAATTGGATGGAAATTTCCCAGGTAGCACAGAGAGCATTATCTCCCTCTCCAACTGCCAATGGTTCGGCAACATAAGAGAAATGAGTGAAAACAGTGCATGCACTTTGGTGTTTATAACAATGAAACCCACCAGTTTTCCCCCTCTATCTTGTAATGTTTTTTTTAAAATAGGGAGAGTCAGCAATGAGAAATTTCAGTCTAAACAGTGCAGTTGCTCCCTGGAGACTTTAATGCATCTCAGTGGAATTTTCCCTGCTTTCAGTCTTTTGTGCTTCCAAAAGGTCCTGGAACCAGGCATGTGACTGTAAGAGCAAAAACACTTCTCTGTCTGAGTGTTCTACCAAATATTTACAAGATACCCAGATAAAATGGCTACAAGCAAGTTCAGCAGGGTTCGAGAGGTCAGTAGTGCAGCACTCTCAGGAAAATCTAAATCTTAGTTAAAATTAAAATTACATGTTACAAAGGTTTCTTCAAAACCCAAAACTGGTAACACTGAAGCTGGAAAATTGCTTTTCTCCGAGGTGAAATGTATTAGCTTTTAAAAGTAGCTTATTGAAATGGAGTAGCTTCCTTGTTGTGACGGAAACTTCCTTGTTAAAGGAGAGCCCAAAGCTGCATGAGCAGGTGTGTGAGTAGATAGCTGCAGATATGCTGTCTCCATGCCATCCTGCTTGGTGGCTGGGAGTGATGCAACATCAGCTTCCATGTCTCTTGCAGTGCCACAGTAAGGCTGTGCAGTACTTTTTAACAGGGGCCATGTGCTCCCCAGGAACTCTCTCATCACCCAAAGACTGCCGAGCAAACAGCAAAAGCCTGTAAGGTAAGGAAGTAGTTCTGTGGTTTGCAGGCATATTGTGCCAGAGAGCATGGTGTTGAGTGGGTATATCACATTCCCTATCATGTACCAGCCTCTGGGAAAGATGAACAGTACAATGGACTGTTGATACCACATTGAAAGCAATGGGACCTTCAAACATTGGGATTTAGGAAAAGCCACCTGGTTAGTTAACACTTGAGGCTCTACCAATGGTTAGTTAACACCTGAGGCTCTACAAACTGAACTGGCTCTGCCCAATCAGAACCTCTATGTACCATAAAAGAGGATAAAGTCCCTGTGATGCATATGAGAAATGTGTTAGATTAGACAGCTGAGATTAGTCCTGCCTCAAGCAAAGACAAACCATTCTGTGGGATTGTTTTTGCTCAAGGACCTGGGTGCACTTGGTGGGTGATGCAGAGGAACAGAGAAACATGATGCGTATCTCAAGGGGATTTGATTTTTGGGTGAGAACAGTCTAATGTTTAATTGCATAAGTAATAGTGGTTGCTGAATGACATTGCTACTGTATGTCATAACTACCACCAACAGTGAGGATGGACTGCTTCAAGTACATCAGTCATGAGCTCCTGGTGCAACCAACAGCACACCAGTTTTCCTGACCTGGAAGACATCTAGGATGGATAGAACTCACAGTCATGGACTAAGTGAACTCAACAGACATCCTGGCAGAGGGGATGGCTATTAACTATTGAAATAATCCATGCAACTGTACACAAGCACAGGTATTATTTCATTCTGTACAGGTTACTCTGCTTTTCAAGCAGTTGCTCAGGGAGGCTTTCCCTGTGACAGCAGAGGACAGAACCAACCTCTCGGGCCAATGGCGCTTGTGCATTGGCAATTGGCACTAACTGAACCCATGGCTTTTCCTTAGGCTTGAGAGCTGGGAACAGCCTGATCCTAATCACAGTACAGCCAGTGATGCCTTCAATGGCCTTGAGCAACTCATACTTTCTCTAAGTCTGTAAAGTGAGTAAGTCGTTCTGTGGTTTGCAGTCATGGTGTGAATACTTTAAAAGTGCTTTGAAGACAGAGGAAGGTAAGCAGCTGTAATATACAGTGATCTTCCTACCATTCAGATTGCTACCTGTTCTCCTTCCATTCTGAACTGTCAGAGCCCAGTTATTAGCAACTCTTTCATCATCTCAGATGATTTTCAAGTAAGTTACAGGAATAAGTGCTCTCTGTGCTATCGTTTCTTAATCACACCAATGAGCGGGTTTATCATTCTCTTAAAGAAAAGAAATGTACATTTCACTATCTTATGAGCTGTGGACACTCATGTGCTTAACTACTGGTTTCTCCAAATTGATGAGGTGAATTAGGAAGGGACGCGTGGCCTATCCTTCTTCAGTAGCATGTGTGTTGTTCAGAGGCTTTTATTATTAAGTCACTTAAAACAACTTGAACAAAATACAGGTTTTTCATAAGTTCAGAGTAAAGTGCGGCCCCATACATACAAAGAACAGTATTTGGTTTTAAAGTTAGTCTTCAAAGAGACAAAAGAAGAAGAATGCTTCAACAGATTTTTGAAAAACAATGTCGTCATTTATTCTTTTCTTTGGGGAGTTTCCATTGGTCTTTCTATAGATTGGATGTATTGCTTGAAGTCTCTCCAGTAGTGCTAGGTAAAGTAGCACTAAGTAAAGTATCTTTCAAGGCAGTGTTCCTCACTCGTATGGGCTGCAGGGCAGGATTGGTTCCTTCCCAAATTAAATTTGTTTGATCCTTTCCGTCTGAAACACACAATAAAGACAGACACCTCAACCCCAATATTTACAGTTCAAATAAATTTTCTAGAGTTAAACAGTGCACAGCTTATACCAACATATTTTACAAGTAATAGCAAATTTCTTTGGATTCAGAGGAAATATTATGGTTCCACTCCTTATGCTTATTAATAACTAGGCTGAAAGCAGAGCCTGCTTCCTAACCAGTATGAGCTGCTCCTCTTCTAATCTTAGTCCCTTGTCCATGTCAGGCTGAGTGCTTTGGGATGAAGCTCTCTATGTGAATACAAGATATTATTACATTACTGTGATTAGACACTATATGTAATAAATGGACTGTTGTTTGTGAGAGGAAATAATAAAAAGCCAAAGTGAAAGCCTTCCTGATCAACCTGCAAGTTGATGAAAGGAACACAAACTGAAGGAACACATACAGTTATCAGGAGCAAAATATCCAAGCTTCTAATCATCAGTCAGATCATGTCATGTCCTCATGTTTGCTGCTATTAACTGCATTGCAAGGCATCCCAGGCCTATTCAAATATGTACTTATTTTTCAGTCTCTACAGATGACCCAGTGAGACAAGCTCCATTGTAGCACACAGACCCCTCAGGTACCTGAGGGGTTCTCTGCAGAACAGCCAGTTCATACCTGGGCTGATTCCTATTGTTCTGTAGCAAAGCTTTGAAGAAAGTCAATAAAGCTGAAAGAAGGAGAGTGAAAAGCAGGGTATTTCATGGCAACAGGCCATGATGTTATTAATATTAACAGAGGTGATATTGTAAAAGAAACACAAGGCTTACTACATAAGTTGTCAAAGGAAGATGTGTCTCAGTCTTCCTCCTCCTCTGCTCACTTGCTTGTTTCTGTTAAACCATGATGTTTAAAAAAATCACAGGAATTCTGGAAGTCTGTTTAACACCACTGCTTTTTGAACAGAATCACCCAGGAATTCCTGGCCAAATGAGTCTCAGATTTTGTAAAGCAGCTGACTATAGTTTTCAACTACAAGAGTACTATAGCTTTTTTCTGGTTTACAGTAAGGTCCATTTTCCACCAAACAGGGTTTATATAGGAAGTTTAGTTGCACTTCTAGTGGAAGTATGATACTAGTACCCATCCATTCTCACAAATTAAAAAGCATAACATAGGTTGGTGGTTTTTTTCTGCACTGTTTTTCTAAAATAACTACTAGTCACTAACAGGTATTGAACAGTTCCCATTGATTTTGTGTGGAACAGCATTACCCAGTTGTATCCTCATGTGAAGTTGGTTGATGCTATATAAAACTGCTTAGATTTCTATACAAGCCCTGATTCAATCTTTTTGTCTTCTCTGAGTGA
The DNA here is from genome assembly GCF_003945725.1 of Corapipo altera. Classification (NCBI taxonomy): domain Eukaryota; kingdom Metazoa; phylum Chordata; class Aves; order Passeriformes; family Pipridae; genus Corapipo; species Corapipo altera. The sequence continues at coordinate 3,818,533 of NW_020884885.1, read as the reverse complement.
TTCAACTGGTGGAACTGGCCTCAAGGATTACAGATGAACACAAGTAACCCCTTCATGGGGCTAGAAGCCATTGCAAAGTTATTTGTACTGTATGTATGCAAATCAGCGTTAGTTCCAGGTAGTCTGGGAGAAGTTTGAGGGGGATTTCCCTGCTTTATGTAATCTGCTGTAACTTCTTAGCTTCCTCTATTCACATGGCCAGGAGACATAAGCTTGACACTGCTGGTAATTTCTCAAACTCAATTTGAAAGCAAAGACAATGTACTTAGTGACCTAAAAGCAGTTCTGTAGCTTTTGGTAAATCCTCAGATGCTGGCTGGATGATGCCTGGAATGAAGGAGGCCTGAAAAAGTAGTAGGGGAATAACTCAGAGGGTAAGGACTTCTTCACTTCTGGCATACTTTGCAAATGGTCAGAAGCCAAGAAGACCTGTGTGCTATCCCCTCAGATATAACTCTGGCCTACCCACAGCACTAATTTCTCATTTCTCAATCCATACAGAGTGCTACACCTTGCATGTGATGGGCACTATCAGTTTAGTCTCTGATCAGTGTGAGGCAGTTACAAGTCCCCTGCAGACCAGACTGTGAGCACACAGATGTGGCTGCCTTCACCTTTCCACGTGGAGGTGAGGAACAACACTCGTCTTACCATGTGCTTAAGCATATCCTATCCCACCAAAGATAGTCACTGAAATGACAGGCTGGACAGGCAGGTAGGAGAAACACCCTGTCTGCTAGAAACTCAAGGAGAGCTCTGTGCTGCTAAGGCCAGACTGCTTCTGATATCCAGGTAAGCCTGCTCAGGGCTCAGCTCCCTACCCAGTATATCATGTTGTACACATTCTGGTGTTATTATTCCAAATTGGAAGATTTATAATTCAGCAACTACCCAGATTCTGAGAAACGTGCTTACCAAAACCCACAGCTAAGGGAAATACAACATGTGAAGTAAGCATGGTGGCATTGAGAAGGAAGGAAATCTCCCTGCAGTGCACTGATAAAGTGTGCTTGATATATACTGTGTTCAAGCTGGACAATCTGCAACTTGAAAAACACAGGCTAGCTGAAGGAAATTCAGCTTGGAGGCCCTAGGGACTGAATCAGTCTGTTAAAATGCTTTGTTGGTTTTATTTATCACTACTTAATTAGGATGCTTGACCAACACACTGGAAAGATAGCAACTGTTAAATATTCAACAAGCTGACCTTTCAGTTACAATATTACAATTCTGAATAAAGTTCATGGAAAGTTTGTCCTTCCTAGGTACTCCAACAAAGCCAAAGGGAATGAGACTGGGCCAAAAAAAAAAAAAAAAAAAAAAAGAGTAGAAAAAAAGTAGGGCAGTACTGTGGAGACCTGCTTAAAAATCCAAGTCTTGCCATAGACTCATTGAATGATCTTGGGCAAGTTGTTTCCTGCCCTGTGCTTCATTTTTTCCCATCTGTAAAAAGAGTATAACAATGCTGACCTTCCTTGTAAATCGTTGAGATGAATAGCTAGAAAAGCAGTAATACATTATTAATTACTTATTATTATTTCTGAGGAAGAAAAAGCAAAGAGAAGAAGCCATCAATCTTTCAGGGTTTTCTTGATCCTCATAAAAAATAAAAAAAGCATGACATCATGCGAATTTCACACAACAGAAACTTTTGATAACTTTTGATAAGTCACCTTTAAAAAGAAATAGTGAGTATACAATTAAAAGAAAGTTTTAAGTGAGCAGACACTCAGGAAAATGCTCCAGATGGTAAAATGAGTTAGGCTGCAGAGCAGGCTCCCACAGGAAGCCGTGAAACCCCCATTGTTTGAGACATTTGAAACTGAGTTCTTCAAAGTGCTGGTATATATAATACAAGGAGTCATTCTGCACTGCCTCAAAGTATAGCAGCACTGGGATGGCCTGAAAGAACTTCACTTACCATTTCTGCAGTTTTAAGAGGATTCTTGATGCTTTGACTATGGAGAGCTGTAGACTCTCTTTTTATCAATACAATACCTGAGGAACATCTGCCAGGTAGTAACTACACTGTTTTTGCAGGAGATGGATTCACCAATCCTTAACAGATCTTTCACATTCGTACTTCTAATGTCTGAACTTTATATGTCCAACAGGGGAAAAAAAGCCCCCTATTCCTTGAGAATTACAGTGTGCATCCTACTATTTATTTCCTGTATTACAATCTAAAGAGAAACTGGGTGGCTAGATTTTTACAAGCAGTGGTTTGCAGAAGAAATACCATGATTTTAATGGGAACCAAATGAGCATTCATTATGTAAACAGCATTATGAGACACAGAACTGATGCTGAAATGCTAAATGCTTGGGTCAAACTTCTCAAAATGGGAACTGGTAGTGGCATGCTGGAACACTGGGGTTTCATCACACTCAAGATACTACTGCAAACATTTCCCACTGCTGCTAATGCTGGTTCAGCTCCTCTGCAGGTAGCTGTGGAGGGTGTCTGACTGCTCCTGCTGTTACTACCTTAAAATCTTACTACCTTCTCTGAAACCCAAATTCAGAGCTTTGGGCCAGTTTTATTGCTAGAACTTGGTTAACTGGTTGGAGCAGGTAGAGTTAGAAAAATTTTTGAAAGAAGCTAGAATTAGAGTTTTAAAACCTTCATTTCTTCTGGGTTTCATACCTGCTAGTATACAAAAGTATGACGTTAATTGATTCAGTTGGTATATGAGCACTAGTGATCCTCTCTTATTCTATTCACTTGGGCAGGACAGCCATGGAGTGCTCCTGATCCCCTCTCAGCCCCTTGGGCAGGAGTGCTGTGCCTGGAGCAGCAGGGCTCTACACCCCAGCCCGCTTTGCCTGCTGCCTCTGCAGAGGAGGGCTGGCACTGCCTGCATGCTGCCCTGTTCCTGGCCAGAGATGCAGCAATTTCCTCAGGAAGGAATCATGGACAAAAAACCAAACAACAGCTATTTAAGAAGTTTTCTTCTCCCCCTGCACTGTCCTGACCAGTATCATATTCCTGACAGTTTATTCCTCAAGAATTTAGTCATCTAAGGTTTCAGTGACTCATGTGATGAACCTTCCACCCATTTCCTGGAAAGTGTCTTGCAAGGTCCTCTACACCTCTTGTCATTTTCCTTGAGGGTCTCGGTTCTCACTACATTTTCATACAGTTCAGCTTTCCTTCATTTTTGGGGTGGAGGGGGGAGGCAAAAATACCTTGAGTGGACCTAAATTTGCAGTGTAACCAGAAAGCAGAGTGGTGAAAAACATTCGGAAAACAAAGACAGGCACTGAAACAGAGAATCTTTTTTGGAAGTAGTTGCCTCTTAGGCTGAAATCTGGTTAGAAGAAAAGGAGCTGTTCTATAAAGTGCTGTGTGGTCCAATACAGTCATGAATTTACCAGGGCTGTACCCTGTAAAATGAAAATGAGAAAGATTTGAGGGCTCTCTCAGATCATTGCCTGGGTAGGTGTGACTCACCCTGGGCAAATGCCACTGATGACAAGTACCCTGACAAAAAATATTGAATGAATTGGGCTGGATGGGAACCAAAGTAATCATTTTACATACTTGCACCAATCTGAAAGACACTTCTGTGTAGAAAACAACTGCTTCCTTTTCCTGATGAAAGTTCAAAAGCTGCTCATAGACAGCTTGAAGGATACTTCAGCAAGCTCTGATCCCAGTGGGGTTGTGCTATGCTGACAGCAGACAGCTGCCCGGACATCAGTGATGCCCAGACCATACCTCCTACCCCATACAGAAGTGCTACCTGTGCATGTTTATGTTCCAGTTAAAACGGGAAGTGTGGATTTAGTGTTTTTGTTAAAATATTCAGAAACATCTGAGAGTGTGAGCCCATCAACCTCATTACCAAAGGGTGAAACAGCTCAGCAGCAGTGCCAGTGCGTGCTTACAGACCTACCTCTTCCACGCCTAAGTCAGCAGAGTAAGCAACCTGATGTACACTAACATGAGTAGAGATAGTTAAGGAATTTGCAGATCTGTGTGCTGAAAGGACCAGCACGTCCAGCGTTCTTATAGGATTATTTCAGTGCTCAGTTATACCAGTGTAAATGGTATGTATACTAGTGTGTGTGCATACACACACACACACACACACACACACGTCAATATATATATGCTGACATGCATCAGAAGCCTGTTCCCTTTAAAGGGATACAGTGTCAGACCAGAGTTGGCCCGACATTCTTCTTATTAAACAAAAATAAACTCCTACAAGCCCTGATTCCAACAGAAATGTTTCCATGATTTATTTTAAGAAGGGAACATTCCCCTGCAGTGTTCACCACAACCCAAACATTGCAGCACTGTGCAAGAGCATGAGAATCGGAGAGGACACTTAAGAATCTATTTTCACTGCTCCAGAAGAGAAATAAAAACAGAAAAAGCAGTGACAAATAAATTTTATTTTAGTGGCAGCTGTAGTGTTATCTATAGGATGGCTAAGGAGAGCAGACGAAGTATGCAGGCTTTTCCAGTGATTCCTACAGGACATGTGACTAAGTGTGTGATGGGGACTTGTGGGAGCCATCTACACTGTAAGGAAGAGATTTATTTTTCTTTGGTTGATCCTTCCTGCTCCTCACACTTTGCCTTTCACATCTGAGAATCTGAACAGCAGACTAGAAGAAATTGCCTCACTGTTTTCAAAGCTAGGAAATAATCTGAAGCTTGGGCAAGCTATCCAGAGAACAAATTCTTCATTTGTGGAAGAGCTCTTAGATGCTTGAAAGTAATGAGAAGAATACTTCCTCTAAATATCTGGAGCCCTCTGTTCTAGAGAAAGGGGCCCCAGTCCTCAGTGCTACTGCTTGTTTCTTTGCTCAAATTTGCAAAAAGCAGCAAGCATCAGAACTGCAAAAGGGCATATGTTGAGGAAGCACGTAGTTTCCTGACACAACTATTGACTGCATTCACACACACATGCATGCAGACATGTACACACAGCACACAGCTCCTTAGTCTGAAAGGTCTGTGTACTGAGGAAAGAGAAAAAAAGTGAGTGAAGCTTGCCCAAAAGGGACTATAAATATTGATCTTATGGCAGATTAGTGACTTCACCAGAAAGTTTTTGGAAGCCATAAACAGGAAATGGTTAAGTAAAAGCAGGTGGAGCATGCTGATTGCAGGAAAAATGCAGGAAATTGCTGAGCGTCTGAATGGATGCAAAAAAAATGCTCTTCTGCACAGGCCTTGGCAGTCACTGTACACCTACTCTGCTTTCTCCTGGTCCTCCCTCACTATCCTTATCTCCCCACGCTGCAAAGTCTCAAAGTCTGCAAACACCTTTTGCTTGAGTAATCTGCTCACCTTGAATTTTGGAACCAGTTCAGGAGAGTTGGGAGGTTCTGCTTGGAAGGCGAAAGACAAGAGGGGACTCACCTACTTTGACAAAGGTGAGTCAGAAGCACCCAGCAGTACCCACTGCCTGTCAGGGGCTTCAGGTCTGAGGAGCCAGAACAGCACCTTGGCTACTACCACAAATGTTGGGTTCCCAAACGTATTTAGCATAATAGTTAATCAGAGGAACATTACTCCTTTTGCCCCTTCTATTCAAGGGGACTCCCAAAGCGCTAAGCTGCAGAGATCATTCTCCATCTCTACTGAAACACAGTCCCTTCTGGGACAGAGTACTGCAGCTGTTTAATAGCTCACAGCAACATCACACAAGCAGATGGAAAAGAAAGTGGAATGTGCAAGAGGCATTCTTTCCACTTTCCTTCTAACCCTTCCTTTCTCTCCTCTTTGTCCACAGCAATTTATGCCAATTCTAGACAACTCCAGATGTGTGTCTTTCCCACCAGTATCTGCAGAGACTTGGCTCTGGAGACAGAATTATGCTTGCCAACAGGCAGTGTCCCTGTGCCTTCAGACCCAAGGGTCGAGTTCCTGCTGCCACACTTTCATCCCTGGCTCTGCTGTCAGATGTGCTGCGGGATGGAGGGCAGACGTGCTAATAAGGAACAATTCTGCTTTCTTCTAGATGAGTATGGTGTTGATATAAAATTATTTAGCATAGACAAGACACTCTTGCCTCCAAAGTATACTAAACAGTCACATTAATGATCTGAGGAAAGTTAAGAAAGAAGTATGTAGACTAGTTTAATAATTTTGACCTTGTCTACATTTTAAGTATTGGATGGTAAAGCTATATTGGCAAACTCTGCTCTTAGATTTTAATTCTAGGAGAGGAGGAGAAATATCTATTTCTTATATTCTGAGCAAAGAAAACACTAATGGCAAACTGGCTTCTATGTAGTTACAGCTGCAAAAACAAAAAGTTTTTTCTGGCAGAGAAATCTTGCAAAGAAATCCTGATCTTTTTTGACGTTGTTATTTTGGCCAAACTTACCAGGTGTTATTGCAAGTTCAAACTTATGCTGCCTTTTCTATATCTTTTAAAACAGAGAGTTACTATATACAACTTAACATTTTTGAAGTTCAAATTCCTAAATCCTAGTCTAGACAGAGCCTTTGGGAGGAAGGTTCAAATTCACCCTGAGCAGTCTCTAATACCCCACACTTCTGCCCAGGCCATACCTTCCTGGGAATGTCCTGAGAACAGCTGTGATCAGAGTCTGGCACTCTGTACTGCCACTCCCATGGAAGGAGAGAGGGGACACTGCCAGGGAGAGGTTGATGTGACACCTTCTGCAAGCACCACCACACTCCTCTAAGATGCCATGGGGCATAAGTGCACAGAGAGGATGTGTGCTATCAGATGAATGACAGGACACCTTCAGAGAGCTAAACCTTGGCATTGACCTTTGGTAAAAACCAGTCTGTGATTCATATTGTGATTCATACATCTAAGAAACTGAGAGAAAATAATTGGAATGAGCTGAACAAAAATAAACAGGTGTCTCCTTCCTGCTCCTTTCACAGTTTCTGCTTCCCTGCTCCCTCACCCACATTTTTTTTTTCTCTTAAGTTGTTGAGAAAAACAGCAGGAATGAGGTTCCTGGTATAATTACAGTTTGCTGACAAAATAGCAGCCTACAGCAGTGATTCTTTTACTGCTAGAGACAGATGTTGCTGAGGTCTAATCACAGTCTTCCCACTAACCAGGCCCTGAGTCTAATCTGTCATCAGCTGAGAGGCTGCTGGCTCCCGCAGTGCCTGTGAACCAAAGCTGCTCTGTTTGTTCCTCTCCCCTCGTCCTGAGCCAGGCAGTGCCAGAAGGAGGGTATGTTTCCATTCACTCCTTGCCCTTGATACTAAAGTGATACTACAACTTCAATGTGCTGCTTATCTCTCCTCCATGCCTAGTATCAGGGCCTTTCAAAGCCTTGCTGGAAAGCACTCAAGTGGTTGTTTTCAACTTGCAATGCATAGTGACTGCAGTTCAAAAATAAATTAAAGCTAAGTTGAAGGAGAGTCTACAGGCTGAGAACAGCCTGTAGCTAATTCCTCCTTCCAAAATGGTATTTTCTGCTTATTAAGAGAACAAGGCTTCACTCAGTAATGCATCGTATAACCTCCATATGTTAATAACAACAAAACCCAAAAGCTGATGAGCACAGAATTAGGAGGAAGAGAGAATAGCAGAACTGGGTATACTGAAAAAAGTCAGGAGAGAGAATACATGTGGGAGGAGACTGAACAAATCTCTCCTATGTGTTACACAGAGATGCCACTGCCATCAAATGTTTTGTATCTGACATTCAAAGTGCATCGGGCCACATCTTTGAACTTCTCTGTGCTAGTGAAAGAATCTTGAAAAACAACAGACGTCACCAGCTCAGAAGTGCCCCTGTCAGACAAAAGTCACCATGGTACTGGATTAACATCTTTAAATTGGATTCTGGTCGTGGAGGGAAACTGGCTGAAGAAGTCTATTTCAAAGGCATATTACTGCAGCATGAGTGAACCAGTGAGAACTAGGAAAGTTCTTAAGCTGGTACCCACCTCACAGTTCTGCACAGTTAACAACTGCCCTGAAGTAGCAGGGAAGATGCTAGGTTGGGGAGGTGTAGACTAAACATCTCTGTTTTGCACACACAGCTCTTAAGCAAGGCATAAAGGAACAGAGTAGGTCATAATTTCTGGTCAGAAGCAAAGGTGTATTAAACAAGCTGACTTTCTGTAGCAGCCTGTGACCAACTCAATTTCTTCTTCAGCTTTTTCTGAATCTGCATACGGTAGCTGGGCACAGATCTCTCCAGTAAAGGTGTGCAGGGCAGCATCTCAGCCACTGATAGACTGAGGGAAACAGAATGCATAGCACAATGCGTCAGAAAAGAGGGAAGGAGTGACTAACACAGGAAGAAAAACAAAGCAAAGATGAACACAGAGCATAAGAGAAGCAGCAGACTGTTGGCTGTAAATCAGTTTTCTTACACTCAGAAGGGTGGGCATTATGGTCAGAGAAGCTCTACTTGACAGTAATGGAAGTCCAAGGAAGTTTGATTAAGATTAAATGGCAGTCACAGGCCAACACAGAAAAGAGGCTCTAAGGTTAAAATAAAGACAGGAAGTGACTAAGTAGGTCAGAAGCTGTGGGTAATGAGCTGCATAGATTAAGTGGGACTTGGAGCAACTGAGGTAGCTCTGCTAATGACAAGTGATAACACTTACAATGTCACCAAATTTAACAAATCTTACTCTGAAACCACCTTCAAGGCCTAGATAGCAAATCAGAGATTGCTGAGTCCTAACAGTATCTACATCAGAGTAGATCCTGTATGTGTTTTAAAAAGAGATCAGTTTTACAGTCACTTTTTGACCTTGCCAAGCTTCCTGTAAATAGTGTGCTGTTTTGTCTGAACAGGATTTCTTCTTAAGGAGCTGGGAAAAATGAACCGACTAATAGAAACGGTGAGACTGAGAAGGGCTACTGCAGGTTGAAAAGACAGATGCAATGGAGAAACTCCTTTCCACTCCTCAATTCAATAAGTCTTTGATTTGCCAGCTTTGTTCACATCCAGGACAGCCGGAAGAAAACAGTCACCTTGTATTTTTGTACCTGATGAGAAAACCCCAGATTGTATGTGTGCACTGGGACAGTTCAATGTCTGTCTATTCCAACTTCAAAGAGGCATTCAATGCTCTTTGAGATGCAGGGTGTGAGGAAGGGTGAGAACTGCTAAAGCTAGCCACATCCTCATTAAATCTTTGCCCTCTCGGAGCAAGCATGCAAGTGGAGAGAATAGATGATATGCATGAGCAACTGAGCATCTGTGATCTCATGACCTTTGACTGTTGTATTATGGGAAATGTATTCTTTGGTTGCTATGCTTTTCTAATTCATTTGTATTTTCCTTCAGTGACTCCCTTGTATTTTCTCTGGCGCTCCTGTGTAACGGCTTCAAGGAACTACAGATATCTCCAAGTTAAGCATGCATACAATAGCTTTAATTAAATGTTTGTGAGTATCCCACAGTAAAGCAAGGGAAAGCAAACAGTTTTGTACTCACTTGTACCTATCCCTTCTGAGCCCTGGCTTGGGTGGAGGCGTCTGCACCATTGCCCTTTAAGTCTATTTCTAAGCCTTGAAATGAAGGCAATCAGGTTCTGCTGCTCTCCATGTAAACGCTTCAGGAATTTCACTCCCATTAAAAAGCTACAGATCACCTGTGAAAGGTACAATGCTAAAACCTTTTAGATTAGGCTAGAAGAAATAAAAAATAAATTAGGGGAGACGTTTCTTTACTCCACTTACAAAACTGGAGAATGAGGCTAAAAATATCCTTAACCATTTCTTAAAATACACTAAAATGCTATAGGGAAGAGTAGCATGAAGGTAAAGGCTTTGGTCTTCAATATTCTCAAATCAATCTTTTTTATTCTCTGTGCCATTGACAGAGTCTCAGTCTTGGTGTCACCCTCCACAATAAATTAGATTATTATTATTATTATTATTATTATTATTATTATTATTATTATTATTATTATTTTAGATGGGGATCTTGCTTCTTTTCCAAGTAGTTAACTACATTTTTTTTGTATAGAAGAAAGCTGCAAAGAAATTTGTTTTCATTTTGGGCATTTAAAATAAATATACATGAGGAAAATGAAATTCGGAAGGGGAACTTTCATCATGCAAAGATGAAGGAATAAGAAACAGGATGCAAAGGTTATTTGTCAGTTCTTTGAGTCAAATACAAGACAATTTTACAGCATGTAAATTAGTGAGTCTGTTTAGAGGAAGAATCTTTCTTTCTCTTGATATGGAAGAGTCAACAGTATCTGCAAGGATAACCAAGAGGCCTAACACTAGTGATTACTGCTAATGCTTGTACTAGCATAAAGTACTTCTCTTAAGTTTTTCAATGACTGACATCACTATTATTTCAGAGTTGATATAAACTAATTTTAAAACACTCTGACCTAGCTGTACATATTTTATTGCAAATCTGTCCATTACTTCTCAGTGGTTCCCAGAGACAACATACATCAGAAAATATAATTGTAAGACTAGAAAGAAAAAATAAAGGCCAGTTCAACGAATAATAAAGAACCCATGCTTCTAACACTGACCGTGGCTATTCCTCACCTGAGACCAGAGGTACCGCCAGTTTTTGCAGTGCTGGATTCAGGTGGGGGCTGCGCAGAGCAGGGGCTGGCCTAGATTTGCTGGAGCTTGAGCAGCAGTGACTTTTTACAAGGGAACAGAAAGCATGGGTTGTTTCCCTCACATAGCAAGGCACAAACAACAATAGGGTTATCTGAGAAGATTGAGAACTGCTGACATTAGAAACGTGAACTGGCAACTGCAAAGAAGAGTAGGAGTGGGATGAAAAGCAGTCCTACAAAGTGAAGGAGGAAAGGAGGCCAGGGAGGATCTAAAATTGGGAGCAGCTAACAAATGCTGATAGAGACATCTTTCCTCAAGGGCCTGATCCTGAGCACATTCAGGCCAACTTAAAGATTTCTACACAGATTTTTGAGATATTCTTAGTGAAGATTTCTGCTTTTTGACCCTCTCTTGAGATATAGTCTGCAATTCCACTGCATCTTCAGGAAATGCTTCTGAAAAATACACTTAGTTTTGATGATGGCTGAGATTAAAGAACGTTTATTCTGAGGGTTGTGTGAAGAAGGATTTACATTTCACCCTCCTTCATCTCTGCGATGTCTGTCTGATGCCTGTATTCCAGCCCATCAGTTCAGATAGCGCAGTGACTGTAGCAAGGACGCAGAACAATGGCGCAGAGAGGGCACACAGCCTGGCCTTTTTTGGGTTTCTGCTCAGATAATGGCGGGTTTTGATTTTTGTTGTTTCATTTTCTAAATTATTTACTCAAGCTACCCTGAGTGCTCTACTCCATATAAAACGAGAGCTGGCAAGTACTGAGATTTATAAGTTCCACAGCTCTGTCAGCTTAATTTTTATTCATTGCCTTAGACTTTTCTGTTTGCCATTTACATTTTTTGCTTCGTACTGTTTATATCTCACCTGTCAGTCTCCTAAATTAAATGACTGGCAGAATGACTGTCTTCACTGTTGCTTCTCTGTCTCCTGCTATATTGCAGTTGTGAAACTCTTGCACCAAAACCAAACCCCAAATTAGTCTTGTTTTCCATCCCATCAGGTGCTCCATGGACTATTTATGTCCTTCTCCTCTAGTAGTGACAGTTGATTTACATCACCAAGACTAAGGCTAGGAAAATGGATGCCTGACTTTCTCCCAGGGCTGAAATTTTATGGAGAGCAATTAGTTAACTATTTTCACCATACTTCCCAAAAATACCCAGCCCATCTCCACGACACTAATTAAGGCCCATAGGGATGCAGTAATCTTAGGCCTTGGGCAACCATAAGTACATTTAGTCTTCTCTGGTTCTTCATGTTGCATTTCCCTTTAGTAAGTCATAACTATGTTTATTCTTCAAATACATAAGGAGCTTGAAGTTAAACGTCAAACTTCAGTGCAATCCACATACTCTGTGACCTAAACAGTGCAATTTACTGACAAATGCTCCCCCAAATTTTCTGCTTTCTTGGGATAAGGAGAGGGAATTGAAAGAGAAGAAAACAGTGATTAGTGATTTCTTTACAACTTCTTTTTATTAGCTTGTTCTAAACCAGTTTGGTGTCCCCCCCCCCCACCTATCTCTGACATAAAAGCAAGTGCAGATGTAGCAGATCTTTCTGTACGCTGTGAATGCAGTGCCTGTCACCCTGTTGAGACCCCAAACAGACTTGGAAGCAAGAAGACAGGTTGAAAAATGAGTATAAATACTCTGCACGGAGCTGGTAAGACAGCAAAGTCACAATGGTGCAAAGGAAAATGTCAAAAGTTAATCCCAGGTGTAATACCTCAGAGGCCAGATGCATGTTGGGAGAGGTGTTGTTCAGCTAATATTTATGTTTTGTTTTCCCTTAGCCTTAGCCAGTGACTGCTGCATTCTCTATAGAAGCCTTGCATGGCCTGTTGTTGCCTTTCCAAGTTTCTTATTCAATAGCACATTTTTTTTTCTTATTTTTAAATGCTTGCTGGAGTCTTAAGACATTTTTAACTTAACAATAAAACACCTGCATTTTATTAAGACTTGAGACTCAAGTTCCTCCTCCCTCAATTTTACTGAAGTGTTGCCATTATTTGGGTTAACTCTTTCATAGTCAGTTTTGCTGTGAGAGTGAAGTTACACATCTGCTACATATAACCCGTTTCTACAGTCCTACACTGTATTTGGAGGAAAGGAAAATCAGCTCTGAGACAGACCCAGAGAACTCCATCCAGTGCTGACTGGCAAGGGGTGCAGAACCCCTAAGCAACAGCTGCAGAGGCTACACCCTGCCTAGCACAACAGCCCTGCAGTAACGTCTGCTGGCAATGTATAACTTAAAACTGAAATGTCCTTACCAGCCACTTCTGTTTCAAGAGTGAGATCTTTGAGTTGTACCACAGAAACTCCGTTAAACTAAATAGAAAAATGTATTATTTTCCCTGTTCCTTTCCTTTTCTCATTTAATTGTCCTAAATGAGAAGCAGAACAGCATTGTACAGTGATTTTTATGCCTGGATGTCCAAGCGTGTTATTATCCCTATATTAAATTAGAAAAATGGCAGCATGTGAAGTAATTGCCCAGATTCATGCAGCAGTTTAGTAGGAGGGCTGATAAATTCAGTTGTCAATGTACTAAGCAACTGCCTTATTTTACCCAATTAATTTAACTTTTTGATAAACAATTATTTGCCAAGTCCACTTCACACACATGACAGAAGTATTGCACTGTGAAGAGCAACAACTGCTAGCCATTTTACCAAGTATGATCACTGAAGACAGGAGACAGAAACTTAATGCAACCAGACAGGGACTGAGGATCTGTACACCATCAGTTCTGATTCCATCTCTGTTGCTATCTATGTGTTTACGGGCACGTAAATTTAGTTTTTTATGACTCAGCTTCCTATCTATGCAAGAGAGAGAGTAATTCTTCACAGCCAGCAAGTGAATCAAGAGGTCATAGACTTCTGAGGTTATCTGAGTTATTAATCTTAGGATTTTAGTGACATACCTATACAGGAATAATTGTACTAATATGCATCAGACCTGCATGAAGATAACAGGTACATCAGAGGTTCAGAGGTTTGAGGATACTCAAATACCATGGCTACAGAGCCATACGAATTCCTAGGATAACCAGGTAGGTAGATAATTAGAAAAATATTAGTTGGTGCCCAGTATATATTACCAGTATAATTCAGTCAATAGGTGGTTATTATTTATTATACAGTCTGATGCATTAGAAGCTGGTGTGATTTATACTAATACATCCCTACAACACTAGTATAGGAAATACTATCAAATATGGTGGCACTCATAAAAGGAAATGTACAAAGTTTACTCTACTCTTGCAAACAAATAATTTCCATTCATTCATACATACCAGTATATAATTTCAAATCTGTATAGGTATCAATAATCGTTGGAAATGGCCTTTATCATTGTGGCAGAGATAGTTTTAGGGACATAAAAAACTATTGCTATTGCATAGAATGTGAAATGATGCGGGGATCCAGTAGACTGGCACATGTAGCAGTGAAAGTCATATTGTGTGAGAGTAGCAGACAGCCCCTATGACCCAGTGCTAGCTCTGACCACAAACCAGGGAGTATACTCTTTTGTGCCCATTGAGGGGCACAGCTTGGCTCGCCTGCCATTTGGAAAGATAAAGGCTGAATATCATTTATAAAGGTAATCTAGAGCAGATTTTTTACATTTGAGTCAAGACTCAGAAGATTCTTACTTTTCCATCCAGTGTAAATATGCATAAACAATCATTCTGAATTGCTTTTAAAAGTATATGTACACAGTCTTTCAAAGTCTCTCTTAAAATAAATTGGTGTAAATCTCACATTTGTTTGAGTTTACACCCTTTAACTAGCATTAGGAAGCTATGATTTATATTGTTGTGTAGATCACATCTGCTCATAAATCGTGGTTTGAAAACATTGCACATCTGTGGTATGAAATGTGTGCAAATTAGAGAATTATATGACATTACCAGTTACTTACATGCAAATGTAAGCACTCTATGCTTCATTTTCTGTGTAGTATTTGAAGTCATGTTATTATGTAGCATAAACTACAATCATCTACTGTCTGTTTAGACAGCAATCCAAACAGATATTTTTAATCCCTTTGCAATCATTTTCACACAGTCATATACTCAGGTACCCCAGTCAGGAATGTAAGTTACAAACTGTTATGTGCCTTGAAGCATGCTTATGGCCCTTCTTTATAGGTGGCCTGGTCACCATACTCATTACTTTTGAGTAAATAAAAGGCAGAGTTTCATATTTTGTAGTTGTGCTTGTTGATAAAAGAGGTATTTTCTTTGCAGCAATCTGGGAAAGCAGAGGTTTTCAGCTTTACTTTTGTCATGTATCTGTGGCTTCTTTTTGAAGTTAGTACCAGATTGACCAGAGCCAGCACCTTATAATCCAGGATCTAGAAGCAGGCAGGGGGAGTTGATATAGTCAACCTCTTTCAACATTATGAAGGGGGTTGTCCCCTGTTACAGGTTTGCTGTATTTTTCTTCCTCTGAGTGTCTCAAAAGAGAGCATCAGCAAGATTTTCTTTCTTCTATTTCATACACTTGTTCCTATTTTCATGTCTTTTTACATAAGTTCTTTTAAAATCTAGTAATAGGAATGTTCTGCTTTAAATTTTAAGTTTATTTCTTTTTAGTCTTGACTGTGTTTTCCTTTAGAAAACTACTTCTAAAAAACTTCCATCAGAAGACCCAACATTACTTATAAGCACCATTAATGAAGCCTGACAAAACAACTGTGCAGAAGCTATTATCATCTTTACTTTTCATAATAAATTACAGATAAATGAATACATAACTCATCAAAGTTGTACAATAAATTAATGATAGCAGCTGAAAATGTAGCCTAGGAACTTTGACACCCACACTGCTGATGAAATTATATGCCCTGAAAATACCAGGACTGTCTCAGATCCACTGTACCCTACCAACATTCCTCTCATATAACTGAAGTGTTTTTAGGCTATGAAAATTAAAGAAAAGGAAAAAGAATGTAAATCACTGTCTGACTGTACATTGTTTTCCCCTTCAAAGCTAAAAGACTTTTTCTTTTTCTTGTCTTAATTTTTTCTTACAGTAGATATTGGCAGACTAAAAGTTGAAATAAAATAGGAAAAAATAACAAGCATATTTTGAGTGATTACTCAGCTGGGGTCCTTTGTGACAGGAAATGCAGCTGTGTGACTAATGGGCCTGACTTTCTCTTGGCTTCCTTCCCCCTTCAAAGATCGTGTTTATTGCCCCAGCCAAATTTTTTTTTTTTTTTTTTAAATTGCTAGAAGCTAGAATTTTCCAGGAAAAAAAAAAAATCTTTGCAAGAGGCAAAGGCAGTAAATCTTACAAAGATCAAGGGCTGCAGAGCTCTCCCCCATCTACTCCTCTTAGCCTTCCAGGCTCTTGAGTCACATCATATCTTCCCCCTCTCTGCTACGAACATGTGTCTAGCAGATCTTTCTTCTTTGGTGAGGGGAGGGAGTATGAGAATCACATTTACAGCATTTAACCCTGGAATTCATAAAGGAAGCTCTAATTCCATTAAGGAAACCAGGGGTCTCCTAAGCCTTTGGCATTTTGTCTTTTTTTTATTATTTTTCCTCGAGCTCTCTTTTTAACGGCAGTTGTGTGCCCATACTCCATAATGACATGGCTGTTAAGTGTGAGCTATTGAGATTTGACACCGTATAGTCCCATTAGTAAGGGGCCATGGAGTTTTAAATTTGTTTGCATTTGGCCTGGTTTGTAAGTCTGCTTTGTTGAGCTTCCCAGGTAATGGCAGATAGGCTAGGACCTGAACCTCCCCTGAACTGGAAGGGAAGAGGAACTGTGCATCCAAGCTTCTTAGCAGGCCCTTAACCCTGTAATTCAGTGCAAAGAAACCCTGAGTTTCCTCTCAGTAATGGACAGTGCTGGGCATATGATTGGATAGAGTGTCGATGCAAGCAGGGTCCTGTCATCCTTTGGAGATGCATACCCTGAAGGACAGCGGTCCTGAGCCCTGTGGAGGGACACACTGAGCTAAGGGAGGTGTCTGAGCTGTGAAGTGCTCTCATAGTTTTGATAAAGAAAACATGACATTTACTGGCCTGAGGGTGGGCACTGGCGCAGGAGCCTGTGTGCTGCCAGCAGCAGTGCCAGCACCAGCTGTGCCACAAAGGAAACAGGTGAACCTTTGGACTAGTAGTGGTGGGTTTGTTTCTGCAAGGAGGTTAAAACTCAGACAGACAGGTACAAAATAGCCTCAAAAAACATGATGTATGAGAAGTGGGAGCCATTCTTCAGCCTTCTCTAAGGCCCTTCTCTTTGGAAAGCTGGGGTATCAAGTAATTGAAAAAGAGTTTGAGGGCTGCTCTGCAATCTACAACACTGGCATGGTTTCCTGTGCCCTTTAGCAGAGACTAAAAAAGGAAGTGAGTATATTCATTACTATAAACTGCACAGAGGAACCATCAGAATGGGTATGCTAAAAAAAGAGGTTAAACCTTTGCTTATGAACAGACCTAAAAGAATTGAATACATGTGTAGAGAGGGATCATTTTCCACTACCTACATGAGGAAAAATCTCTGGGGAAGTGGCTGATGCCAAATATTTTCTTATGCTTCATGTGTCAAGGGTCTGGCAGAATCCCTTAAAAAACAAAGCATGCATTTTGTGCAAATTGAGAATCACAGTTCTGGTGATTTGGATTGCTTCACCAAACTTGAGACATTTCTCCAAAAATACTGCAGATGTTTGATGATGCACCAAGTTTTCAGCATTTACATAGATCAGCAGAAAGAAATACCAGAAATAACAGAATAACACATTCAGATCTGTCTGAAAAGAAATTGAGCTGGGTTAGATAGAAAAAAAACGTTAATTTCTCAAAACAGCTCTAAAATCCTGGACAAGCTATACAATAAAGTTAGAGAGGAGCTAGGCTGGGTGCAGAAGTGGTGATCACAAGGATTCATTGGACTAGGAGCTGTGTGTGTAACCTGGCTGCATGACCTGAGAACATGAGGGCACTGCTGTTACAAGACTGGCAGTAGGCTTTGACTACAAAATTTAACAATTCCAGAGACTGAAGGATAAAGGGGATGCAGCCCCGAGGTATATTAAAACTACATGAAACAGAGCTGTCTCCAGAAGGGAACTAGCCTAACCCTCTTGCAGCTACATGGTCAAAACTGGAGATCAGTAATCTCTGTGCAATGAATGCTAAGAAAAGCTGAGTGTCCATACATTTGGATAGAGAGGAAGGATTCGGCACTTGTCCATGAATGTAAAAAGTTTCCTGTCTTTTTTTTTTAATGAGAAGACTGTTTTAGAAAACTGACCAGAACCCACTTACTGCGATTGCCAAAATGGCCTGGCAAAGCCCCCTCTACTCATGAATATAGGATTTATTTTTTTCAGTTATAAATTGATGATCTGCAGATTGGGAGGGAATTGGCAGGTTCAAACTTAATCCCTAGAGCATTTGATGAAAAACCAATGATGCAAAGTCCAGAGTTAGACTTTGTATGTGATGATTTCCTTAAAAATTTTTGCTTGTGATGGGAATAAAACCCTGTTGGAAGTATATGTGTCTGTCACTGAGAATATTCTCAGCTTTGTTGCTGACTTCAGGTGAAGTATGACTAATGCATCCCGGCTAGGAAAAATTATATAAACTCTCCTGATTCCCATTTGTACTTCCCTGAGGTAATCTTACTATAAGATAGTACAACTAAACAGAGGAAAATAAGATTTAGTTCTACCAATCTAGTTCCATTGTTCCTAATCAATGAGTTGATAGGAAGTAGTGCCAAAATAAATTGGTTACTAATCAGAAAAAGTGTGGCATTAGGTTGTGATCTAGTTTAGGTCTGTTATATCCAGGTATCAACATGGAACACATGAAGTCAGTCAATCACTGACATTTTGCTTAACAAAAAACCCAAAAAACAAAAACCCAAACGATTTTCATTCTTGCAGTCTTTCAATTCCCTAACATCTTCAAGGGTGTTATCGGAATCATGGGGGTTTTAAAGACGAGTAAAGAAACAGTCAAGGCACAAAAAACTTAGAACAGCATAATCACCTTCCCTGACAACTGTAGCTGTGATGTTCCAGTTCCAGAGATGTAAGCAACACTGCCCAGTCCTCAGGATCCACTGAGCACAGTTTATGTGATGCTAGTTGTAACTATTTGCAACTGCATATCAACACAACTTGTCTGAATTTTATCCTGGCAAACTGGGACTTTAGGACCTCTGGCATTAATAACTGCCCTTTCCAATCTGAGAATCTGATTGAGGTGATACAAAGTTCTTATTTTATTATGAACAGCTGGATGAAACCAGATGCATAATAAAACAAATACTTCACAGTCAGCCTGGATGCACTGGATGCACAATGAAGACAACTGCATTTGAGCCATGGGGAAGTAATCAATTTATAAACAAACTTCTCCTGCACTTTGAGATGAAAACACTACAGAATCAGTTTCACTCACTCTACTTAAGCAATAAACTCTTATTTCATATCATTGTTTTTAGTTTTGCTATGCCAGTCACACTGCAATTCCAAATGTCTTCACTCTATGCTGCAACAGCAGTCTGACATGTTCGAAAAGCCAGCAAAGTAAAATACTTGTGATGGAAATTGTTCCCGTGTGTGCAGCCAGCTCGTGCTCAGATACTGTTCATGTTCCATTTCTCTCTGTCCAGTTAACAACTGGAATTAACATGGTTTTGAATTTTGGGTGTACTTTACCCACTAGTAGCATGTCCTAGGCACTGTGTTCTGTTGCATGATGGTCACCTTGCATTCAGGCTCCTGGCTGTCTTCATCTTCTACTCTGATGCTCTCCTGACTCTTGAATATCCCACCTCCTAAGCAGAAACAACCAACCTATATATAAACAGTTTCAAATTCTGGGACAATTTGGAGATTTTCTCTCCCCTTTTGTTGAATCCTGCAAAAAGGACTAAAAGCAGTGTATTACTTAGGAGATCAAAGTATTGGATTGTCTTTGGCCTGGGCAGTATTACTGAAACTAGATGTCAGATGAGGTCTAAATTAGGCATCTGCTGACTGCACAATGTAGCTGCACCCAAAATGTAATGCTACTGTTGTTACAGGTGAGCTGCATGGCCTCTCGCACCTTTGTTTCTTCACCTGTAACGTGCAGACAGAAGCACTCAGCCATTGAACAAGGTGTATAGCGAGTTCACTGGCATTTCTGAAGACTCTGGAGATTCTTGGATAAACAGTGCACCATGAACAGAAATTAGTTGATATTGTATCTTTCCCTTTTTGTGATGCCCCTCTGTTGTTGGTATTGTGCTCTCACTTTCCTGAGTTAAGCTTGCTTGGGGTATTTTGTTTCATTTGGGCTTAAAATCTGTTTCCTTCCTCAGAGAGGATGCTGGCATACACCTTTAAGCAGAGCAAATCTCACACGTTCAGAAACTTCACTGTCAAGGCCCCTGCTAACTGCTTCCACCTGACATTTCTCACCTTTTTTAATATACTCAACCAAGGATGGTGAGAGCAATTTAATACATGTATGTTTTGCACACCCTGCAACCCCGTGCATTTTGAAAGCCAGACAGAGCATTCTCTGCCACAGCAAATGATTTTCTGTAAATGAGAAGCTTTGGTTTATAGAAAAGACCTGCAACTATATTCCCACGTGATTGCAGATTTGCAAGAAAAAGTAGAACTCTGAGCTCTTGATAGTGAGTTATAGTCCTGTGCCAAGATACACGTTTCTGTTTCAGGAACTCAGCTCTATGTCTACGTGCCTTCAAGAGGCCTTGTGTGTACAACATCATCTTTGTCTTCCTATCTGCAAAACTGAGATTACAAAACTCTCCTATAATAGAGGGGTTTAGAAATGTCCACTTCTAGAAGTTTTAACAAATGTTAAATATTGGTTGTTTTGATCTTGTTCCATTACAAAGAAGCCCTGCAATTCTTCCATCCTCTGCTTTTAAAAAGATCCTCTTCTCTTGCAGTTTTTATATTATTTAATTGAATTGTACAGAGTAGTTTCATGAGCTAACCTCCCTTATGTAACTGACTTTTGCAGTTACAGAGTGGAGGAAGATGTGCATTTAGACAGTAAGTAACAATTTTGCGAGTAAAAGTGAGGGAAATGCTGATAAAAGCATTTCCATAAATAACTCTTTCCCCTCTGTGCTCTTGGAACAGCGCTGTCTGTGATAGCTCCTCTTTCACAGTGTGTCTAGGACAGAACAACTCACAATCAAAAAGTATCAGCAGGGCTGAAAAGCACACCCACACAAGTGCTAGGTCCTCAAGCACAGTAGCTCTGTAGCTCCTGAATTTCCCACTTTGAAGCAATGATTCAACTTGGTGATGGAATTGGGAATGGATTAGGAGAAGAAATAATATCCACATCAATAGCAGCAGGTAATGCTAATGATGACATTAATGAGCATTTGTATTAAGGTGGAATGTTTCAGGTTTGGTCAGTGGTTTTCTTTAAGGATCTCTCTGCTAGAGCACCCCCCATACAGGGCAGAGGACTTGAGGCTGAAGGATTCCTTGAGGAGCAGAGACTGACAATGAGGGCAATGTAAATTGGACAGTGCTCTGTGTCCAGGAGCTGTGGACAGCTGGGGAGCCCCGCTGGCTGCTGTAGTAAGGACTCGGTTCTGCAATTGGCTGGAGGCATGGGCTTGTCACGCCAGCTCTGTCCTTCATCTCTCTCCTTGAAAGCCACTCTTGGCCCATGCATTACAGCTACCCAGAGAGGCAGTGGTTCACTTCAACATACATGCTCACACATAGCTAATGGAACTGGAATTATTGCAGCGGTTTGGAAAAGAAGGAAAATATATAATGCCAGGCTGGATAAAACATTAAGACACTGTCGGCTTGATGTGGGCAGAGCTCCTGCCAGATGAAGCATTTGCACCTGGAAATCCATGAGGCAGAAGACTGGTGCTGGAGCATTTGTGTTGCCATCAGCAGGGCAGCAGCTCACTCACACGTACTCAGACTCCCAGGAGGCCAGGGCTCAGGGCTCCCTGAGGAGGTCAGTCTTTTATATAGTAAAGCAAACAGTTTAGCTAATCAAGTATTTTTTTTTTCTTTTTTTGAGGCTCTTGGCATCCAGCCCTGTTACTTGCAATCTTTAATTTGTACTGTGACTTCCTTTTCCCTGCCGCCTTCTCACTCAGTCCAATTTTCCCACACATTTATTTCCTGGCTCTACCTCTACATAGGTCTTCATTTTGTTCACACCAAATTTATCTCAATCCTACAAAAAGCTGATGGTACCTTACCATTTACTCCTGTAAATGACTGTCATCAGGAATTCATGAGTCTGAAAAGCTTATAAAAAAAAGTCTTTTTTTGTGTTGTTACTTACAAAGTAACTATTAATGTGCATTTACAGAAATGGATTGTGGATCAATTTAGACCTTCTTTTTGGTTATACCGCTGCCTCAGTCTTAAAATTTACACACACTACTCACAGTTTGGCCATGAAAAAGCCTCTTATCATACAGCTTCCTATAAGGGAGCAGATTCTGATGAAACAAAGTCATATTTTGGCAGATTCTCCCTCCCACTTCCATGATGCTAAGAAAACAATGGAAAGGATAAAGGCATTTTTTCTGTTTAGCACAGCAACACTGTCCGTAACACTTTGTATCATTTGTGCAGATAAACTGATGAAGGCACCATGCAAACAAACACCTCAACTAAAACCGTAGCAAAATTCCAGTAAAAATATATAGCTATCTAGTTTTTACTTGTTGACTTGGCAGAAGCTGGCTTGCTCAACAGCTGATAGAGATGTAGGAACCTGAGTGAGAATTGGGCCACCTGATCACTAGGTTCTGCCTCATGAATTCACCTTTAAATGGTCTCTTCTGAAAAGCTGCACAGAACCCAAATTGTTCCTTCAGTTTGCACACCCTCTAGGAGCTGCAAAACAACACCATGCTGTAACAAATGCACAGCCTTCACCGTACATGTAGATCCACTTGATCTCATATCATATCTCCTCCTTCCCTGTGGTCATTTCCAAACCCATTTTGACAGAACTCCTGGGCCTCTGAATGGAGCTCAAGTTGGCAGGAGAGTACTTTTCAAGTCACAATGCAAGCTGTGAACAGCTAACAAAGCCTGACACACATTCCCCATATTTTCACTTTAACTGTTCCTCATAGCCACTTACATGCAGGCCAGAATGGTTTTAATGAATCACAGTAAGGAAGGGGCTAAAAGCACTGCGAGACACTGAGCTTGCGGGCAGTGGATGCGCTGTGTGCCCGTCTTCTGCAAGGCAGCAGATCACAGCCCAGGATCAGCAGAGAGGACACAACAGGCTGTTACTCACTGGCGGCCCTTGCAAAGAAGTCCCTTCAGTTGAACAAAGCCACACATTAGGATGCAGATCCTGCCAAGATGTGCGCTGCACACTCTGTGTGAGGCAGCCAGTCCAATACTCATTAATTTCAGAATCCACCACTGAAGAAAACACAGCTCTTTATAAGGTGGGACATGTTTTAAAAGAACAGTTGGTACAGATTCAACTTGTACAAAGCTGCATAGCTTCTTTAAATACCAGGGGGTGTTGCTGATTTATACCAGCTGAGAAGTTGGCCACTACTCTTTGGAGCCATCAACTCTCCACTGCCAGTCAAAATGATGGGAAATACAAGAAGAAATGAAAAATGGAGCACATTTATGTGAAAAAGCTTCGATGCAAAACAAATGTCTGCTCAGTGCACAAAAGCTGAAATAATACAGTTGTTATTGGAACTGTGCTACAATAAAACATGCTGGATGAGTCAACCAGCAGTGTATCTAATCTCCACTGGCTGCCTTTCCGGTCCCCAAGCTCCCCATCTATTTTTATCTCTTCTTTTTTCAAGATGATTTTTGGTTTACAAGCAATAAATCTACAGCTCTTGGGACCCCTGTGCGCACTCTTGTCGGCAGGCCACTCAGTATTTTGGATTTTACCTAGACAGTTTCAGCTATAAGACCACAGAACATGGAGGCTAGGATTCAGATTCATGAGACACTGTGGCCCAGAGAGCACAGCAGAGACATGGGGCATCACAAAGTTTTCTGCACTGAAGGAAGTAGGCACCACACAGGACTATCTGAGAAGCTTTAGGATGGGCTTGCTTCCAGACTTTAAAGAACACACAGATTTGGGCAGTGTTTTATCCAAGCTCCACAATGCACTGTAGGGCACATACAGATACACATGTGATGTGCTCAATGGTCACACAATTGCTAGGGGAAGAGCTAGCACTAAAATGGCACTGGCAGTCAGAGTTTGCTGCTGTGCCTACAAAAAAAAAATGTTGTTCCCTTTTTTCCATGGATGGGGAAATTTTTAGTGAAGCTATTTGCACCTTAGAACCTTATACATTACCTATTACAGAATGTAATATTTGGAAGCTGAGAAAAAGACAACCCTGATTTCAGAACCACTGGGTAGGTGATGGGAACTGTGTTCATGAAGCGAGACTTTACTGTTGTTTGTTGGCTGGGTGTGGTAGCCCTTTCTTGAGAAAAGTGTGGGTGAAATTTGGAATCACAATACTCCTGCTTTATTTTTCTCTGGTAACCAAATTATGGTCCTAGAAATGGAGCCACTATTTTTCTAATTTTTCTCTGTTCTCTTTAATGGTTTCATTATGAAGACATACAACTAGTCACCTTGAGCTCATACATGCTGGGAAACATCTGTTAATTGAATATTAGGATAGCCAGAGTGTTATAATGAATAGAAACTACTGGGATATGTTGCTAGCCTAAAGCCTTCCCTTTCATTCCAAGAGTACGTGCTTCAGGGAGCAAGGGAGAAGAGAATATGAATTTAATTTCAGACATTCACTTTTTAGGTGCCCCTGAGGGACATACCCATTTCCTATATAAGGTTTGGTCTGTTTGCAATTAAACTCTCTTCTTTGCATATTTCCTGATAGATTAAAAATAGCAAAACCAGCTTATTCTTGGACTTCTGGAGAAAAACAAAGCCATTGCTTGCAGGGGTTTTAAAACACTGATCAGACTCATAGATCTTGAAGGCAGAATTTGTCCATGAATTTTTTTATTCTGGATAAACAAGTATTTCCAAAGATAAAAGGTAAGAGCACATTTCTAGAACTGGAGACCTTTTAATGTAACTTAACTTTTGCAACTTTCGTTTTTAAACAAAACTAAATGTTGGTAAAAAGTTGAGTAATATTTATACAGAAAGCTCAAGACCAGTTCAAACCTCTCCCAGCATTCTCACAACCAATGGATCAATTTCCAGAGCTGAGAGGATTGCTCAGCTCCAATTGCAGTTTTCCTCTTCTTTTTCTGTTGGGATTAACATCATCAATCCATTTAATCCGAAATGTAAAGCTGTTTTTTGTGATGCAGTCATCCATTCTCAAGGACCTTTACAGAAACAACTCATTTATAACACTGCCTAAATTGCTATCAGATGGGATTGATTCCCATACATCCCTAACAGCCTGAAGTTGGACATCAGATAGTGATCTGCAACTGATAATTTCTTCCCTGCTGTTTAGGTCTCTCATTTGCAGAAATAAGCTGGAAGAGGGGGCATTTTCCAAAGAAGTGCCTGACTACCATGTTGTGAATTTTAGTCTCTTGACACTGTTTTTGCTGTTTTCATTTATCTTTTGCAGACTGCTCAGGAGTCAGTGGACTGAGTGATGGATCCATGGAGAACTGGAATAAAATCACTGATACAGTAGTTTTAGTGTTAATTATTCACACACTTGTGTGCTGACAACAGAACTAGGATCCAACCAAATACAACAAAAATTATTTGTTAGTTTTCCTAAAGTTCAGAAAACTCTTAGGACTACATTCAACTCAACAAATAACTCCCACTGGCTTCCTAGGAATTATGTTAATTTCTTCTGGATTTTAATTTTACTAGGAGACTGGATTAAAGATTCAGATCAGCAATGAACTCTTAATGTTGAAAATTCAGTCATGGCATACATGCACCTCATAAGTATAATCTCTAATTTTGGTTGTGTTTGAGATTCCTTATCCAAAAATCAAATAATCTGATAACTTCCTTACAACCAAATCTTGATCCACTTTTAGTGCTTCTTACATTGAGAACAGACAAGGATGAAAACCAGTGAGAAAGGCTGTGATTCTACAACAGTATAATCTGACCTAAACTGTGGTTGCATCAGCTCTGCCTCCTATACCCCCTGACCATAGTCCTCCATCTCCTTTCTTGTACCTGCACTGATGCTCATCCAGCTTTGCAATAATTATTCGAAGGGATGGTCAAAACTTGGTTTTTTTGTAGTGTCAACTTTCATACAGTTTAGCTCCCTGATCTGTGCTATTCCAGGGCTAGATACAAAACATTGTTTTTGTTGAGGAAACACTGGAGCATAGCTAGGCAATAGTAGCTCTGATCTAGGTTAGCTGGAATGGATGTAGAACTGTACTCTATCTACTTTGTGGGCAATGTTTGTTAAAAACATATGGGGACGACTTACAAAAAGCTGTTTGCAGCTTCTGTCCCTTAAAGATTCAACTTCCAAAGCAGAACTTCCAAATAGTAGGTAGTACAAGTAATTGTGCAATTCATGGGGTACCTTTAGAGCGTCAGGTAAAGGGCTGCCTGAGGAAAGATTTGACAGTCTGGCAGGGTAAATTGTATGGAAATTCTGGCATATATTTAGGACTAGGCACCAACAGATTCAGGAGAGTATGTAGATTAGGTACCACCTTGAGAGAGCACAAGGACTGGGGGAAGAAGTATACTGTACCCGGTTACATGATTAGCAAAGTTGAGAACTCCAGACTGTAAGAGGAAGACTAGCTAAATCTGAGACGAACTGGTGGAATCACATTATGGATGCCGGTAGAGAGAAGCATAGTAACAAGTCCTATTGTTCTAGCTACATAAGCACTATTCCTGAGGACATAATGAAGGCTCTGCTGTGTGACAAGAGTCATAAACAGACCATACAAAATGCTACAGACTTTTGTAAAAGCAGGACAAAATGTGTTAAGGTTTTCTTTTTAAATATTCTTTGAAATGAAAGTGCTCTTGATCCACTTTGGTTTTCAGCAATGTTAAGAACATGGAGATCTTTCTGGTACTACGGCCTATAAAGAGTCAACTCTCTGAGCTCCTACATGTGCTCCTGCACATTTCCAGGACATTTCTTGAAAAAAAATTCCCAAACAACAGAATAACCTCCTGTCCACCAAGTAAGATTTCACAACAATTACAGTACCAGGCACAGAGAACTCTGATTGCCTGGCCCACAGCCACACTGCGGGCGGCAAACTTTCTCGCTCTCACAAACTAATTAGGTTCAGGTCAGGTATGCGACTGAGAGAACTGCAGGGAGAGCGGAGGGTGAAGCAGGAAGTGATTTTGATGATTCAACCAGGGATCATCTTGAAAACATTTTTGAAGTTGTTTCTTCAGAAGTTCTGGACACGAAAGGAAAGTGATTTTATTTCTAAGAGTACAGAAAAGGAAAACTTTCTGATAAAAAAATTAAAGTGAGGACGACTCTTGGTTTAGTAAATAAAGAAGCAATTGATTCATTCATCAAAAAATTTCACAGCAACAGTTTATACTGTCTAACAGTGCAGTGGGACAGGTGACAAGAAGGCAAAACCACTTTCAGTTGCTATTATCATCTCTCAAGATAATCTTTCTTTCTAGTAAGAAACTAGAGCTGCAAGGGATATAATTTTGAAATTCCAGCACAGCTTCCTGCACACATAAAGACAGCACAGGAGTGACTTCAATGTCTGCACATGCAATCAGAGGAATGAAAAAGACTCACTGCTTGTTTTTGTATTAGATACTGCAAAGCTTTAGTAGTAGACACACTCTAGGGCTATGCTGTACTGCTTTGCGCCATTCTGTACTGTGAGGAGTGGCTGAAGCTTAACACCTTCCTCCCAAAGCCATAAAATTGCAAACTAAGGTGCCACAAGCAATATGAGTTCTGTTCCATTCCAACACTGCATCTGGCTCCTCAGAAAGTCTGCTGGCAAGTTAAAGTAGTGCAATGCCAAAGTACTCTCATATTCTCCATTTTTTAACATCTTCAAATCCCACTTTGTGGGAATTCCCTAGGTCAAGTATAAGACATTATGCTTAAGGCAGAATGACCAGAGAAGAGCCTGTGGTCAGTGTTACGCAGGTCATCCTTGGTTCTGTACTGGGTCTTTTGAATAATGCGACTCTACCATCAGTAGACTCAAAAAATGTCCAAGTGAACAACCTACTATCTGGATACTGTTCATCAGCTTTCAGGTCCAGTTTTTAGTTGCCTGTGCCACAGCTCTGTTTGCTATGTGACACATTGCTGTAATAACTGGTGAAAGCAACAACAGAAGCAACATGGCAGAGTTGTGCTGGTGGAAGATGGATATGAACTTTATAGGATCAGCTATGTCTCATTTCACTTCTGGGTCTTTAAGATATGTCAATATAAGCATGGAGGATCTCCTATTGTGTTTGCACTGAACATTAGAAAAAAACTTTTCACTGAATGAGAAGTACAGTACTGGAACGGATTACTCAGAGAGGCTGTGCAATCTCCATCCTTGTATGTTTTTTTTCATTACTTGGCTAGACAAAGTCACAGCTGACTTGTTAAGTGCTGGCAACAATTCTGCTTTGAGCAGGATATTGGCCTAGAGACTTCCAGAGGTCCCTCCTTAACTAACATTTCTGTGATGCTATATGTCTCTTGGATCCCAGAGTTGAGCTGACAAACCATGTTTTGGAAGGACTTTGTAGGATGAGAGGCCATGGCTGGTAACATCTACCAAGCTGGAAATGGTTGGAATGGTTTATGTGGAGCAAACTAAGTGTCTGAGTGGAGGCCTCCCAACACCTACATGTAGTCTCCTTTTGAACAGAGACTGAACGGCAGAGATATGGTGAAATACTGCTAATGAGGTGGCAGTACTTGTGGAACAGTGATGCTGCTCAATTCCCTTATGCAACCAAAGCTTCAGCAAAGAAAAGGTGTTAGCCTCCTGCAGGGCTCTTGTGACACCCTTTTGTAGCAGTGGTGAGAGCAATTGTGCTAGTGTGTGTTACCGGCATGCTGAGGCATTGCTCAAAGAGGGTAGGCTTATGGCTGTTATAGGTTGGCATATACCTTAACTTTTCGTTTCCTGCTTCAAAGACAATTATATTTAGCTGCTTCCCACATTAAAGAGACCAGAAGAGACTGCACTCTTCCACTACACAGAGAAGCAGATCCCAAACTGGACTGGCTGCAGGAACATGCTGGAGTCATGCAAAAGGTAATAATTCAGTGGGGATAGTTCTGTGCAAGCTGACGGACATAGTAGAAATATGCACAGAACAGACAAAATTCTTTCCACAAAAACACTGTTTTCACAGTTCTGCCACACTTCATTCATTCATAGCTCTTGCTGGTTTGTTCTTGGCCCACATTTCTCCCCCACAGGTCAGAGCCAGCTCACATACTACTGCAATATCCACATCTCTGCCAGTCCTTTAATCTCTCTCATAACCCCAGTACATTCCCTGCTTTCAGCACAGAGATGTCTAGCAGAAATGACAGAATCTGAGAAGTGCGTGTACTAGTCGGACATAGGCAGAGCCAGAATACGCACCCCAGGTAAGAACTTCTCCATTAGCAAATGCAAGTTGAGATGTGAACATGTCTCTGAATGAATTATGTTTTCTAAAAACTGCCAGGAGTACAACTCAACTCACAGTGAACAAATGGAGCTTGATCTAACAACCACAGGATATTATCTGGTGCTACCAATGTGCCATAGACAATCTTTTCCTTGAAAAAAAGCCCTAACCACAGTGCACATCAGTGTGACATGTACTGATGCGGACTTCCAAATGACTATAAATAATGTTTCAGAGATTGTTTTCTCTTGTATATTAGCTTGAACAAATATTGAGCAGCTGAGAATGCTTTGGTAAGAGTCTGAATCTTGAGACCTTACCCAGGCACAGAAAAATATTTAAAGAATGAGATAATTTTGAAAAATGCTGTGATGTTTCTAACATGGGCTGTTTCTCAGGAACTTTTTGCTGACACGACCCTAATAGCAGGACTACCAATGCTTTGTGGGACCTCCATGAAGCATGAACCAACTCCATCACCCTCTAAGCTGGCAAGGATGTTTGAGAGTATTTAGGGCAGTAGATCTTGTGTTCTGCTATACACAGTTGTTATATTTATCTCCAACACGTTGATAGTCACAAATATATTAATCTCAGTTTTCTCCACAGAGAAGCCTAAATATATTTAGGAGCCCTAAACAATGAGACTATGATGGCAGTTAAATCATAACTACACAAAACAGCAGGATGCATGCTCAAGAGAATTCATGTCAACCCAGTAGAGAGTAAAAGCTTCTCACACACTACAAATACAAATAAAGATCTTTATCTACTTCCTAATAATTACATAGGGATAAACTCTGTCCACTCTTGCATATATATGTGTAAGAAACCTTCTCTCTCCACAGCTCCTATGTAAGAGACTAGCTTCAACTAGTTTTATGCGTTCCTGTTCTGCTTCCTCCAAAATTGTCCACTCTATATTAATGCCTGCCTGCCAAATCACATTAATTCCATAGTTGTATCCCTGTCATAAGCCATTAGTTCCACAGTCTTGCTACACATAATACATACATTCCATATTCTTTTCCTTAATATGCAAATCTTTCCAACCATGGGCTCCTTTGTTTCGGTGCCTCTCTACCCACCAGAATATGCAGGAGGGCTCACAAACTGATCCTCTGGGATATACTCAAACGCAACCAATATGTTCTTTGTCAGTTGTATGGAGACAGGAGAGATTTTGATGTTCCCTCCCAAGCCTTCAGTTGCTTAAGTATTAGCCAGATTCCTGATGCCTCTCATCTGCACCAGGTGGTTTACACAGGTCATTATGAATTTCCTTTCAAGGTTCCTAAAGAAGAACTGATTTTGTTTATAGTAAAAAACTTTTCCAGTGGCTCAGAGTAGTATTCTGAGTCAAAAGACAGGCTTAGGTGAACAGCCACATCACTGCCACTATCTCCTGCTGTCAGAATCTCACTAGGACCTTACGGGACTCATGGCTATGCATCGCATTCAATCAGTTAGAAATACTTGTGTTAGGAAGAGCATCTCCTCCTTTTCATATAAGTTGTCAGTCCTAATGGTTCCTGCCTCTATCTCCTTCAAATCCTTTCCTTTCAAAATCTGCAGGTGGAATCTACTACACAGTCACCTGAACATTTTAGTAGTTCAAAAACATAACAGAATAGACAAAGTGGTATTGTGACCCAACAAAATTCAGGATCCTTCACTTGCTCCAGCAAATTCTTTTACCTGATGACATTGTGGTACTCAAGATCTATAATCTGTTGAATTGACACAACTGTAGTCAATAGACACTTGGAGCTGTCAAAGCCCATGATAAAACTCTGAGGTTCTGGACAGTACTAACAATACAATTTTAGCCCTAGAGTGTGAAGCCAGATCTTCCCATTTGTATGGCATAATGTACAGCACAATTCTTCCTACAATTCCTCCTATTCTCCCAACTGCAGTGGCTGGCACCATCTGTCTCTGAGCAGGGAGAGGGCTGAAGAACAGCTGAGAACTTGGTCTTACCAGTCAGATTTATCACTATTTTTAATTTGCACACATGCTACGGTGACGTGTACATTACATATGCTTAGATGCACGGCTGAATGCTCACGTTAAATCAAGCTGTGGATGGTTTTACAGCTGGCTCTGCTCCTTGAGCAGTGGGAGCAGTTCTTGTGCTTTTCTGAAAGGCAAACTACAGCCAAGCGGCCGGAGCTGTTATTCTCCAGCCTGATCTCTCCCATCCCAACTACCGTGACTCCCTCACGCCCCGACATTCTTTGCTGCGTTGTTTATGCTGTAGAAAACATCTGTGAGGGTATATGGCCAAGGTGAAAGATTCTGGCAAACAGCTCTTTTTCATAGCTCAGCTTAAAGGGAAAATATGAAGACTGCCCCTCCTTCTCAGAGAAGAGGAAGGGTGGAGTTGAGAAATGAGATCTGACTGCAGCCAGGCCAAATAGCAGACTGGCTGTCCCACTAGCCCCTTTAAAGGAAAAGGGAATTGTTTTTTTTTCAGTAGAATGAACCACACTGCAGAAGAGGAAAGGTTTAACTGAAAGAAACTGGATCAATTTTTAGAGGAACCATTTAGATAATCATATCAGGAAAATCTTTAAGATGTTGGGATGTGTTAGACTGGGCATAATATTTCAAGAGAACGCACAAATCATGCTGCAGAGATCATTTAAAACCAGGGTGACATAACAATAAAAATCTGAGAACACCCCTACATTACTAGGAGAGGGGCTTAATTACACTGCAGGTCTTTTCCAGTGTTTAACGTCTATGACTCCTTATAGAATTGGGTATTGTAAGGGGAGGGAGACAAAAGTTGGCTTATTACCTTTGTTGATGAACAGATAAACTTTACTCAAACACTGAAGTACTTACATGCCTACAAAGTATAGACTGTAGGTAGAGAACTGCAGATTTTCCTAACAAGATGTAGTTTGTTACTGACATTCTGCAGTGGAACAGTGGAGCAGAGATGTCAGCACATGCCCCTTTGCCTTTCTCAGGTTGGCTCTCGAAGACAGGGAAGGAGAGATGAAAATTCCTGCTGGGAAGTGAAGGACTTGGAGGATTACAAGGAGATTACAGATTTGCTGTAAGGACCTGTAAACAGACAGGCACCACTTCATTCCTCCCTGAATTGCAGCTACTTCTAGGTGAAACAGCAAAACTGTTTACAAAACATAGGGAAGCTTAGGATAGGAGGTGAGGAATCAGGTGTTATTGTTTAACAGGAAATTGGAAGAAAAAAGTCAGGAATCACTCAGAAGTATTGTGCTGCAATGATAAATGAAAAGGTCTGCCAGGAACTGAAGTCCGGCTCTGTCCCCAGTCACACT
Organism: Corapipo altera; assembly: GCF_003945725.1. Classification (NCBI taxonomy): domain Eukaryota; kingdom Metazoa; phylum Chordata; class Aves; order Passeriformes; family Pipridae; genus Corapipo; species Corapipo altera. The sequence continues at coordinate 3,786,061 of NW_020884885.1, read as the reverse complement.
CAGGCCATTCCACTCTCTAGCCATGAAGTCAGTCCCTGCTCGCATACAAGGAAGTTCAGCTACTGCCAGATACATCCCACTGGTATGTAGCAGCTGCACAACCTCCAGGATAGAGACAAACAAAGCTATCTTAGAGCTCTGAGCAGAAAGATGACACAGGCTGAGTACTAGGGATCCATCTATGATGTGTCATAAGCAGTTGCCCAGCTGACCAGTGAGAGAGGGCACTGCTGGTGGGGGCATGCAGCCATGCAAGCAACCACTGCCTCTTCCACCCTCCTTTCCCTCTGTCTGCCCTTCACTCAGATGTAGTTGGGCTCCAAATTAATTTTACAACCTGGAATGCTGTTAACACAATCAAATTATGAAAGAAAAACTCATCTTGAGGTAAGGTAAAAACAAGCTCCCTTCTCTGTCTCACAGCTGTCCCCTCCTCCTCACCATGTGTTCCCGAAACCTGGGGCTGTTCCAAGCACTAAATGCACTGGAAAGCATATCCTTGGGCCAGCTGTGATCTGATCATGGCACATTGGCTGCGGGTAAATCAGAAACCAACCGATAGGCCCAGGAACAATGTGGCCCCTTGTTAGGCTCCGAGAACAGCTATCGTCTTCAGCCTCCCCCACCCCTTCCCCAGCCAGCCTTCAGCAGAGCAGGATGCCGGGACAGCTTCTGTAACATGTCCTGCATGAACCTTTCCCACCAGCCCTGTGTTGAACTACAGCTATTTTCTGTTTTGAATGACATGCTCCTTGTGTTGTGAGAGACTCTGGGTGGGGGTTGTTGCAGCCTCTTTGGAAGTGGATGCACAGCTAGTCACGGGCTGATACCAATATTTATGTGCAAGCTGCTGTGGTGCAGTTGTGGAAGCAGCACCTGGGACCACAGTTCCCCTGGAATCCCAGGGGCTGGAAACCTCTGGGGAAGCTGCTTCTCATCAGCCCTACAGAGCATGCAGTGCATTGCACAGATCCCACAAACCGGATTTTATCTGGCCTCACAACTTTGCCGATATTTTGTAGGCTTTGTAAGTTTATGACATTAAGTAAGCATTATGGAAATTAAGCAATGGCACAGAGCCAGAGTCCTCTGTTTTTCCCAGCCCATCTCACTGCTAGCAAGGCTGTTGCAATTCTCAGGAGCAGATGCTACAGGAAGGGGGTTAGTGGTCGGACAAGGCAATATTATGAGGGGAATGTCTGGAGTTAGAAGAAGTCATAGCCAACATGGATTTGAGGCAGTTTACAAAAGACTGCAGAGAAATTTAATCCTGGTGTATTACCAAGTCTTGAAACTAATAGTTCTTTGCATTTGTATCAAAGTAGCATGCCAAAGCACCAATCAGGACTGCCCACTGTGTTTGGCAGAACAGGGGCAAATATGCTCTTCCAATCAATTCCTACTGCAATTTTGATTAGACACAACAATTTCCTTGCTTCCTGTCCTAAACAGTTGCCATGTTGTACCACAGCTGCATTTCAATAGTGGATAAAGGTTCCAAATACATTGGTTCTAGCAAATTTCAGTGTAAATATGGATCTTAAATTAGGATTCTTCCAATTAAAAAAAATATTGCACTGGTGCACAGCACTACTAATTGTTGATAAATGAAAACTACAGATTTGTTCTGTACCTTTTGCTAATCCAAACTGCTTTATAAGCTAGGAACAGTACATACTCTACATAGGAACTACTTGATCATTATCAGAACAGTAGCTTGCCTGATGGGCAGCTCTTATGAGCGTACCAGCACCAGATCACAAAAGAAATAGAGCAGAAAGTTAATTTTCCTGAAAATTAGCATTGCTTTGGATAGCTGTAGTAAGTTTCTAATCACATCCAAACTGATTCTGCAGCTGTGGCTCAAATGTGTTTATGCTTTTCCACTCTACTGACTTTTGCTGTGGAACTCAGACATTTTGAGCTGAAACATCCTTGAAGCTGGCCCTGATATTCCAGTGTACTGCAGTTGCACCAGAAGTAAAATTTGCCTGGCTAGATCCAATCTAAATAATTAAAATGCACAGTCAGATGTTTGCAGAGATTAAGTCTTTTATGAAATATATAAGTCAGCAAGAATCATATATCGGGCCATCACAGCAATGAATGTGTGGTGCAGCAATTGAGTATAAAGCCAGCAAAAATTTAACATTACTAAGTTTTACTAAACCTTAATCACTATTCTACGAAGAGAACTATCAGGATTTTCTTGATATGTTGAAGTCAATAAATTTGCTTTGAATAGCTGTGTGTGTGACAGAGAGAGAATTAGGCTGGAATGCTATAAGGATGTCAGCCAAGCTCTCAGCATCTGGAAAGCAGAAAACAGAACTATATTTAGTGCACAATGACTTGCAATAATTTGCAGGGGGAGGGGCATAGAGGAACAAAAGACAGCAAGAAAAAAGAACAAAATTTAAGTTGGAAGTGTTAGGCAATTAAATGAATTGTAAAGAAAATTAAAAAAAAACACAACGAGGCCGGGAGAAGGATAAATAAAACCCTGGGGAATATGTTATTATAAGAGCTTCTACAAGCAGAAATGCTGTAGGGAGTTAGCAGACATATTTATAAACACGTTACAGATAATGCATACTTCAGTATAAATACCACCTCTAAGAATTTCTGGCACAGAACAGTTAGGGTATTGACCTCTGCTGTACATTCATTTCCTTTACGTGGCTGAAATGCCTAAATATGTTCCTCAGTTGGGCATGGGAAACTTTTTCCATATGGTAACAGCATCTGCAAGGGTACTCCATAACAGCGCTCAGTTATGAACGTGTTATGAACCCTTTGCAAAGCATGTTTAGGTTACCAAGTGTTCTCCTACACCTACTTGTAAACAGAACAAGCACCAAGTAAAAGGCTACCTTTCATAGCTGTGGTACATTCAAAATGAACATGGTGTAACACTTTCAAGTTCTTACTGCCATTAAAAAAACAAGGTGTTGAACAATCAAGTTCCCCTTCCATCACTTACACAGTTTTTGTTCTGTCCTTCATTTGATTTAAACATTCCATCAGCTCTTCAGTGTCACTCTTGTTACCTGGCAGTTTCTCAGACCTGAGAGCCCAGGATCTCCGAGCCTTTATCTTCAGCACTTTAAGGGACATCTCAAATAACAAAAGTAACCTATTAAAACTGAGGCACAGATCTCAGGCACACCAATGCTGGTTAAAGGATAACTAAGATGAAAGTAAACAGTATTACTGACAAAACAGTAAAAAGATTATTATATACATAAATGTCAAATTATTTTCTGGTGTTCAAATTAATCTGGCTTTCAGCTTCTAGGCAGTAGTGTGCTGCCAAGAGATGATGGGTGGCATCCAAGAGATACCAAAAGTGAGAAGAAAAAGTTACCTCTGCACAGGTACCAATTCCCTAACCTTAGTGAAAGACAGCAGAGATCTGGGGCCTGTGAGCTGGGAGGAGAAGCTGAGTTCTGCCTGAAGTTGCCAGACAAAGAGCAGATTATTGTCTTCAAAGCACACACCAGAGCAGCAGCCATTTTGAGAAGAAGCACGGAGTCCTTCTGTGATTTGGCTGCTTTAGCCATCAGTCTGTACTTTGCTTGTACTTACAAATTATAGCCCCTCCCCCCTCCCCCAAAGGACTTCTTTCTGAAATAGGCAGTTTGGGAGAAAGACAAAAGCCAGCAGCCACTTTCCATCTGGCTTCAAGATCAGCTAACATTTTTAGGGACCCATACAGCCTCTTACTTCAAGTTGGGACTCTCTAAATTCATGCTCTCATGTGCCTCATGTACAGGTACAGGCTGCCTTTGAGATGCACTCCTTTTGGCCCTCTATGTATTAGACAGCTGTATTGCTTTTATGTCCTACAGTGCTGTCCCTAAGGAGAGGGAGAGATCTTGTTCCTTATAGTTTCTAGACCAGACTCTGCTAATTAACATACCAGCATTTGTGATGTAAGTGTCTATGAACTGGGCCTAGACCAAACCTACCCACAGAAGCTGCAGGGCTGTGACTGAGGTACCTATTCTGCAGTGTCTCACATGCTCTTCACCAGTGATATGATAAACACACATAATTTAAAACAATGAACACTTTTTCAATGCAGTACAAGGAGTGACAGTGCATTGTATCACTTTTTAGAGCCATACCTATCCAGCAACAGAGAGGATGGGGAGTAGGTATCTTTGCTACCTCAGAGCAGAGTGGAAACAGGACAACATACATGATTCACAGAACAAGGAGACAAAGATGCCAAATAAAAGGAGGTAGAGACTGAGGTAACAGCTAGGCAATGTAACAAACAACAGAAACTGTAGCAATGCCTAAGATACAGTCTGCAAGGGCAATGTTAGAAACAGTAATATAAATCATTGTATCCATCCTTCAGTTGTTCTAAGGATTGGGGAAATAAGGACACAACTGGCAAATGCAGAGACTGGAGTATAGCTCTGCAATGCAATCTGACTTGTCCCACTACGTGAGATTACAGTGCCTAAAACAAAAGACAAGAAGATGCTACTGCTCTTATTAGAGTTGGCATGGAGCTTTCTTTTCCTCACACTCCCCTCCAGCAGAGCAGTCACACATGTCCTGTTTTTAAGGAAAAAGTATGTTTGAGGTATTATAAATGAAAGCTATTAAAGAAAACGGCTATTATAGCTGAGTAGATTTTGATACATGTTTTACATTCTTTGAGGTATGAGGTCTCACTCGAATTTGCTGTCTGCAAACACCCTGCTGAAGTCAGCAGAAGAAGAGGATTTACAGTAATCACTACAGCGCTGGGCAGTGAGCTAGGCTCGTTCCTGAGTAGTTTCCTAAGAGATGTCAACAGCCTCAGTTGGGTGCTCTTTGTAGTTCTGGCAGAGGTCAGCTCTGTCTCTAAGCACAGATCTGAAAAGTAAGTCTAGTCTAAACAATTCTCTGTACTGTTCCAGAAACAATTAAAGGCACTTTTCTTTGTATATTTCCCACAGGTGTGAGCAGACACTTCCCACAGACAGTACGCACAGCAAAAGCTCCAAAAGCAGAGGAGCTTTCCTCTTTGCAGAGGAAAAGGCAAAAACCCCTGTAGCTTTGGGCATGTGAGACTGAACTGGATAAGCAGGATCAGCTTATCCAAGGCACTGTCTAGAACCTGTCCTTGGAGAACAACAGTGGTAAAACAACTCCAGCTCAGCTCTTCTAACTCCATCAGGCTCTTTATTAGCAAGGTTAATACCAACAGATTAGATATTCACTTCCTGGTTTGGTATAATTTAGGTAGGAATGAAAATGTAATGTGCTCCATCAACATGTCACCTTAATTCACGAGAGATACTAGCATGCATGAAGCTAAAAACATCACTCATCCATGAGTTGTATAAAACCAGAATTGTGTGAAAAGGCCGGAAAGAAGTGAGCACAAAGTGAACCCTCACACATTTTAAAATTAATATCTTTGGTAAAGAGCATTTGGCTGTTTCCTTGTTCGTGATTCTCCAAAAATGGAATAATAAATACAGATACTTATAAGTATTCCTATAATATACTTGCTATACCTAAAAACTCCCTCTGGTTTTGCTAAAAACCAAGATGAGTGTTCCTGGGAATTCAACACATACTCCATGAATCTCCAATGTATTAGCACTAGCATGTTATTAATTTTTCAAAACAGAAATCTGCCTGTATAACTAGCACTCCTGATAGAGGGCATGAAACATGAGTAGCTCATGGACTCAAGATTTTTCAAATTTATTATTTTACATTCTTTTTTTTTAAATCAAAAGCCACACATTCATGCATGGTGCCCCTTTTCAGCCTTGGTGTAGCACAACTCCCTACACAGCTGTGGCATGAACTGAATTAAGGAAACAAACGGATTCAGGGATAGTTTGGTTAGACAAAAACCATCCAAAACCCTAATGTTCCCAGATGTGGCTCACCTCATGATCCCACAGAGGTATGATCACAGCTTACACGGCAACAAGCACAGGGAGAGGAGTAGGTAGGACAGCAATAACAGTAACAGCAACAGCAAAGCATGATGAAAATGTATTCTGAAATCTCGGTCTTAGTCTGTGGCTACAAACTTATCCCCGGTTTTATTAATATGGTACCTTCTAACTGCAAAATATTCCCTGAAACAAACTCCCAGAGCATCTATTTATAGTATTGACAGTGACCAGTAGAAAGCAGGCCTGGAGGGGCCTTACATAGCTGACACCTTCTGCACTCTGGGAAGCACACTTGCTCTTGTTAATAGCATGTGCTGGTACTAGATGTGATTTTGCAGCAGCCTTGCAGATTTCTGGTTTCTAAGTAGTGCCAAACACTCCTTGTCCCAATCTGCCCTTGAACAGGAAACTTTTTCACCAATGGCTCATCTCCACCCATTGTTAATTTTCACCAGCAGCAGACAGATTTTCCTAATATGCAGAAGGTGCATATGCATTAAAAAAGGACAGTATTTTTTATCCTTGCAGAGATAACATGTTTTTTTACTGTTCTGTGTCTCCACTGGTCACTACCAGCCTCAAAGAGTACTACTTCATGGTGGGGAAGATCACAACTAGCAGCAGAAAAGAGAAACACGTTCACACATATTGTTGTACCAAGCAGTTTGCATGAATCGCTCCACCTTCTTGGTAAATTCTCAAATAAAAATCTATCACAGTGGTTTTGCATAGGAAGAAGCAAGACACAACTAGGGGCTTGCACTTGGTGAGGCTGCAGAGGAGCCTCCCACTGCAGATTATATTCAGGAAGTTGAAGATACCAATCTAGAATGCTTCTAAAAAACAAACCAAACATTTTTTACTCTGTGTCCCCTATGTAAACACTAGATAACCACCACTTCCATCGTCAGGAAAGTGATTTTACCATTTACCATTAGATTACCTTTATGGGAAACTGAGTGTACACATTTGACTCTTTGCAAACAATCTGCTCTGGGCAGTCTGGAACCTGGAAGAAAGGTGTCATGCTGAGTGCTATAAAAGGAATTTTTGGCATGTGAATTCAGACAGTATTCAGAGTCTATAAAACAGTCCATGCTACAGCCCAAATGTCTCCCTGTGGATTATACCAGTGAAGAAAGGGGTCCCAGGACTTCTATGATAGCATAATGTCAGCTTCTGGATCTATGTGCGTCTGGTATGAGTTCTTTGATAACAGAAATTATTTAAATGCTTTTAATACAGTAAAAATTGCTTCTCCACTCTCTCTGACAGAGGGTTGGAGGAGAAGTTAGGGCACAAGAAAAGAAGCTATTGGCAGATATTTGCCCCTGAGGTGCCAAGCTATCATTCATAACAGGACTACCCCAAAATATTAATCCAGCAGAAGATAAAGTACACATGGCTTTATTTCATATTGTTTTCTTATACACATCTACAAGGGAGGCAGCTGGCAGCTGGCAGTTCTCATCAATGAAACCCTAAGCAGGAGGAATTCTCTACTGGTTAGCTGACCATCCTAAGGCCATTTTATACTTTCACATGGCTTAACAGACCAGAGAATCAGAATTGTTGAGGTTTATTCAGCTAACAAATACTAAGCATATTGGTTTCATTAACAGTATCCTTCTGAAGCTGTGAAGTGTCATTTATGTACTTATGTATTGATTTCTGTGCAGGATCCCAGCTGAAATAAAAGTCATGAAGGATCACGCGAGCCTTCAGCTGCTATCATAAAATCATTACAGAACATTGTATAATTAAGCCTTATTTACAGTTGCATTTTAAAACACATCCTGGCCTCACCTCTCTTCACTGAATTTGAGATGATCTGGCAGCACTGTGTGGGATTACACACTGAAATTAGATAAATGTGTGTAGGTCAGGCTGGAGGTGCTTTGGTTGTGAGATTCAGGACAAAATGCACAGGCAGGAGCTACAGCTTTGTTGTGAAATGGCAGGAACAGAGCTGCGAGGAGGAAGTTTGCAGAGTACCTGGGAATGTTGCTGCTGCCTGGAGCTGGCATTCCCACTCTTTCACTTTCCTGCCCACCTGGCATGTCTAAATATCTTGAGGAAAACAAGAAACAAAACAATAGGTGACTGTAGTGTGAAAAATAAAAGCCTAGATTCCCTCTTGGAACCTGACTGCTGCTCTAAAACCGCCCCAGTTCTGCTTTCATGATCCGGGATGCAGCACAACTGCTCCAGTGAACCTTGTGTTCACTCCAGGGCTGTCTACAGCACCCTTTTATAGACTGTATTGTAAGACTGGAGTAGGTTTCTGGGTCTAAAGGTCAGCACTACCTCTCTACTCCAGAAAGATACATTCTCTAGGATGCTATTCCAGCAACAGCAAAAAAAACAACCAAAAAAACCCAAAACAAACAAACAAAAAAGTTGAAAACAATACTGCATTTGGGATGCACTGAGTTGCCAGTAGTATAGTGCTTTGATGCTATCAGGAACAGATAGAGCAGACATTAGAAATACTCACTGACAGATCCTGAGGAATCTCTGGTATAGCAAAAAGTTTTCTAAAGATATAATAAACTGCGTGACTGCACAATTTGACTCAGAGGCAAGGGTCATATTAGTCCCAGCTGAAACTCCATGGATTTCAGGCAGCTCCCTAAAATGAATGTGTCCCTAAACATGAGTTTCTCTTTCAATACCAGGAAGACTGGAGTGGACACTAAGGAAGTTTGCAGGTGACACAAAACTGGGAGGAGCTGCTGACCCCCTCAGAGGCAGGGAGGCCCTGCAGAGAGACCTCAACAAATTAGAGAACTGGCAATCATCAACCATACGAAGTTCAATGACGGAAAGTGCCGGATTCTGCACCTGGGATGGGGCAATGTACAGACTGGGGAATGTGATGCTGGAGAGCAGTACCATAGAAAGGACCTGGGGGTCCTGGTCAATGGTAAGTTGAATATGAGTCAGCAGTGCCCTGGCAGCCAGGAGGGCCAACCGTGTCCTGTGGGGCATCAGGCAAAGCATTGCCAGCCGGTGGAAGGAAGGGATTGTCCTGCTCTGCTCTGTACTGGGGCGGCCTCACCTTGAATATTGTGTGCAGTTTTGGGCACCACAATATAAGAAAGATATTAAGTTCTTAGAGAGTGTCCAAAGGAGGGCAATGAAGATGGTGAAGGGCCTTGAGGGGAAGCCGCATGAGGAGTGGCTGAGGTCACTTGGTCTGTTCAGCCTGGAGAAGAGGAGACTGAGGAGAGACCTCATTGCAGTCTACAACTTCCTCATGAGGAAGAGGAGGGGCAGGCAGTGATCTCTTCTCTGTGATGACCAGTGATAGAACCAGAGGGAATGGCCTGAAGCTGCATCAGGGGAGGGTTAGGTTGGATATTAGAAAGAGGTTCTTCACCCAGAGGGTGGTTGAGCACTGGAACAGGCTCCCCAGGGAAGTGGTCACAGCACCAAGGCTGACAGAGTTCAAGAAGCATTTGGATAATGCTCTCAGGCACATGGTGTGACTCTTGGGGATGGTCCTGTGCAGAGCCAGAAGCTGGACTCGATGATCCTTGTGGGTCCCTTCCAACTCGGCATATTCTGTGACATGTCCAAATCATTCCAAGCTAATATTGGACTTCGCTTACTGTGTGTTTTGATTTTTTGGGGAGATGAAAAAAGATACCATGCCACCATCTTAACTATTTCTTTTTTGTAACTGCAGTCAGTTCTTTAAATGCTGGTGTGCTGTCCTTTTGCCAATGACAACAGCACAGACTTTCCTTTCCTCTTCTTGTTTCCAGTGAAAGAAGACCAAATCGTAAGCCAGGCCTTCTCTAGACTGTGTCTCAGAGATTATCAGCCAACTGAAAAGGCATGCCCTTCCCTTTGTGGTAGTGCAGTCTGTGTTCGTGTGTTTTCTACTCATCTTGGTTTTGGAATAGAAGAGTGAAATCACTCCAGTACTCTTCATAGGTTCAAATCCATTTAAAAATAGGAACAAAAGGTAAAAGAAAATATGTACTCCTTGCCGATTTATCTATGAATACTGGAGAGCAATTGTATCACTAATGTTTTGGAGAAGGATCAGACACTTTTGTAGCCAAACAGCACCATCCAACATATGGCAGTAGATGAAGGTTGCCTTTTGCCTCTCAAATTCATTCTGAATCCTTCTAAATCATCCCTGCCAACACAATATAATCCTTGAGGATCATTAACATTCATCAGAAAAGCAAATTCTCACTTATGTAATAGGTTAGGTTGCAGCACACACCAAGTATAGAAAGCTGGGGGAAGACACCTGCAGAGTCTGTTCTTTGACCTTCAGCTCTGCTGCTCCTACAGATGAATGATGTTTGAGTCAGCACTACATTAGCAGTACATACACAGACTATGTCTCAGGAACAAAACATTAGCTTTTGTGAAAAAGATCAGCCTTATAATTTCATTTGTCATGTGATGCTACCTTATAATTTTGACCAAAGGAAATTAATTCCTGTTTAAAATAAGAAAAATTTGAATGCATTCCCCAACTCACTCTCTTTGTAAAAATGTCTATCTCAGAGAGCAAAACGTAAACACACATAAAATTATTCTATTAATGACCTGAGGTCCCCTCAGCAGAGTCTGGAGCACACTGTAACTCACATGTCACTAGTAAAACTCTGTTTCTTCTGCTTGCAGTAGGTATTTCAGCTAAATATAAATGGAATAAACGTAAAACTTCCATTTAAATTTCTCCCGGATTTCCCAAGTAAAAATAGATGGGACTTCCAAGGAAACATATACTTACGGACTTACCCATAAGCACGAACAGATACGGGGATTTATATGTTCTTTGAAGACAAGTAAAAAGGAAGAAGTAGATGAGGAATTTCTAGTCTAAATCAGGTCAAATCTTTGCATGCTACAGAAGGAAAAAGTATGCTATTGATCCCAGTATAGTAGCTTTCCTCACATCCTTCAAGGCTTATCTGCTCAGTGTGTCAGGCACTCCTATTATCCTGGGAGATACAGTGGCTGTCTTACCAAAAAAGTGGAGAAAGACTACTTGAAATCTTTTTCTTCCTCAGTGCAGTACATTCATACTCTCGAAGAAAATAAATCTTCACACAGCACATCTCCCCACATATTAGCAAGCATGTATTTTACACTGGAAAGAAGGGAAGGATCTTTCCACTTTAAATAACCCAGTGAAATTTTTCTTTTGCAGAGCTGGGGCTCTTTGTTGGGATTACACTGAGGTGCTCTTCTATTACATGTGCGTATTAGGAATTTTTAATTTATTTGCTCTTCTTCCAATCAGCAGAAGAATTCTTCAAATTCTATCAGTTTATAAAAGATCTGTTCTCAGTATTTGGAGAAAAGACAAGACAGAGCCTGGTTGTGCTGACACTATCCAATGACTGACTTATGTGGGAACCCATGGGTTTGAAGGATTGGGCCCAAATATTCAGCAGCTCAGAGGAAAGCCCAAGATGTTAGGTGCCAGAAAGTTTGGAAGGCAAGATATGTAGGTACTAGAGCATCTGCAACTGTGACAGGTAAAGTCTGAAAGCAAATAGGGAGATTTTGGTTTGGAAGGAAGCAGATGACACATGATCAGTGTAGTACTGGACAGATACAGCTGGATTTCATCAAGATTGTATCTTTCTCTGAATGGTAACAAGAAGCTGTTTCCAGACACAACCAAATCAGAGAGGGAAGTGGGACCTGCACCCTTGCTGTGGGAGCACACAGACCTCAGTAGGAGTAAAAAGAGAACTTCTGCATGTAGTGACAACCCCTTGCTCGGCTCAAATCACCCTGAGTCAAGAGTCTCTCTTGACCTTCCTGGTTGCTCTAGCTCTGCATTCATTGCTGAATTTCCTACTCTTGAGTTAAGGCCCAAAACTATTTTGGGAGTGAGCAAATCTACTTAATCTCTCCCAAATGTTCCATCTCAAAGTAATGGTATAATACCTGGCTCATTCTTTCAGCTCCACCAAACAATAACTGCCAGGAAAACAGCTTACTTCAGTCATTCCTAACAAAATGCAGTTAGCTCTTTAAAACATAGTCTTCTTTTTACTTAGTCTAACTGCTCCTTTTTGGTGCAGATATTTGTAGGTTCCCTTGGTTAATGCCAGCTGCATTCTTCCCCCAAAGAGCAACTTGCTTCTTAGGTGAAATAAATAATTTTGCATTTGGAGCATTTTAGAGCTGGAGCATTTCCTAAGTCCTTCCACTTCTGACTTGACCTTTTTTTCCTGACAGTCTGCATGAAAGGATACAGGCACCACCTGCAGAGCAAGGTACTGGACTTAGCTTTGTCTCTCAAAACTCCGACTTTCCGTGAATCTCTTCCAGTGAGTATTAAAATTGGAAAAGTAAGATAACTACATCTCTGTGCTAAAATAGTCAAAGTTATCATATAAGTACACCTATAATGGACTTAAAACCCAAACAACACAAAATGACAGAGTTCATACCTCCCTGCCAGATGTGCTAGAGCACTACTATGAAAACAGCTAGGTGGGTACTAGGTACATGCAAGGGCTTTGAAGTAGGAGGCTGAGAGGAAGCAGTTAAAGACATGTAGAGATGGGGAAAGAGGGAGGAAAAGGTTTGGAAAATCCTGAAAAACAAAATATAGTACCCAAAGGAGAAGATTTCTATAGTGTCAATCCCTTTTGGAACTTTTGCTTATTCATGTTTGGTAAATGGACCAAGAACCACCAGATGGCTACATACTGCTCAAAGACTATCTCTGCAAGGTGACAGCAAAGAGGCCAGGGCAAGGAAAGGAAGCAGGAATCTCTTGGAAATATCATAAAAGGCTAACTGATTCCTCTTCAGGAAAATACTAGTTATTAAACTCATTTCCACAAAACTCTGTGAGAACGTTAAAAATGCTTCATGGACATTGTATGTGACAGGAGGTAGTATGCAACATGAGAGCCAACAGTTTAATTAATAAGGCTGGATCGTACAATATGTGGATTCAATTTCTGACTTCTATATACACTGGTACAGACTTCTATATACCACTAAGAGAGCTTCTTCAACTCTTTCATTGTATTCCTTCTGAGTAAGATGACAATAACACCCCCTCACCATGTACTAATACTTTATCATAGAGAAATTAGTTCCTATTTGTACTCAGTCCTGTATTAGAGAAACAAACATGGCAAAAACGGGAGTGTCTGCACTTGCACAGCCTAAGCAGACATTGCAAGTGTCCTGAAGGATTCTGATATGCAATCCATTATACTATTATATAATTGCTTTAATGGCAAATACAGCCTTGCAAGGCTTCTGCAGTGCTGTAAACCTTGCTTTCAATGATTTTAGTTTTCATGGATTTTAAATGATTAAGCAAAGGTTTTACAGTGCACCTTCAAGTGGCCCTTAATAGACAGGTTTTACTTTAGAAAGGGTTTCTGAGTCTACAATGAAATAAAGAAATTTGAATTAAAATAGGTTTGTTTATTTTAGAAGGCACTATGGCCACCCACTGCACAGCTGAATTTCCAGAACACTAGTACTGGATGCCAAGGAGCTTCAGGAAGGGAAACAAGAAACAGAATGGGAAACTGAGTAGCTTAGCTTCTTCTTACATTAGCTGCCAAAAGTGGGCAGCACAACTCAAATGATATTGTATAAAATCTCCTCTTAACTCAAAAAGCTTACTGTTTGTTTCCTACCCCAGCGTCTGTGCACAGAAATCCCAAAGCATTGCAGGTAACAACACTATGTTTATCCAGAAAAATAGAAGTATTCTTCATGAAAAGAATTAGTAGGTTTAGGACCAAGAAGAAGATGCATATTTTTATTGTACCTCTTCATGTACTCAAGCAACAGTTTTTTCCTGAAATGAAAAAGCATCTCTTGAACAGAATGTTGCAGTTAAGACAATACCACAGAAACTACCTTTCCTACTTTATACAGAAAGCTAGGACATCACCTTACTAACTAAAATATTGGTAAGAGTCTTATGAAAAAGCATCCTTAAAAAGCATGAGGATTTGAGGCCCTGGCTTAACATCTCATCTGATGTCAGAGGCTGAGTTGTATGCTGCTGTGTTAATATCCTTCCAGGGAAGTACTTTAATTCCAAATCAAGAAGGAACATCACCATCTCATGAGTCATCAGCACCACTTCCTGCCTTTCTGTGTGCATGTTCATAGGAAATCTTTCATCTAATTTTTTTCAAAGCCCAATACCACTTGGCTAGCAAGCTCAGGCAAGATCCAGCCAAAAACAGTATAGGCACAACAAGTTTCAACAAAAATATTTGTTACAAGAACACTCTTTGATTCATTTGCTCTTCCTTGGCTGAACTTCAGCTACACCCATCCTGATGCACACTTGCGGAGTGCTGTTGCCATGTCAGGATCCAAGTTCAATTTCTGCATACCCCAGTGATTTCTTCTGGCTTTGAACACTATCCAGGTGGCTGCACAAGGGGCTATGGGAATTACAGGGAGATGGTAGAGTTGGTGAGAGGACTTGCCTGAGAAGCAAAGAAAGGGGAGATACCCACATTCTACCAGCCCGTCCCCATCCAATCTGCCCACAATATGCCGTTGTAAAGAGTTTGCAATGAAGCTGGGGATTTGGCACTAACATGGTGTGGAATAGTCATCAGACATTTAAAACAGAGCTGAGAGTACAAAGAAAGGCTTTGTAGTGCAAGGCAGCACTGAAAACCCTGAACCTCTGCCAGCCAGCTTGCATAGAGTGTTTGCTAATGTACATAGTGGAGTGCATTCCTCTCATTTGATTACATGACAGTTTTATACACCAGGTATATGCAGAGGGTTTTTCTTAACCCTTTAAGTACTCCCTCATTTATAAATCGTGAAGAGACTCACAGTCATTTCACTTCTGCTGTCTTGTACATACATGCAACTTCAGTCACGAAAGGCTGAGCATGTGCTGTGGGCAACTAGTTGTTGATGTATAAGTACACTTATTTATGTTGTGATGAATAGCAAAAGTAATTAAGCATGAAAGAATTAGAAAATTAATACTTTTCTTACTCATGCTACAGTTTTCTGCATCTCCCTTGATTTAAGCAGTGAGTATAAAGAGGATTGTTTAAAGGACCACTACCATTGCCTCTCCATATTGCAAATGGAGGATGCAGAGACTGCTATTACAGCTCCCACTTGTTAGACCAGGGAGAAGGGAGCCAGGAATCCCTGGCTTGGCTAATGCCACATTCTACCATATACTGTTTTACATAGTGTCTACTGTAAAATGAGGATAATTGTATGTGCTCTTGGTGGTGAAGTTCTTTCTATGGCTACAATGTGTTGCCTGTAACCAGGCAATGCTCTATGCATTCAGGCAAAAGAACCTCTCATTTGTAGGATGTGAGGCATACAGACTGAGTACAGGACTAAGGGCTAAATTGCAGGGTTTGAATGCTTTAGTGCCAAGGGATTGGTAAGGGCAAAGTATTCTTACTTTCCTGTTATGCCAATGCACAAAGCAAATTTCTTAGCCATAATTATAGTAATACACAATTACATTTTCAGAAGATCTGCTGTGGTGTCTTTCGTAAAGTCTAAGCTGTGGAGCTATTAAGTTGTAAAGTTAGAAGATTAACTTCTGTTAATTAAGTTAAAAGAATAAGACAGACACTAAAAGAGATGTTTGCGGTTAAACTCTTCAGCACTCATATTGCTGCCTGTATTTTTAATATTGGTAGCTCACAGACCAACATCTAATTAAGCCCACATTTAACCAGGAATTATTTTCCTGCTTAGCCACCCAGGGAAATAATCGAGACATGAAAGCTAAAGCATCTTGACCAATATTTGGATGTGGCATTATAATTCATGAGATTTGTGCACCCATACTCCGAGTACATAACAAAGCAGAGTTTGCCTTGTAGGTAGAGAGGAAGTGTTTGGGGCTGGTGTCTGGAATCAGATGGACAAAGAGAAAGGAAGGTAAAAGAAGGCGAAGGTTATTGAAATGGTGGAAATGCGTACACAATAGCAAATAAGGCTGGTGCAAGATGAGCGAAAAGTAGGCCAGAATAAAGGCAAACTAAGCCACTGACCTAAGCCTCTGTAAGTTATTCAGAGATTCTTACCATAGTAAGAGTGATTTCAAAATAGGTCCCAGAACAGATGGGTGTAAAAGATTTAGGAGAACAGCGATGGGAGTACTCCATTTTGTACATAGGAGCAGGCAGACTCTTCCTGGAATATTTGTATGTTCTTGAATTTGTAAAGAAGGAGAAACATTTCCCAAACCAGGAATTGCTTATGATTAGATACCATAAACACACAGACACAGGCAAGAAGTGGCAGATACCCTGTTTCCAAACTAATGGTATTTTCACTAAAGAATGACAGAAAACCGCCATATTGGCATAACTTACAAAAGAAAAGCACTTTTTGAAGTTTCCACTTAAACACTGATAGACTTTTAAAACTATTATTAGCTATGGGAACTTTCTTTGGACAACAGAAGAAAATGTTACATTTCTAAGGGTATAAGGGAACTGGAAACATTGCAGAGGTTCTTACGGGAAAGTCAGATGTTTCATAAAGCCTACTGCACATGATAGATTCAGACAAGTATCTGTATCCTGTTTCTGAAACTGTGTCTTAATTACTTTTTCCTACTGTTAGATTGTGCAACTTGGAAATAATATGACACTTCTGAAAGAGAAATATTTTCTATTATGGAAATTTATTTTGTACTATGAGGAAAGGGTCAGGAAGTACTCAGATAATAGCATTTCTCAGCAGTTTTTAGGTGTAATGATCAAAAATGCTGCTGTGTCAGTTTAACACTTCGCTGCATATGAATGTAAAAGACCAAGACTCATCTCATGTTCCTTCTCCTCCCAAAGGGTCATGATACACCGACACACTTCTGCAACCACAGAGGCCCACATGGCTCAGTTATCTTTCCCATACCATAAGACATGTATAAATGTGTGAGAAACAGCACCCTTGGATGTCAGGAGAGCATTTATGACACCTAACTACATACTGCCTTCACTTTACAAACAGATAGCACTGTGTCCCAGCCATCTGAGGTCCTCAGCTCAAATAAAAGCCAAAGAAAAACCATGCTGCTTAGTCAACCACAGGAAAACAGGTGATGCTGGCAGAAGTGGTGAAATTTTAGCCATGTTAGCAATTATCAAGCTGTGTCAAAAGAACAGACTGCTGTCACAGTGGCACAGAGCATTAAGGTCTGCATGCCTTCCTGATGTAGGAAATGCAAACAACTGTGACAGCCAAAAAAAGCTGATCTACATTGTGACTTTTAAGGAACATGGTCCCATTCTAATGTTCAAGGCCATGGACACCTAACTGTACAACTCTGAGGACTGGGATCATGGTGTGATGTGTAGCTTTATGCCCTCAAGCTTTATTTCAGTAAGCGCTGCATTTGGGATGATTTGAAGAATTCTGAGTTCACTTGCTATGTAGCATCTTGCTTACTTAATAAGCCACCTCCTCCAGCACAAGTGACCATACAGATCACCTGCTCAGTTTAAGGCCTTCAGATCTTTCCAGGGAGATAAATATAAGAAATTTGACATACAAAAGGGATGAATCTTCAGAATTCTCTGAGGAAAAGGGCTAACAGTGGTCATAAATTTCAGTGTCTTCAGGAAACTCCTTTTCAATCCTGTACAGTGCTTTTTAAACAACAATTAAAGTGGAAAACATGGAGCTGTACCCACTCTTATCTCAAAAGAGAAAGCACAAATTTGAATGAAAAATCAAGCTGATTATTAAACAGTGTGCTTTATGTTTAGGCCAGAAAGAAAGAGATAACAGAGAAAAATGACCCTTGTTTAACATAGTGTTACTTTATCAAGTTCACAGAGTATTAATAAGGGAATATAATGATTTCTCAAGCATATTCTACAAGCAAATATTAAAACTCCACACCCATCCTGAAAATGGCTGCAACTAACATATAGAGCAGCCTTCTTCTAACATCATACATGGCTTACACAACACCGAATCTTGGTTGTGCATCAATGAATGCACAGCTCTGGGAATGGTATTGATTAAGTTCTACATGGGACTCACTAGAGGGAACACATAACACTGTGGCTTTTTGAGTTCTACCAAATAATGGAAATGGCATTTTTTCTCCCCTTGCAGTGGAGTAATGGAACAGTAGATAAACTGTGCAAAACCACAGCTAAATATTTAGAACCCACAAGAAAAAAGTCCTTTGAACAAATCAAGCTATTTCACTTACAGGCTGGGAAGGAAAAGAGAGACGGAGGTTTGTCATTGTTATTCCTGTTTGTAAATGCATTCAG
The DNA here is from genome assembly GCF_003945725.1 of Corapipo altera. NCBI lineage: Eukaryota > Metazoa > Chordata > Aves > Passeriformes > Pipridae > Corapipo > Corapipo altera. The sequence continues at coordinate 3,767,877 of NW_020884885.1, read as the reverse complement.
GATGCTCAGATACTATGCTGATAGGGGTTACATAAGCACCAAAAGAAAGAAGGGTAGGACTTTTTTCCATGAAGCTCTTGTATCTTAGGAGTGGTGATCTGGGCTTCAGCCTTTAGCAGCATCTTTTTCAATGAAAACATCTGGAAACGTCTCAAAACGATTTCAAAAATCAATGGAAATACTGCAATATAAAACTTGGCCTTCGGGCCATGTGGAGATATGATGGGTATTTGGAATTCCCAAGGATTTCCTCCAAAATGACTATGTTCACTATCTGCTCCTTGCCCACCATCACACAGTTAATATTTTTCATTTAAAGAATGTGCAAAGAAGGTTCTCTGATATTAAAGTATAAAATACAGGCTGACAAGCAAAAGTACTTAGAAGTTTTGAAATATGTTTGAATTCACTAAATAATTTAGTTGTTTAATATTCCGTACCTCACATTTCCCACCTTTAAAAGATTTTCTTGTTAAACAACATTTACTTATTTAGAAGGATTACTAAGAGCTTAATGAATGTTTTTAAAATATTTAAAGAAGTCTAAAGAAAACCATGTGATTTGAAACACAAAATAAAAGGGGAAATGAGAAACATATAGAGAAGGAATTGAAGGTTTTCTCTACATAACAGGACAGAGACTGGCAACATAGTACATACACAGATCCTGGATCCTCAAACTTCTATTCTTCATTCTGCTTTTAAGTAAAACCCCATAGATGAAGTGCACCTATAGTAAGAATGCGCACTTTAGTTTCCCTGTTAATTTCATATAGATCAAACCAATTCTGTAGGAAATTTAGTGTCCCCCTCCTAAGAAGAAAGAAAACCTGCTTCTCACAGTTCTCAGGAGTTAAAGCAATAATCCAAATCAAAAAAAAAAAAAAGGAAAAAAAAACCCTGAGAAAGAAGCCAAGATAAATCAACTCAGACATAAATGAAGATAAATCTTCTCAGTTCAGAGACTGGGAGGACTGGATAGAGTATCTTCATGCCTCAGTGACAAGTCTGTTAACCAGTGAACATATACTTGGGGTTGCAGCTGAAAAATCATAAAATCTTTCCTAAATATTAATTCGTTTACATTTCACAGTCCACCAATAATATTTAACCAGTACATTCTCCAGAACAACTTGTGTTGCTGACTACCTCCAGTCACAGCTCACTGCAAATGCCTCAGTGGTGAGGCAAGACACCTTGAATTGAAGTCTTTATCTGTTTTGGATCCAACCTACTGTCTAGAACACATGTCAAATTTCTACAAAAGATGAGGAACAAAAAATTAAAAAAAACAATAAGCACATTTTAAAGGTACTTGCTGCTGCAATTGAAAGCAGCTTTACTCAGAAATGAAATCTGAGACAGTTCCACCACTTTGCATTTCAGTATCTTTCACTGCAAGGTCTTTTTTACTCATTTAGCTAACTGAGCTTTTAAACAACATTTGGAATTGTATCACTGATCCTGTTTCATGCCGAGATATGTTCAGACAGAATGTACAGCAAGTTAGCTATTTTTTTGAGGTTTGTATAAAACACCACAGAGTAATGCTGGGGTGAGGATTCAGGAGCCCTGCCTCCCACCCTGGCACCACTGTGTACACCACTAGCCAGCCATCATTCAGGGCTCCGGTGCTAGCTTAACTTGTCTGGCTCAGTAATAATGAAAGGAAGAAAGGATTTTTCACTAGGAATTTGGAGTATTTTCTCATTATAACCAACCGGTATGATCAGAAAAAAGAGCCCTGATGCAATCCGTGGGCCTAGTTCTCACTCCCCTGCTGGCAGGGCCTGAAAAGACTGCTGGGGCCACAAGCCCCACTCCTCAAGAGGGGAGGGAGAGTGTGCAAAACCAGATCCTGTCCATCAGGTCTTGTATCCTGCCTTCAGCACTGCCCAGAACTTCACGGTTCAAGGAAAAGCAAACAAACAAACAAAAAATCCCCCCTGTTTCCCCCTTCCAGCACCCGTGGCCTGTGGTGCAGTAACCAAGGAAGCAGCTTGTCCCATTCCTGGCAGCCAGCCTTTCAAGCAGATGAAGATTGGGTCACGATAAACTCCAGCAAAAATCCCACCTCCAATATTGTTCTTCAGACCAAAACTAGAAAATAGGGTGGAATGGGCAGGAATTGGTATCTTAAGGGCCCTCTTGGCTGGAAACAAGGGTAGCTGAGAGCGAGATGTGGGGGGGAAGATAGCAGCCTAGGGGAAGTCAGCACACAGAGGGATAACGTGTTTTTCCAATGGCGCTTCAGCAGTGTGCCCAGGGTATGGATTACTGCCCACCACAAAAGCAAGTCATCGAAGGGGGATTTTCTTCTTTCCTCTCATAGTTACCCTTGACACTACAGCAGCAGCTGAAGGGCCTTCTTGAGAAGGCACAGCAGGAATAATCCCACAAGGTCGAGTGGCAAGGCCAGAGGCCGGAGGGCAAGGAAGGTCAGCACTAGGCAGGCACAATGTGGAGCTGCCGGAGCAGGCAGAAGGTCTGTTTCTGGGTCCTCCAAGCTCTGCTGCCAGAAACTTAAGATGCACTTTGGGAGACCCAGGGACGAGCCTCATGGTAACCAGCAGTAACAGACAGCTGACGGCAGCGTCTGTCCTGGGAACCGGAGCAGGAGCAGGGGGAGGAGAGGGCTCTGCACTTTGTCCCCACTGACGTGACTGTGTGTTGTTCTGCTTGCAACAGTGCAGCCTCAATGCACTTGTGGTTCCTTGTGCATTGAGAATCTATGCCCAGATAGAGAGGGGAGGTGCCAGGGGAAGTGAGAATGCTGTCAAGGTTTTGCTTGCTGCAATACACGTGTGCACTTTTTCCAATATAGATGAAAGAAACAATGCAAAGCCACAACACAAGGTTGCACCAAGGCCATTGGAAGTCCTGAACTGTGTGTTCCGTTCTGCCATGGACTTACTTGGCTTAATTTCTCTTTCACACACAGTCACAAGTCAGAGTAGATCTCCTGCTGTTGATGGAGTAACACCCCTGTACAACAGTCGCTACAGGTGACCAGACCTGCTGTGTGACTCTGCGTCTTGAGTCTTACCTACTACTGTTCCTGTAATAGGGATAAAGGCCACCATGCATGTCAACTCAGGCTGAAGGGGCACTTCGGGCACTCCTTCAGGTTTGTTGTGACCCTGAAAAGGTGCTGGGGGGGGGGGGGCAGAGTGGTTTGTACCACCCCATACACAAACCAAGGGCTCAGACAGGAATCACCTACATATTCCTTTCAACTCTAGTTTGATGTGTGGTACTTTCTCCTCTCTGCCACTGGATTTTATCTTCCTTTTTCACTTAAACACAAATAACTGGAATTGAATTTTCCTGCCTGTGATTACATAAGGTTGCTATGGATAAGCACTTAGTAGGTTCATTCTCCCTCTCCCCTGCCACCTATTCCTTCCATCAGGTTCTTTGTTTGGCCTTGTCATCACCTTGACATTACAGTCCACTTTCCAGAATACGTGAAACTTTGGTCACAGTGACACTCGAGGCCTTCCTAACAGCTCCTACACAAGCTCATCATTGCTAGTAACAGAGTGGAGGCAGTGAAGGCAGGAAGCATTTTAGCTGAGAGCCATGTTTGATCTGCCCAGTAGGAGAGGCCAGCCAGACAATATCACAGGCTTCTTGTACCAGATCATGCCAACAGTCTGTTTCCTGCAAAAGCCAACTCATTCAGAAGAAAACAAAAAACGTTAGCATACGTAGACAGTTGTAAAGCAGAGTAGACAGAAATATTCCTTTCTTTCCTTCCCTGACAGGGAAGCCAAAGATACACTGTTACATTAAGATTTTTTTCTGCCATGAATTTGAGCCTCCTTTTTTCCCCATCTGATTTCATTTATCTCACCATGGTTTCTGGCTAGTAGCAGAAGCAAGAATTTAATTTCAGTATGATATCTGGATCTGGAACAAAACTTTCTTAGAACACAGGAATGTTTGATTTTGTGTGTGTTTTGATTTAACCCATTATTTTGCTGCATGAATCAAATTAGAAATCTGAATACATGTCTGACAGTCCCAAAACTTAGAGCTGTGAATCCATTGCTTCATCTTTAGCAGAAAGAGAAACAGAAACCAAATAAAAGTAAGGAAAAGGGAATAAAAATTAAATTTACAAAACACTTTTCCGAGAGCAACTGCTAAATTTTACAAGAATGTGCTACCTGCAGTTTTGGAATATCACCTTTCAACTTAAGATATTACAGATCCTGGTTATAAGAGTGCTAATTTCCAGGATGCAAAGCTGGGACACAACAACTTCATTCCCAGTACTGCCAAGCACACTGGGATTTTTCCTTATCATATTTATCATCCAAAGAGAGAGAAATTCTCCTTTTTCCTGAAATTAACTCTTTGCCTCTTATAAGGAAGCCCAAAGAAGCAAGTTGGCTGCCCAGAACTCAGAGGCTGCAGAAATTGAAAGAGGAAAACATGAAGCACTACCTTTTCCTTGGAATGGGCACAGGCACGGCTTATTTTGGGCACAGGTGACTTAGGATTTGAAGATCATTGCTGTCATGCATTTCATTGCCATGCTTTTTAATTGCTTCTCTGCATGATCGATGAGGTTTTTTGTTGAAATGAGGTCACTGTGTTTTACCCTTTCCTCACATGCTGGGACTATTTGCTGTGTTGAAAAATATATTAACATCCTCTGAGCTGCGTCCTTGCACCATAAAGCAAAGCTGATTTTGGCTTCCTCCACTTGGCAATAGTAAAAGCCGGGAGCATTTGGGTGTAGGCTGCAATGGTGCACAGACTGCCCTACACTGTGCAGGCACCTCTCCTGGGCCACAGGGGACACTGGGAAACTTTGGCCTTGAAGGTATAGGGTAATGATGTGCCTCACCAGGACCCACCTCTCACACAGCCATCCCACACTGGAGGGTAAGAGGGATCCTGAGCTCACCTCTCTTGTGCAATTTCAGGGAGAGGCAAGGGCTCTGGACCTCTGCCTCTTGGCAGCACCACAAGATAAACCTGCCACCTTTGTAATTTCTACCATTCCATTCACCCTCCATGGAGTAGCTCTGGATGTGTGCTCTAAGCCGTACTTCTCGACCTCTTTCTTTTCAGTTCTCCTCATCCTCTGCACAAATAACTCCACTCTTTCAACAGCAGTCCAAGTAAAACTAAGAATTTTAAGAGAGGGAGGACACTGCTGATATGTACCCAGCCCAAAATATATCTGCCAAACTCTAGAGCCCTGAGCCAGCTGGAATGGGCAGAGTGGAAAGGGAAAGAGTCCTATGCCAATGCATTGCTCAAATTTGACTCAAGAGAAAAAAGCCTTTAATGTGACAACACAACAGGGCACCACTTCCCATTTCCACACAACCAAAGTCTCTGGACAGCTTTGATCAGCTGCAATGTGTAACGTTCAGTGTGGCTTCAGTCACTCAGCCTCCCAAGTCAGCCCTGGAAGAAAAGAAAAAAACAGATACATGCATTTGCTCCTTCCCCTAATCTGAACTTGACAACCATTTATGGCCTCCCCCAAAGACGGGCTGATCTCTTGTCCCTGACCTTTGCTGTAAACTCCAGCATTGTCATTATCTCCATTAGAGCCTCCTGAGTCTGTTCTATTGCCCTCTGAGCCTGGCACTGGCTAAGGACACACCAAACAGCACTAAGTAAGGGGCTCTGTTTACATGGCAGAGACCCAACAACTCATCAAGCCCCTTAAAACCCATGAGAAGACATTTGAAGAAAGCAGGATTGCTGCAGTAACAACATTGTTTGTTCTGACCACTAACCTCTCCGGCTCCACAACAGCAACATGGTGAAGACATTTGATAAAGAAGTGGGACTTCAATAAAATAACTCCTGTGCTTGCCAAACACTAATCTCAGTCCCTTTGGAAGGCTCTCCCTGGAGTTCATGGTCATATCCTGACATGTAGGGTGTTCCACAGCTGGGCGCTCTCTGTGCCTTGTCCCTTGTGCTCTCCAGTCCCTCGTTTTTTGGGAATTAGAGCCTGGAGAGGTCAGAAGCTCCAATCACATCAAATGAAGCTATGGTAGACATCCCTAAATTATTAATGTCTTTAAATAATAAGTGCACTCGGGAACCAATTCAGCCTCCAGCACACAGGCTGTGCATCAACACAGTCCCAGAGGAGTCACAAAAAAAAAAGCTCACTAAGGACTGTGAAGCAGCAGTTCTGTTTGCACTGACATATTTGTCTCTCCCATGGACAGAGGATACACACAGTCATGAATCACTGTTTTTGTAAGCATGTCCACTCTTCTCTTGCTGTTTCAGCCACTCCTTGTCCCTGAGAGACACAGCAGTCCTAACCAAAAGCTCCAATTTATTAACATTTAAGAAGACAGTCTTGCAAACTGTGAGAAGACTGCGAGATAACCTTTCAGTTATATGGCAAGAGAATCATACCTCCACATATACAATTTTGCTTTAGTAAGGACTCCGATTCTGTCACTGGAAAGACTGCAATTCATTAACAGAGCTCTGCTACGTACACTTTGATATTTATCTTTAACCATATCCCTTTAAAACTAACCTTACTGACAGCTTACTTCTGTAAGCTTCCATTTTTTTATTGATTTAGTTTCATCCCCCTATGACTGCAGTGGCTTCTGCCTCTGGCTCCTCTGGCTACAGACTACTGCCACAATGGGCCTGCAGATAATAACTCTGATTCAGATGTTGTGTTTATTAACAGTTTGCTGTTTTCATGCAGCTTTAATTTTGTACCAAGAGGAACTGATGCTGATTTTTGCTCCTGTTTCAACATTTAGCAGATGCATGAAATTCCACATATTGTAGGCAACGGGAAGAAAGCTCTAACTTCAACTGTTTAGGATGTACATGCAAAACAACACAATCAAAGTACATGCTTCTCCTGTTTACCTCCTCCACACGTTAGTTCTTCTGCTCGCTTTCTCTACTCTTCTGGGAACGTATCTCTTTCATTTCTGCTCATCTCTCTCCCACACCCATAGGCATGCACTGATTTGTTATTGCTAAGTCACTTGCGATTACAGGTCTGGATAGTTAGTTTATTGCAGGGTTGTCCTCGGCTTGATAGGCTGCTCGCTGTTTTGTTACTACAGTGCTAAAGCCTCATTCCTCCAGTTTGCTCTCTTTCACACACACAGCCCCCCCCCCCAAACCACCACAAAATATTTATTTTGAAATGGCAAACACAAAAATTGACTTGGAGTTTGCAAACAATTCAAAAGGGAATGTGGGAAAAGGGGGTTACAGGTCCTGTAAATGCAGCCTCCTTTGCCCCGCCTAACTTGTCTGAATGTTTGCCATTTTTTCTGTGGTACTGGCATATAAAGCTTCAAGTGCCACAAAAGGTGCATGTCCATTTACTTTGCTTGGCTGCAGAAACTCAGGCACTGCATAATCATCTGCAAAGCTGTTAGCTGGAGCTAGGGAAAACTGCTGGTCCTTTTTGGCTATACAGACTTTGACAATAGCTGTTACAAGTTAGATTTGGCTCTCAGCAATAGGCAACAAACACAAAGAACTGAAAACCTCTAAAAATTATTACTGATGTATTTACACTTATCAAATATAATAGCAAACCCCTCCCCTGAAATGTGTTTCAGGCCTCTTTCAAAAAAGGGGAATTTCAAAAGCAAACCTACACCTACCCTCACAGCAGACAGAATTTCCGTTCTGTTTCGAAAAGTCCTGTGTATACCCCTACTGCATTCCTGTTCTTCCCCCTCCCACCAAAAAAAAAGAAGGCAAACTTCTGGGCATAGCTTAAAAGCCACAAAACTTCCTCCATGTGTGTATTCTCCAGCTCCACTGTAGATATTTGGAGTTACATAAAACTGGGCAGTTAGTGCTTCTGGCAGCTGAAAAATTACAAAGTTCAGGGACTGAGGAGGGCGTAGGCCAAGCTGAAGTTTTCCAGAGAGCAATACCAGATGGTGCGGAGGGAAAAAATCTTCTCTTTCGGCTCAGGAAGGTGAAGTTAGAAGCTCTGAACCTTAAAAAAATTTCAGGGAATATTCTCCATTCCCTGTTCTCTGTGAACATTGGTATTGGCAGTGCTGGTTATCAAGCATGACTTGGACCTTAAAAAGCAATGAATGTGCCTTTTTGTATGTGGCGAGTCAAGGCCTTTACAGTGACACGGCAGAGAGTGACTGCTGCAGTTAACCCCTGTTAGCCAGAGCGGTGCGAGCCTTCTCCCTTATGAACCAGCAGCATGTTTCCATTTCCATTTGGACAGTTGATGCATAAGGATGAGATCAAAGTGCATCATAAACTGCAAACTACCAAACATGCTCCAAGTCAGTACAGATACAGTAGAATATGGTTTTGTGTTAGAACATCTGTTTACTGTGATGATGCTAAATTTAACTGTTAAATTTAAATTATGTCTGAAAACAGCCAAATCCAAAGATTTGGACTTAAAATTATGCAGGTGGGAAGAGTCATCCTTCTTATCTACTCTGAGTACTAAATAGTGTGTGTGTTAGCATGTGTTGTAAGATGCTGGAATTCTTCAGTGTCAGTAGTCCCAACTGTGTTTTAAAACATCCTGCCTAGTCAGACTTAATTTTCTACCTCTGGACAAGGTTTGAAAACATGCTTTAAACTGTGACAAGCTGTGATCACACTAAGGGCAAAAGCTTTTAACCATGTGTTCGTTAACAAAGACTGCTATACTGTGTCCAGTCTTACAGCATACACTGCAAGAAAGACATTTGCAAGCTGAAGTGAAGTCCAGTGGAGTGACTCTAAAATGGTTAGGGGCTCGCATATAAGAGAGGTTGTGAGAGCTCAAATTCTTCAGCCTAGGGAAGGCTAAGGCAGGAGACTTTGTATAAGAAAAAAGAACTTTTTTATTTTAATGGAAATGCTGATAAAGAATCCAAATTTAGATGCTTTTCAGAAGATAATTTGTCTACTAAGATCTACAACTACTTACTTCACACGAGTGAAACCCAGTAATTTGATTTTTGATTCTTTTAACTATTTGATATGGAAACCAGCCCAAGTGGCCTAGGGAGGAGACACCATATATGACACGTTATGAACTACTACAAGCAACTGATTCATATTGTATTAAGGATGGAAATTTGTTTTAAAGACAGAATTTTCTGCACAGTGTCATCAGTTTTCAACAAAATAGGCACGGCAAGGTCAACTCTGTTTACCTATTTACTATGAATACAACAGACGAACTTCTCTAACTCAGCATGGAATCAGTCAGCTAACTAAATAAAGTAACTACTTATGTGCAGTGCGGTCTTGGTCAAGTCACTCAAAAGCTTACCACTTAAGATTATGGTTCTGCAGCAGTCTAAATTAAACTAACAGTTGGGTTATGTGGTCCAACTCTGGCTATGTGTTCCCATTCCTCCCTTACACCCAACACATTGCTCATTACACTATTCACCAAGCTGTTTCCCGATCTAGGTGAACACAAAGATCACCTAACAAAAATGAACACAGTCTTTTGTACAAACTAGGATCACAATAATAGCTAAAGCTACAGGTAAGAAATGACATTTAACTTCAATTTCCCTTTTAATTTTAGACAAGTGCAATTTTCCTCAGATTTGGGAGCTGCGGAGATTGGGAAGTTTTGGAAAATTTGATAAAATGCTCATTCTTATATGCAACATAAAATTTCAACATGCTTTCTGTGTTATTGTCACTTCACGTTTCTTAGGAAAAAGTTAAAGTGAAAATTAATGAAATTCAGTGAATGTCTGCTGGAAAACGTTTTCTTTATAACGAAAACATAGGTATGCCATGACAATACTTAGAATGGAAGGCAGAAAGCATTTCTTAGAGAACATTATGTAATTTGTTACTTAGATGTCATTAGGCTACATTTAAAAAAAAAAAGAAAGACCAGACATACCAAATAAAAATTAGGAAAAAGCCCTTTTTTTTCCCCGTTGTAGTACAGCTTGTAGGATCCAGGGTTCTGACCCTGTTAAGACCCTCAGTCTGGCAAGCAACTATTGCAAGCCACAGCTGCACCAAAGCTCTCTCCCTCTGTGCTGGAGCCCCCTTGCAGACTACAGTGATCTGCACAAGACAATTTTTTCCCTCTCTGTCTGGAATCTGGTAATGACCCCCTGCAACTTAACTGCTCTCCTCACCAGCCTTTTCTCCAGGCTATGTGTTGACCTGGCAAATGCTTCTAGCTGCAAGGAGATGAAAAGAAGGTAAGGAAAAAATGGGGGGAAAAAAACCCCAGCCCTGCAGATGAAAGTCTGAGGCAGTGTTTTCCTTTCCAAAGTGCTGCTACATTCCCATAAGCTTGTGGTTTCCTGCGTTCTGTTAGAGGCCTTTTTTTCTTTTTTCTTTTTATAAATCCTTCTGGTGATATCTGAAGAGGGAAAATATCCAGCACTAACAGGAGGCCTTTTGTTCTATTCGTTTCTAAGTGGACTTTAACCCAGTTACTACAGAGTGAGTCACTGTAGAAACAAATAAAATAAAAGCTCTCTGTTTTGTCCCTCTGGACAGGTCAGGGACATGTGAAGTTCTATTCTCCCTCATCTGTTTTTTTGAAAGCAGTACTAGACCTGGCATTGCACTGCAATAATAATGAACACAGTTTATGGCTGTTCTTTTTTATATGTCCTGGCAACCCCTACAGAGCTGATATTCCAATAGAGCCAGCATTTCATTAACAAAATAAATGCACAGGGGCTTATCTTTGGGTAATGAGATGAAATTAAACCAGAGAAAGGCTGGCTACTGGGGCCCAGTAAGATGTAAGTGTAAAACATATGGGTGAATACCTGAGTTATTTTGGTACCTTGTCAGATCTCAAATATTTTGGTGACTCACAGCAAATAACTGCTTGTCACTGAATATGACTTTAAGATTCTCTTAGTATCAGGCTGAATTTTAGGCTGAATCTGACGGTTGAATTTTGGTCATTTGTTGCAGTTCTGATTGCTATGACAAGTTATACCCTGTTACCATACATCAATTTTAGGATAAATCATTACATATTTAGATCCCAACCACCTAAATTAAAACATCTAAGAGAAAAGGAAAAAAAAGGCATCCTATGCATAGGCCTGTGATTCTCTGGGTTTACTGATCTCTGGAGGCTCTGGAAAGTCTGTGTACAAGATTGCTCCTCCTCTTTCCCCCCTTCTCTCATAAGCCTGCTTTCACTGAAAACCTTTTTAACTCTTTAGTGTCCCCTTACTACTGAGCTCTGAGCACTCCCAAAACAGGTGCCTGTTGTGGCTGGCAAGTGCAGAAGCTGGCTATATGCTTGTTTTTGCCCCTCTTTGTTCCCTCCCCTACAGCTGCTTACTCAGTTACTTATTTAAAGCCATTGTGCTGTTTTCCAACAGCCTTCTTTTTGGTCTAGGGTAGTCCAGTTTGTTTGTAAAGTGGGGAAGTTTAATTCTGGGAACAAGTTAGTAGGAGGAAGAAGTAGTAGTAGGAAGTACTTAGTACTCGTAGAAACACATTTTTCAGCAGGGGAATGGGCCTTCGTGTAAAGCTAGGACAGTGACAAACAGCAACACTTAGGAGAGAGGATTTTGTACAAGAATATGACCATGCAGTGCTGCATAGAGAACTAAACACAGGTAAAGCCAAGACTGTTCTGGGCAACGGGTGTGAGTCAGCAAGAGTTTCACATGTGGCTAGTATTGTGCTGGGCATGGGAGGACAGAAAGCACAGAAGCAGAGGACTATACTGATGCCAGAGTCAGTGTGCAGAGTCAGGACTGAGCTCAGCACCATGCCAGGCTTCCTGCTGCTCCCCTTTCTCTCTTCTATTTCCCAGCAAAATTGTCATCCTACAGCCACAGCACTCTGGGACTGTGTGCCTGGCACAAGTGGCAAATGTTCCCACACCTGCTCAGAGCTGTGTGGAAACACTGTCCTAGCTGCTGAGGTTTGCTGGAGAAGTATTTTGATCATGCCTCCTTCTCCTGGTTCCATTTCTTGTGTGTCTTAATGTTCCTCAACTCTGAAACAGTCCAGAAACAGTTGGTCAGCCCCTTATGCTGTGCCAGAACAGAGCTTCTTTTAGCCTTTTACTCGTAGTAAAAGAGTAAAATGCACATCAAATGAAAAGTGAATATGAACTGTTAGGCTATTGATTTCTTAACACACCATATACTGTCTGCAGGAACCTATCAGTCTACACAAGCTGCAGCAGTTCAGCAAAGGCTCTGTGATCTTGGTGCTACCCAGCATCATTATTCTTACCTAACTTTTCCTTTGATTTAATTTGCAACAGGCATAAGAGACCAAAATATGGTCCAGGTTTAACATAATTTCAGAGCATAGGTGTCTGCATTACTCTTTCCTTGTTATAATAGCAGCAAGGGAAACACAGACAGATTCTTCCCTTACCTTGTTCCTTGCTACTACAATATCAGGGTTTCACTGGGATGGTCCTCACATCACTTGGGCCAAGAGAAAAAACGCAAAAGCAATTCTATCCCAACTAGAGACCTGGAGGGGTTTCAGAGCCTGTCAAGAGCAAGTAAAGCAGCAAATCATTCTGAAGTTCAGATGGCAGATTCTTTGGAACAGTTTCCAAGCAAATTTATGTTCATTTCTTGGCTGAACACAACTTGAAAAAGAAATTAGAATGGTGAACATGGGGAGAAATTTGCGATCAGCAGAAGTAAAACATCTGTTTTACCGGAGACAATTGAACTCCAGATGTTGTCAAAATAACATAATTCTAGAAGTGCCAACCTCTTTGTGGGCTGCTCTGAGAAAGGTCATGTCACTGAACTCTTGGTGACTGAATGGCTTTTGTACTGGAAAATCCACTGCCAGATGTGTAGTGCATGCTGGAGCTTGATGCAATTTGCTTTGCTATCTCAGTCAGAGGGAAAAAAGAGATCACAAGGAGACACCCTACTTTAGGAGAGTAAGCTGGTATCATAGATCCTGCACAAGTTGTGCTTGTTCTCATTTCTACTGAAACATGTTGAACATGTTCACTGCTACAGAATGTTTCCTCAAGTTGTCAGTGAGATAATCAAATACCTTTACCTCAGCCTGATTGGTTTACGGGAATGGCACTCATCAATGTAAGTACAGGTTACAAATCAGAGTCAACGTTGAAACAGTCTTTATGTTCCTCTGGAGGACATCATGCTACTGAGATAAGCACTAACCTAAGTTCTTGCTAGAGTATTCCATGTATAGTGTAGGCAGAAGGAAAATATTTGAATCTCCTTTCAGTACAGAGTTCTTTCCCAGTTCTGAGCACTAACAACTTGGCTCCTTAGATGTACTATCAATTCTTTTGCCTCTTAACCATCGAGTCTCTGACACCAATAAAATTATGACCACCAATTGTAGAAGCACTGTAATGCTCACATTACGTGTCATCTGTTTCCCTTCTCTGTTTCACACATAGAGCCTGTAGGCTGTGTTTGTGCATGTGACAGAGGGAGGAGAAATAAATGACACATGATTCAAGGGTTACAGTAAGACTATGTGCATCTGCTTTGGGACACAACAGCACGGCATAAATGAGTGCAGTGTGTTTGTATGACATGGAGGCACATGACTATGCACACCACTGGGCAGCTCTGTAAAGAGGTCAGTGGAACTGATTTTCTTTTGTAAAAGCTGCTCTCCCTGCCAGAATTTTCCTTTTCTGTCACAACTCTTGCTTTGCAACATAAGAAGATTCTCAGTGAAATCTGTTTTCTTGACACTACAGATACCAGGAAAGCTTAAGAATTTTCTGTGTATCATCTTATGCAGAGTTAAAATGTGCAGCAATGACATGCAGCACATTATATAAAAACTTGATTAGAAAATGGGTTTAAGCAATAGAATATAACTCGTACCCATCTGTCATTCAAGAAGGGATGCACAAAAGACCCTGTCACTTAATTCAGTAGGGTGATCAGTGGGTCTGCCTGGGAATGTACTTATTTACAAAAGGGCACATTATGGCTTTAGAGTTTGTTGGAGTGAAGCAGGCTTAAATGTGAGTGTACATATGAACCGTTCTATTTTATAACTTGTAAGTTGCTCTTTCCGATGTACTCCACCCTCCAGTGACCTTTTGCTCAGAAATTAACCTAATCCACACACTAACTGAGCTTCCCTCCTTATCACTATCACCAAAAGCTTTCTGCATATTTGCATTGAACACAAAACTTCAGTTACTCATCTATTTTTATAACTCCTGAAGTCAGTTTATGATGAGTTTTACCAGTTGCTTACAGCAGGTTGCATTGCTTACATTTAGTAGGTAGTATGGTCAGGTATGAGTTCTAAAAAGATTTTGCATCAACAAACAAATAATAAAAAAGTGCAGAAAGCAATTTGAGCAGAGGACTTAATTTCTGCTAAGACCTTTGACAGCAGATTCATTGGCTTCCAGCTGATGAGACAGACTTTCAGCTCCTTGCTGGCTTTATTCTCACATGATCTGAAGGCATTTGGATAGTGCATTTTAAACCAATTGGTTGTTTTCTCAGAGTCTACATAGAGGTCGGGGAGAAAGGGGAATATCTTTCTTGCTAATGTTAGCCAGACAATGGCAGCTTAACTGTAAAGCCCCCTAAAAGAGAATAAGCCTATTGTGTTCCCAGTGTGTTTCCCACATTTCAAAGGCCACTAAGTAGCACCAGCATCTTTGCCTCTGGGTTACTGAGAAGACAGACTCTTATGCTTATTAAATGATGGCTTTTCCTAATGATTTGAAACAAAAAAGGCACACACATACAAAACCAGAGATGGGCACATTTAAGGCTTCTCCTGCCACAAGGTCAAACACATGAAAAGACACAAAAAAAAGTTTGGCCCCAAGATACCAGAGTAGACCCACTTCCCCATCTCTCCCACACTGGCCCTTACTCTATTTTCTGCTGCAAGAGCCCCCCGTTCCTGCACAATTAAGCTCAGCACCAATGGCAATTCTGCTGCCTCTCCTTCCACTTGGCTTCACTGCTGAGAAAGGAGTTTGTTCAGCGGGGAGGTGGGCACTGCTGCCTGAATAGTCTCTGAAGCATTCATTATCTCCCACCTAATTACATGGCCAGCATAGTGGTGGTGTTGTGGGAACATTGCATCACATTAATCAGCAAGGGGATGTGCCAAGATGAAAGGGTCCCCTTGTGTCTGCTCTTGGCTGTGGAAAATGGGCAGGAGGGTGGGGGAAGGAGCGGGGTATTTATCAAGTGGCAAGTAGGGAAGGCACAGCGGGTGCACCCCAGCTTAGCCTGGCCAAGTCACCATCTTCCCAGGTCATGCTTTTGCAGAAAATACACTTTCTGTGCTCGTGCATGGTGATGGATCAATAGCTTTGGAGGCTGAAATCCTTCACCACAGCACAGGTATGAGCAAGAGCTGTAAGGTGACACACCACTCAGTTGCTCCTGGAGGGAGTGGGAGATGATACTCCATGGCCTGTCCTGCTCTCAGCCTGCTATGATCAGAAATAAGACCACCAGTTTGTACAGACTCAGATTTAGCTGCAACCTGGCCACAAAGCTTCACAGAAAGTCACTCTCCCCTGAAACACCCTCCACTCATGCTCTCCTCCAAGAGTCTCCGAGTCAGATGTTAAATAGGAGTCGTGACGGGCCTCCTGCATCAAAGTCAAGCTAATACACAAAAGCAAAAGTTTCATTTCCCAAAGCCTGCTGGTGAGAACACCAGTTCACCCACACAGTATAATTTTTAAATGGACTCTTGAAATCTGAGAAGCGATCTCATTTCCTCCTATCTTTGTCCCAATTGCAGGACATTTGAAAGGCTTTGTAAGGCTTTGCATAGATGTTCCTCTGTGTGTTTGGGCTGGGGGGAGGGTTGAGGCATCCACACTGTAGTTGTTTGGCACTCTGCAAAATACTGGGTCAGACTGGAATATAAAATGACTGTCTTTGGCCGAGCTGCTTACTGCTGTGAGATGCAAAGCAGCCCTCTAGAGAGAATACAGAAAAGTAACAGAAAAATGAAGACATTACAAATGCGGTTCTTTGCATTGGTTAGCCTCTTCCATTCAATTTTGATTCAGTCAGTTTACATCAGATCTCTTTAAAATCCTCCAAGGACAAGCAGTAGCTAATGCTCAACTCTCTTCCCATTTGGCTTCCTGCAGGCCTTCTGTCCCTCACAGTTTTTCTGCACTTGAACTGTGCTGCAGGTGGAATTCAATTGCTTGAAATGGAAGTGTCTTGCATCCAAACCCCATTGTTTTTGCAATGCATCTGGCTTATTAATGCAGGCTATTAAAGCCACTTTGGAAGCCAATTTACTGAGATGCAGATAAGTTTATCTGCCACAAACTAGGTGTGAATGCCAGTTATTCCTGCAGTGACTGTTGCCAAGTCCTCCCACTAGTATCCCATGCTGGTTTGGGACAATTGGGGCAGCCTGCTTATCTGTGTGCCACCTGTTGTGTTGGAGTCACCCTGACCCAGTGCCACCTTTCTATTCAAATACTGTTGCCAAGTCAGGTGGTGCTCTTTGGCTTTCAGAACACAGGGAGCATTGCTTATGCGATGCTGGATGGTCCTATACTAACAGGCTTGACTTCATTGCCCTCTGGTGAGAGGAGTATATACAACAGGGCCTATCAATTTTTTTTTTTTGAGGGAGACCAAATGGGACCTGCTGAGGTCACAAGCAGCAATCAGACTGAGGAAGGGAAAACTTCCAGTTGACCTTGTTGCATATAACATAAACTGAGTGTATGAAGAAGGAGAGAACATTTAATATAGCTCAGCTCCAGATATCATCTCTCCATCTTGGGCTTTTAATGGCTAGTGTTGCTCTGGTTTGTTTACCTCTGCTTCTTGATCTTTGGGCACAAGAGAAAAAGAATGGTGACTGTGATACAGAGTATGTTTAAATCCAGCATAAGGACTGCATGGCCAAGCAGCTCTCTTAGTCCCACTGTCACAACCCGTTTCATTTCCACTCTTGTTCCAGTGCTAGAGATCCACACTAGAAAAGAGCATCTCAGCTTAGCTTCCATATTTACCAGGTTTTAACAGAATTCTTCCTCTGCCACTTGGGCACAACATCCTTTAAACAAATTAACTTAGAGAGCTGTATATGCACTTTCTAGCTCCTCTCCTCTGCTATGTCTTTGGCTGACAAATCTACCTTGAAGACACGACCCTTGGTACTTTATTAACCTTTCCCTCAAGTCACCAGGACAGTGGCGCTCTAGCCACCTCCTTCCCAACAGAGATCCAGAACTTTCACAAGATTAAGAGCATTTTTCCAGGGCCATACTCACTAAAGACTGATAAAACCCATGGGACTGGAATCCCAACCCCAAGACAAAGCACAGTTTTACTCCTAGTAGTATTAAGGTTACTATTTGAACAAGAACTAGCTGTCTTTTTCATCTCACCTTTGCCTGACAAAAGTGAGATACTAAACTTCAATCACTGCAATGTATGCTGTGCTAAAGCCAGCAGGTTTGCCTCCTGCTTACACTAGCACCTGACCACAGGTACGAGCTTGCATGCACACTGCAGTTGGTTTTGGAAAGTGGCTTTTGACTTGTGTTTTACCACCGCTTCTAGTTACTCCAGGACTTGAGCTTTGTTTTGGCCTATGAGTCAGGGCACTGGGAAGACCAAATGCAATTGTGGCAAATGAAGAGCTCTAGAAGAGGCCTAGGGTAAAAGTCAGTCCGGTTTCAATCTCCTCCACTTTCACGTGCCCCTCTCACTGCCACATTTATGGTGGTTTACGTGAGACACTCCTGCAGCAACTTCTGTGTAGTAAGAACTGTGCAAATCACAGCATTTCTTCCAGTTTTGGGAATGTAACTTTGAAACAACTTTTTTTCCCTAGAGACAGCAGAAAGGTGATAGTACAAAACAACTACAGAAATTTCTTGGTTTGACACAAAATTTCATTGCTTCTGAAGAGGAAAATCAACACCACAAACATTCCCCCTTCCAGAAGAGGGAAGGAGAATGGGGCAAGTGACTGCTCCACACAAAGTTCTCCAGCCCTGAAATGAAGTATCTCCAAAGGTCTGTGTGCCACTAAGGCACATCTGCAAAGGCCACGACAAATCCCAACACAGTTAAGTTCTGTTTCACAGTTTCAGCCACACTCTTCATGTGACAGTTTTCTTTACAATCCCATAGTATCTCTTTCTCACCTGGAATCATCAACTCTGTTTTTTCTTTCTCCTTGTTTTGGCCTCTGGTTTCCAATGGACTGTTAACCAAGAACGTCTTTTCTCCCTTGTATCTATGTTTCTGTCAACGCTGTTTTACATATTCTACTACAAAAAATAAAATCAAACTTCAGCTGCATGAAAAAAGGATTCAAACTATTTGACAGTAACTGCAGCATTCATGCCTATCTCTCACGGGTGCCAAAGGTGACTGGAATTTTAGTAATTGAATAGATAGATAAGATATGGGAGGTTATTTGATTTAGTATTTGGCTGTACCATGTTTCTAAAACACTGTGCAGCTAAAAAATGCTAAAGGTCACATGATATGTTTCTTTTGGTAAACGAAACAACTTTTTCTAAAGTGATATGCTCATTCCAGGTGCAATTATCATATTTTTAAGACTTTGTTGCAAGTTCCCGTTTAAAGGAAGATCTTACCCAACAGCTCTAAGGTGATTTTAAGTAATTTCCCTCCCTTCACATGCCTACACTAACGCCAACAGGGCTTACAAGGAAATCCCAACAGGCAGACTGCTATTCAGTCCGTTTCTGCATTTCTAAGGCTCATCGACCTTTCTTTTGTCAGATAAAAGCTTCCCATCTCTTTAAGCCCTTCATTCTTGCAATAGTCCCACAGAAAAGTTGACACCCTTTGCAAGGATAGTGAAAAGCAGCTTGTCGGCCCTTCCCAATAGGCCAGGCTGGAGTTGTTTTAGCCTGTTTAAATCTCTCCCCTATTTATATGCTAATGTTCTGGTATCAGCAGAAAGTACAAACAGTGTTGTTTACAGCTCCCTATAGTCTGTGAGCATCAAGCTGCCAGGAGAATACTGCAAAGAGATGTATTTATTGACAATAAAAATGGTCACTTCTAAGACTATGAGAAACAAAACTGAACTGTAAAAATGCAGTGTCAGCCAACAATATAACCATACAAAACAGGACTGGCAAAAAGCCATTAGCCAGGGGGTCACTCATGGGCTCTGGAGAGCTACGAGATTTCATACTTAATACCGAGAGATCTGGGGAGACCTTCAGCACAGAGACCTCTGAGAAAAGAGAGTATCAAGTTCCTTGGCAAGGCAGCTTACATGCTCCATTTGCCATTATTGCAGATTTTTGTTAGTGGATAATGGCTCATAGCTTGGCTCATAGCTCTCCTGGATCCTGAAGTGAATTAAACTCTCCTAAGGAGAACAACATGGTCTAAAGGAGCAAGCACAGGAATTCTTGTGTTCAGATCTTGTCTCTCCATTTTGTGGTGACTCTTTATCAGAAGAGCACTACGTCTTAAAAATAACAGTAACAGTAAAACCAGGCAGCAGTGAGGATGTACATCAAAGATGTTTGTGCAATGTCAAGCTCTCCGAACATTAGGGCACAGACCTTGTCTCTTCTTTACATTAGTGAACAAAATGTTGACAATTGCAATGGCATTCCCTGTTCAAAACCAGGGAAATACCTGCTCACATCAACAATGCATTATCTTCCAGTAAATACATACTTAAGAACCTTAAAAAAATTCCTCATTTTCCACAATGCCTCCTGTGTGCAATTTGCACACAAATGCAGCTACTGACAAAAGATGCTGCACTGGTTGACTTCACAATCCTTATAGTATTGCTTTCTACTGAAAGACGGAAAAAGATGGGGGCCATCAAACTTTAACTCACATTCTCCTACTGTATATATGTTTCAGTTCTCACCAGGTGAGACTCAGCTCTCTACTTCCAGAAGGGAAAATGCAGGAGACTTCAGTGGGGGCTCTTGTGAGTCCATGCCACCCAGGTCAGCTGAGCTGCATCCAGTGCCTGCACTGACAATACTGCACTCTGCTCTCTTCAGAGCTGGGCTCCAGCGGCCAGATGACCAGTCCAGCCTGTCCCAGTGATCCAAAGTTACATCACACCCACCAGTACCACTGCCTCTCTTGCTGGGTAGTCTCTGACAAGGTACCAAGAAAGGACTGAGTCTTTTTTCTTGCCCTCACAGTCCTGCAAAAGCAGTGCAGAGGCACCTGGGGAGGACAACATATACTTGCTTGGCTGTTACTAGAGAAGTATACATACACAGTAAATAAAAGGAAGTCACCTACTTAGCAACTTTTTATCAGCAGCACTGAATTGATGAAAGAGTAAAATGCTAAGAGGACCACTTGCAATGACATTGTGCCTTGTCAGAGCAGTACAGTCACAGAAAGAGTGTGAGGTGGTGAACAATAGGAGTATTATATTGGCAAAGATGTGCTTTTCTTCCAGTGGGAATTCAGTTGCTAAGTGCATCAAGAGGATTTACAGCAACCCTTTGCTGTAATAACTAAACATAGGCTTGCATGAAAATCCTACATTTGGCTGTGGCATGCTAGCTAAACTACTCTGTCTCCTTCTAGTAGTGTGTTCCCAAAGAAGGAAACAGCTTATTTCTGCTACTATATTACATCTGAAATCAAGTAGGAGTCTGGTAGTGCCATGCCAAATTTTCCAATGCAGAAAGTTTTTCTGTCTCCCAAGTTAAAGTAATCTGCATGTGGTCTTGCACATATTATTTACATCATCTTTTTAAGAAATTTAATCTAGCCAGTTTTGAGCTTTTAAGTTTTGCTGTATAACGTAAAAGGGTTAAGTCTATGCAGACTGCATCAGGTGCTCCTCATGCATTACACCGAACATTTTGCAGGATTACAAGTGCTTATCAGCAGTGCAAATAAACCAGCCCAGTGCTTTTATTCTACTCAAAACTGTCTGAAATGTGTTCACTTCTAATAACTGACAGCTAAACCACTAAGCCAGGTGGGGATGATGCCTGTTGGAGCCGTTTTGAGCTTCAGCAGAAGTTTCTAAATCTCCTTCCATTACTTCTTATTAATTACCATTCTCTAAGCACCATCAGTAATGGTGCTTACATAGCAAGGCAGCTCCATAGCAAGGGGTTAACTTTTAAGCAAAAGGCATATCAATTAAAACCACAGTATGAACAGTGAGAGAGATCTTGAATCTGAAGCCAAGAATTAAGATTCTTGTATTTATATTTTTGGCATCTGTATCTGAAAAAAGACAGAGGCCTATAAGTGTTTCTAAGGGTAGGTGGGTGTTTTGGTCAAGGAGAAAGCTGACACATCTAAAACTAGGTAAAGAGAGAACTGTAGATGTACTTCTTTGAGATACATCTACCGAAATAATAATAAAGAAAAGGCTAGAATGTAGTCTTACATAATTCATTGCTGCTGGGACACGGGCCGGGAGGGAAGAATGGAAAAAACAGTCCATAAAGATGCCAATAGTTTCTAAGCAGAAACATCTGCTGAGGTCTTAAAAACGGTCAGGCCTGCAGCAAGCTCAGCAACAGGAAAGCCTGCAGTTGATCACTCCTACCCTCATCAGCCCCATGAGCTCCTACCCCTGAGACTGGATTGGAGCTTGGAAGATAGCTGACACTATGAATCAAACACAGCTCCTTTCTTAAAGGGGAAAAGGGGAGGAAGAGAGAATCAGGATGGGTGCCTGGGGAAGGCAAATGATTATTTGGAATGGAGGTATTCAGGAAGAGTTACGAAAGAGTAAGGGAACATGCCAAGGGAGACGCAGTGGCTTATCCATGCTGTCCCATTGGGGGCCTATATGCTGAATTTCCATTGCTCTGTCCAGTCTAATTTTAAATGTCTCAAGCAAAAGGCCTTGCTCCCCTTGGGAGACTATTGCAAAATCTCACAAATCATCTTTGCCTTTTACATGACTGCCTCTTCCTTTGTGATAGTTCATTTAATTTTGCTTTCTCTTGATATTCAACAGTGCCCCTAGACATATCAGTTCCAAACAGCAATTTCTTCTTCCTGAAAGCATTTGTTCCTCTCTGCTGTCTTCTCTCAAGAAAGGAGTTATCTTAAATATCTGTGGAGACTACATTTTGTTCATCTCTGCATTTTCCAGCAGGAAGGGAACACGGATCTGCTGGATCTTAGAAGGATCAATGATTGGGGGGCCTCAGCTGCTATATTACAGGAGAAGTATACACTGGCAAAAGTTCTTATAAAGTATGGTTTGAAGCCTTCTCTTCCCCATCTCCAGTCATTTCAGATGCCAATTTTGACTAATTGCTCGTGTTAAAACTTCTTAAAGTACGTGAAGCTTTATCCACCGAGAAGGCCAAACTTCAATCAAAGGCAATAAAAATTTTAACTACTAGTCCTTGGGTGGAGATTCCATTTTTGCTGAAAATCCAAAACTCCAGCAGCCTGCCACATTCACGGGAGTGGGCAGTAACCTAGCAGTGAATTTCTGAGTTTGCAAAGGATTCTATTTTAAAGTTAGTGGTGACTGAAATACCAGGAGACCTGTACTTTATTTCTCAAAAAAGGTTAATATTTGAGTGCTTGGGACTTCAAAGGTATTTATGCTGCACTTTTGAAAATCTAAGCAAAATTCTTTCATCCCCTCAAACTAATCACTAACATTTTCCTAGCAATAGTTGTTCTACATAAAGTTAAACTGAAGGATCAACATATGGCTTACATTGGAACTCTTGCTGTGAAATTACCCATGCAGTCCACAACCAGCACCTCATAACAATACCAGAAGCGAACAGAGTAGTGGTTAGTGTCCAGATATTCGAAAACAAACTCTGCAGTTCTCAGTATTCATCAGTTTTCAGATTTTGACCTGCTCTAAACCTGTACTCCAAAATGGCACAGTGCAATTTGCTTCCCAGTTCTCAGCACTGAACATCAAAAAGCTTGCTGTTTGATTGGATCTCTTCCAGCCTGCCTCACTCCCTGCTCTTCTTCCCCACCTTTTGCTATTTTCATTAGATTACTAGCTTCAAACAAGCAACTGTGGCACTATCTGAAGCTCTAAGGATCCATCTATCAGGCTTTGTGAGATACTCTCCACCTTCACTACTTGCTTTTTGGCTACGCCTATAAACATTGTATCAGGGAAGGACTTCCTGACAATGAACTTGTTCATGTTTCTACTTGTAAAGTCAGTTGGATAGCTTAGTGTTGATGGTGGGACGAATAACATTACTAGATGTAGTGGTATTAGACAGCTTTTCATGTCACACAGCTCAAAATGGCCGACCAAAAGGCTTTATCAGTAGCTTGGTTTTCCTTTCAGGTGCAGAGCAAAGTGTTCATACTGCATGTGAGGCACTGGATGACTTCAAAGACTGAGAAACACAAAAAGGCTTAGAAACCTTCCTGCATCCCACTATTCCTCCTGCAGATTTCTAACCAGTCTCAACCAGCTGCCTACATCCAATCTGGGCTCATGAAGTCCCAATTCCCTGCAGGTCCTCTGGCAGCACACAAGAAGGGAATGGTCTCCAACAATGCAGGAGTAAAGGGAACTTTTAACTCAATGTTAAGCCTCTTAAAAATGAGCTGAGGTTCCTCTGAGATTTTATTAAATCTGCCAGCCTGTGAAATACTGCCCATTGGATCAAAGACACAATGCACCCTTTCTTAGCTTGCGTTGAGCTCTTCATGGAACTCCAAAGGGCACTAGCACTGTAATGTCTCTTTAGGTCAGTCATTAAATACAAGGAACTGAAAAATTCGCCAGAGACCGAAAGTCAGGATGGGATTCTGCCATCCCTTCAGGAGCACAGCATCTGACCCTTTTAATTCATCTTCACTCCCTTCTACCCCAGAACACTGAGAACCACTCACTGTTGCTGATGCACAAAACCCTGCCACGACAACTACTAAAAAGGGCAGCTCCATGCTGGCATTGATCCTGCCTTCATCTCACTGCATTCTTTGTCTAAGAGAACAGAGGCAGGATTAGAAAGGGGTTTAGAGTGCAACCAGGCAGCAAGATTAATAACTTCTCTTAGCTTCATTCATGATCAATTGACTGTGTGTGAAACTGCAGAGGACCTTCTCCAAACTATCAGTAGAGACAGTAATGGCAGTCATGGAACCAGAAATCCAAAGCAAACTTCAGTTACACAGCACTTTTTTAGGGAAAATGTAAATGTTTTGCTATCTCTTGATCAGCAAATACTGCTCTGCTTGCATTGATTGGCTAGTACTTACCCTCAAATTTGTTATGCACCCTTTCTTATCCCCTAAGAAGTCCACTGACTCCAGTGGGCAAACAGGCAAGTATTATGTGAAGGAAATTTTGCTATCAGGAATGCTTTCAGCTACACACTTGAAATGTGTCAGCTACTCTTTAAACAAATAAAACACCTTGAAGACTACAGGATAACATGTTTCACCAGATTTATCCCAATTTGATCTCCCAAAAGTAAATGCAGACAAATTACACAGTCTGGCTCTTTTTACTTGGAGGGGCTAGCACTTTCTTTCTGAATTCTTGCACATGTGAATACAAGATATAGCATGTACAGTGGTCAGAGGTGACCATCAAATGAGTTCCCTACTGACCAGCCTGTTGGTAGGACCTCACTGGTCAGAATTCAGCAGTTGCTAGTATAAAAGTGGAAAATGCACTCATGTGAATGCTAACTGGCCATGTTTTACATTCATTAACTAATTCTGTTGACATCACAGAACGAAGTATTTTTGTAGCACTTTGACTGGTTGCTTGCTAAGCATGCAGTATTAGGAATGACCCCAGTGGGCATATGGCTTTGGAACACCACTCCAGTGGGAGCAAAGCCATGTAGGAAACGTGCATGCTGGGTTTTGATTTCAGAGTATACAACATCAGATAATATTTCTTTCCAGAGATGCCCCTATTTTCCATTTGTACATAACTTTTTATTCTAGAAAATATCAAAGTATTGGCTGTTCAAACTGGTAGTGATGAAACTGGCCCTGTGATGATGGGTAGAGGGATCAGGAGCACAGGTAGTGATTTCCTTAATTCTTCTGGTAACAAGGAATAATATTGATGGGAATAGACAGATCCATCAGGTCCATGAGTGGACCCAAGGTTGGTGTAACTGGAAAAATTTTGGGTTTTCACTCAACACCTAGTCTACTTACACCTGATGGGATGCACCTATCAGAGGGAAAAGAGTTCTAGCACAGGAACTAATGGGGCTCATTGACAGAGCTTTAAAATGGCTTGGAAGAGAGAAGGGGACAAAACAAGGCTCGCCAGTGATGAGCAATGGGATGGAGAGCCAAAACTTGAGAAAAAAAGTACTCATGGGATCCCTCAATCTTCCTCAGGAGGAAGAACCTGAAATGTTTCTATACTAATGCACAAAGCATGAGGAACAAACAAGAGCAGCTCGAAGGTTTGGCCTAGTCCCAGAAACCATCACTGGCGTAAGTGAAACTTGGCGGGATGATACCTGTGACTGGAGTGCCCCGTTGGATGGTTACAGGTTCTTCAGGAGAGACGGAGAGGCAGAAGAGGTGGAGGGGTGGCACTGTATATTATAGAAGGGTTAGAATGTATGGAGCTCACAGTTGGCAATGGCACAGTTGAGAGCCTCTGGGTAAGAGTCAAGGGGCAAACAAATGATGTGGATGTCACTGTGGGAGTCTGCTATAGACCTCCCAACCAGGACGATGACATCAATGAATTCTTTTTGAGGAACTAAGGAACACTCCCAGGTCAAGTGCCTTTGTCCTTATGGGGGACTTCAACTTGCCAGAAATGACCTTGGAGCATCACACAGCTGGTACAACCCAGGTTGGAAGATTCCTAAAATACCTGGATCACAACTTTATGGAACAGGTCCTAAGGGACTCAACTCAGAAAAATGCCCTCCTTGATCTGCTGCTTGTCAACAGAGTGGATCTTGTGAGCAAAGTGGACATTGGTGGCCATCTTGGCCACAGTGACCACGGAGGGATTGAGTTTAAAATCTCTGTTGACAGCAAATCCTCAACTCTGGTCATGAGGAGAGCAGACTTCAGGCTGCTCAGGGAATTACCCCTGGAAAATGTTTTTGCAGATGCTGGGGTCCATCAGTGCTGGTCACTTTTCAAACATCACCTCCTAAGTGCACAGGAGGAGGCAGTTCCCAAATGTTGGAGGCAGAAGGCCAGCTTGGCTAAGCAGGAATCTTCTCTTGGAAATAAGGCAAAAAAAGGAAGGTGTATGCCCAGTGGAAGCAAGGTCAAGTGACATGGGGAGAATACAAATATGCTGCTTGTTGCTGTAGGGAGAAAATTCGTGTGGCCAAAGCTCAGCTGGAGTTGAAGCTGGTCAGAAATGTGGGGGACAATAAAAAGAGTTTCTTCAAATATATTAGTGGCAATAGGCAGTATAGAAATATCATTAGCCCATTACAGGGTGAGGATGGTCACCTCACAAACAGGGACAGAGACGAGGCAGAGGTGTTTAATGCTTTCTTTGCCTCTGTCTTCAACATGGATTATGGACCAAGGGGGGTCTCAGTGCCCTGAACTGGAGGACCATGACTGCGAGAATGATCAACTCCCAGTCGATCTTGAAATTGTGCAGGATCTGCTGTTCAAGCTGAATCCCTATAGATCTCTGGGGCCTGATAGGATTCAACCCAGAATCCTTAAAGAGCTGCTGATGTCATCGCAAAACCTCTCTCAATGATTTTTGAGTGGTCTTGGGAATCCCGAGAGGTCCCAGCTGACTGGAAGCTGGTGAATAGTGTTTCCATTTTAAAGAAGCACAAGAAGGAGGATCCTGGAAACTGCAGGCCTGTCAGCCTCACTTCAGTGCCCAGTAAAGTTATTTACTTTACAGGAGAGTATTCTGGGAGGTATTGAAAACCAACACAGTCACTGCTCACAGCCAGGATGGCTTCAAGAGAGGACAGTCCCGTTTATCCAACATGATTTCCTTTTATGACAAGGTATCCCACCCAGTTGATCAAGGGAAGTCAGTTAATGTAATCTTTTTGGATTTCAGTAAAGCTTTTGATACAGTCTTTCACAGGATCCTTCTGGACAAACTGTCCAGCCCAGCTGGATAAACACATCATGAGCTGGGTGAGCAACTGGCTCATGGGTCAATCACAGAGGGTAACAGTGAATGGGGTGACATCAGACTGGTGACCTGTCACTAGTGGGGTTCCACAGGGCTCCATCTTAGGCCCTGTGCTCTTCAACATCTTCATAAATGACTTGGACACAGAACTGGAACGGATACTAAGCAAGTTTGCAGATGACACAAAATTGGGAGGAGCTGTTGACTCCATCGAAGGTAGGGAGGCCCTGCACAGAGACCTCAACAAATTAGAGGACTGGGCAATCACCAACCACATGAAGTTTAACAAAGACAAGTGATGGATTCTGCACCTGAGATGGGGCAACCCCAGATATTCGTACAAACTGGGGAATGAGATGCTGGAAAGCAGTGCCGTGGAAAGGGACCTGGGGGCTCTGGTCGTTGGCAAGTTGAACATAAGTCAGCAGTGCCCTGGCAGCCAGGAGGGCCAACCGTCTCCTGAGGGAATCAGGGAAAGCATCGCCAGCCGGTCGAGGAAGGGGATTGTCCTGCTCTGCTCTGCACTGGGGCGGCCTCACCTTGAATATTGTGTGCAGTTTTGGGCACCACAATATAAGAAAGACATAAAGCTATTACAGAGTGTCCAAAGAAGGGCCATGAGGATGGTGAAGGGCCTTGAGGGGAAGCCGCATGAGGAGTGGCTGAGGTCACTTGGTCTGTTCAGCCTGGAGAAGAGGAGACTGAGGGGAGACCTCATTGCAGTCTACAATTTCCTTGTGAGGGGAAGAGAAGGGGCAGGCAGTGATCTCTTCTCTGTGGTGACCAGTGACAGAACCTGAGGGAATGGCCTGAAGTTGTGTCAGGGGAGGGTTAGGTTGGATATTAGAAAGAGGTTCTTCACCCAGAGGGTGGTTGGGTGGTGGAACAGGTTCCCTAGGGAAGTGGTCACAGCACCAAGGCTGACAGAGTTCAAGAAGCATTTGGACAATGCTCTCAGGTACATGCTGTGACTTTTAGGTATGGCTCAAGCCAGGAGTTGGACTCGATGATCCTTGTGGGTCCCTCCCAACTTGGCATATTCTGTGATTCTGTGAAGAAGACCAAGCTACACAAAGGAATGCCTATATCCATGACTGAAATGGAGCTAGGGGCAGCAGTTAGCCATACCAGACAGCACTACACAAGAGCTTAGGAAAAACATGAAAAACAATTTTCCATTTCTAATGGTCAACAACACCTTGCAGGTAAGTCCCGCAGACTTGGAATGTCTGGACCCCGGTTTCAAAAATGTGGAACCATTCAGGCATTTTGCTTGGCCTGACAAAGGAGAGGAAGGAGGGTATGTGGTTGCCTTGCCCTTACCACACTCTTTAACATGTCCTGTAATGTGTCCTGCACGAACAAAATTCTTACTTCAAATAACAGAGCATTACCTGAATAGACTTTCCTCAGTCTGCACACAGCAGCTGGCTGTATTCTCAAGCATTTAGAAATTTGCCATCCCTATTTAACTGAAACAGCAGGAGAATTTATGGAAGCAAAACTAAATTCCCATAACTGATAACTGAGAGATTAACTCCTGGAAGGAATGCCTTGAGATCACATATGATCAGGACCGTGGTTTAATATCTTCTCTATCCATGTAGTACTGACTAAAACAGTGCTGAAGATAGAAAAAAGAAGAAAAGGAAATAAAAAGAACATACTGGCCTCTGCCATCTGAAATATGATCTAAAGAGGTCACTGCAGCAGCCCCACAAAATCCAGCTGCCCAAGGAATTTCTTACTGATTAACAATTCCTACTGGCATCAGAGAGAAAGAGTCCAGGAAAAACAAAGCTGCTCCAGCATGTTTTAAAACAAAACAAAACAAAGCAAAACAAAAAAAATCCCACAAAACTCCCACAGGCTCTTGTTTTCATTAAGCCAAGTGCCACTGACTTCTGCAGACCTCAACCAAGATCATTAATGGTTGAACTTGGACTACCTTTATGAGACCACCATACGAGACTCGTATCCACTCTTCATGGTAATTTTAAATTCTGTTTTCAATTCACACTAACCTCTTACCTCCCCAGAAGCATTTATGAAACACTGGCATTAAACTGAGACTATAGCCCTTCACATTCAATGTGATATAATATGTCAGGGGATAGGTGAAACCTCAAAGGGGGCAGTGCAGTGAGGTGCTGCTTCTGCAGGTTCCACTAGAGCCCCAAGGCAGCTCAGTAACTTTGAAGAGTTGCTTTTTCATGACAGGGCTATGTTACTCCATTGCATTATTTAGAATTTGACCTTGTTAAATGCCACTTCTTTGGCAGTTTTGGCTTAGAACTGACCATGGAAATATCCTTTTTTGCTCATATGAAAAGGACTTTGCTTTAGGAATGAGGCACACTAGCCACAGCAATAAGGAGAGTGTGGAGCAAACAGTAAACACTGGTCTTCAATGCTGTCATATTAACACTAAATTCACTTTAAAAAAAACAAATGAGAGAGACATATGGTAAGATAGCTAAGAACGCTGACACTTCTGAGGAGGGGAGCAAGACATGGGTCATTTGTAAAAATGGCAGAAACCCTGTCTGTAACTTCAGCAACGTTCAATTTCTGTATTTAAAAGAGTCCTCTGAGGCTGCAGCTTTCACGCACATACCCTAGCTTTCACAGGGACCATGGGAAAATAAACTCATTGTGTCAGAAGGCCTTGAAAGGGAAAGAAGGCTTGAAGCAGGATGGGAGGAGGGGAAGAGCTAGAGCCCAGCTTGAAAATGCATGGAGAGAAATCAAAAACAAAGATGTACCTACCCCCCAACACGCACACACACACAGAGGCAGGCCCTAAACTCTGACTGAACTCTGAAATCGGAGACCAAGTTGCTTCGAGCCACTGCTAACTTTTCTTCTTCTCTCCTTTTTTTTGTGTGAGTTGTTTTGTTTTGTTTTTGTTTTTTTTAGTGCTTTTTTGTTTTGCTTTCAATTACCTTTCTAAGAAGGAAAAGAAAATCAGTAAAGTTGTGTGCACGTGTGTGTGCATATGTGTCTCCTGGGCAGCTTAGGAAGAGCGAGTTGTCAAAAGCCTAGCCCAGGATCTGTCTTTCTGGTTCCTGGTGAGGATTTTATAAATATTTTGGAGGTTGCATGGGGTTGAAGGCGGGGTGGGAGGGATGGGGGGGGCTGCAGGAGGGAGGCTAGATAACTTTTGGGCCCACACAGCACAGAAGTTTTGAAAGCCTGCTTTTGATTAGCATTGCCTAGCAACCAACTCATCTGCTGCAAATCTCATCACGACCCTGCAAAGCATCCACGGCATGCTAATCTTTTCATTTGATAGAAAAGCTGCTGTAATCTTTCTTCCTTTTCCTTTCTAAAAAAGCAGACAATAATAATAATGATGATAAAAAAAGATTTCATCCCTCCTCCTCCCCCTGCCCTGCACCCCCCCAGTGCTCTTGTTGATCCAACACTTAGCCGAGTTCCCATGGATGACCTACATGTGTGTGTTCTGGCAGACAAGTCCCAGCTGCAAAGGCAAGCTTGGGTTGGTTTTTGCTTTCTGTGTTGTGTGTGCTGGAAAGGGAGGGTGGCAAGGGGGAGGATTTTTCTGGCTGGGAGCTGAGAAAGGAAGGAGGCAGGCAAGGCTACAGCACTCAGAGTCCGAATGGCTTAAATGAAATGTCTGGCTTCAGATACTGTAACTGAAGCCTCCCCAGCAGACAGAGAAGAACTGGTTTGTTCTGGTGTGTGCACATGCATGCTTGTGCATGCTTCTGTGTGCGTGCACAAGTCCAAGTTCTCGCCATATCCGCAGGAGAAGAGCGAGTCTTGCTTTGTTGCTGATGAATTCTGTGTCCAGCCAGCTGCAAACAAGCCATGTTCTGGAATCTCCTTGGGCTTTGCCTGTCCTTTCACTCTGAAAATATCATGCCTAAGGGTAGGGGAAGTGGTTTGGACAAAATAAGACTTGACCTGAGCATCTGCCCAGAACTGAAACCAAACGTTTGTCTCCCTGAATTTTTGGCTTTTGATAAAGCTCTGATAATTTTTCTTGCCACCTGGCCATCTCCAAGCATGTCTGTGCTTTATGGTTCCACACAGATGCACTAATCTATCATGAAACAGGCCATGCATGCAGCTTCTAAGCTGGTGAGAAGCAGGAACATTAAAACATACAGAAAAGCACATTTTCAAATATCCAGCCGCATTTTTACAGGCACACATCCCAATAAGCAAGGTTTGTGATACCCTGCCCTTTGTCCTTTCCTCAGTCTCCTTCCCCTCTTTCTAGTCTCCGTTTTTTTTTTTTCCTTTTTAATACTTTTAAGTACTCCTAAGGATGTCTTGTCCTCCCCACTCAAAAAGAAGTCAACTCCTCCAAAGTGCAACCCTGGGGCCATTTCACATTCTGCTTAACAACCTATCATCTTTCCTGCTCCTTGAACCAGTGAACTTTGAACAAAATACACCTCACTCCTACCCACATGTGATGATTGAGAGCAGACTCCTTTACAAAGATGTTTCCTTTTCTCCTCTACAACATAATGCTGGAAGCATTCCCACTTGTGAGGTGCTATAAAGATGACTGCACGATCACAAGGCCCCAAAGCAAAGATTAAGTCCCTCTGGTCAATAATCTTATACCTAAGGAAATGACAATGCAGTCATTGTGTAATAGATCAGGCAGAGATACTAAGAATTTCCTAAGAAATCCAGGCTAAAACAGGAGCAATATGAGGCCTGAGAAGCAGTAAATGTTATGTAAAGTTGAAAAGGACACTATGTTTGTGGAAGGTGTTTCAGTGTCACACTGCTTTGCATTCTTAAGCAATACACAGTGAACGATCAATTTTCAGGCCTACTCCTACAAAGTCCTAAAGGATAGCTAGGTCCAGTAACAAAACTTATGACAGCGTAGCTGAAAGAATAGCTGTAAGGCCACAGTAAAGGACAGTGAGGAAATTCAACCAACCTCATCTTGAACCTCTTGCAACCACTTCAAAAGGTTTCATGGAGCAGAGTGCCCAGAAGCCAACAAAATGAGACCCTTCACGTGCCATTTACGGCACTTGACAGAGAAGAATTACCAGGTTTTGAAAAGCAGATCCACCCACTCTCTCTTATCTTCTAAACAACTCCAGTCCTACCAGCTTCAGCACTCTGTGCTGCAAACGCTTTTAGAGTCATCAATCAGGTGAAAACCCTTTCCTCTATGCACACACTGGGCTCAAAACCATTATGGGTTGGCTCTGCTCCCACAGCCAGCTGGAGACAGAGGTGCTTTAAATGCATTCAACGGGAAATGAAATAAAAACCCCACCTTAGTTGATTTTTAATTAAAAAAAATCTCAAGCCTCATTGGTTCTCAGGAAAACATAGAGTTGGCTCATGTTTAAAGTGATACTATGAAATAAAATTAGTATTTTAACAAATTCCTTTCTCTATGTTAGTAAGAGCTTTAACAAAACGGCTGGTCACCCTAAAAATAAGATTTTTGATCACTGGAAGGCAGGTATTTTGGACTCAAAAGAAGACTGAATTTGGCTACTAATTGCCTTCTCTTGCTAGGAATTTGCACCTATCTTTTCACAGACCTGAATTTCTTTGAAATCAACTCTAGGCCATTCCAGGGACAGTCAGCTCTGTTAGGCTGGATAAAAAGTAACAGACAGCAAAGCAGTTTCACCAGATGGCAGAGAGCAGCAAGTGAGGAACTGAGTGCCACTTATCCACATGGCAGATAATTTGCTATGAACTGCCATCACTGTAGAGATAGAAGAAGATAGATTGTTGTGAGTGGAAAATGAACTGGAATGGAGACAAGATTCCTCAGTTCATATGAAACAGTGATTAACATAATTTTTCTGTAGAGTCCCAGAGAGTAGAAATTAAATATGTGACAAGTGTCAGGCCTCTGTTGTCCTTGATGAACTTACAAGCAGGTTTCAAATATCCTAGCCTACGCAGCATTCTCATTATCAACATGAGCTGAGAAGCCAAAAACTGAATGAACATCCCTCAGATTCCCAGATGATGAGTGAGGACTTAAAGGTTGTAACATATAGTAGTTTGGTTTTTTTTTAAATTTTTGTCAACTTAAAGGTAAGGAAACATAATTGCAAGCTCCTCTTGTTAACACTGAATTCAGATTTATGGATATATGTTCCTCACAGCCTTTACTGGAGAAAAAATTCTTTATCAAAGAACAGTAGCAACTTATTTTTAATGATCCATTCTTGGGAAAGACTCAGGGCTAAGCAAACAATAGATTGTTATATGTATCAACCTTTTTTTTTTTTTTAATTCTAGCAAGTTGCAACAGCTTCTCTCTAAGATTTATTCCTGTCTTATAGCAGTCATGTTCTTACAGTATTAATAAAAAGACAGTTCCCAATGAACAGTGCATAAAAGGCTTACAGTATTGGACATGGTTGAGAAATGTCAGCTTTCATGATGTTCTGCAGTTCAAAAGTGAAGAAAGTTTGTCACTTTGGCAGAATAGTAGCTGAGGGAAAGAAAAATGTGTGAAGGCAGTTAAATAAGGTTACACAGGTGCTGCTGCTTCAGACTGTGGAAAAAAATAAATTAAAATACATGTGAAAGAAAATAATCTCTCTAATGTTTGAATCTACTTACTGCAGGGATAAAACCACAAGTCTGCTTTAGGAGTGCTGCCTTTCTTTAACTAGCCAAACATCACACCGACATTCTTTGGTGACTTGTGGTTTGGAGAGATGGACAGATGTAAAGCTGAGGTCTATGCACTTCTTAGAACCAGAAACTACTTGTTCAGGTAAACTCTGAGATGCAATCAAGCCAAAGACAATTCTAAATGCTAATAGAATTTAATTTCATGATAAATTTTATAGTCTCCTAAGACAATTTTATCATTTCAGGCTACTCTTTACCCCTCACAAATCAACAGATAGTTTCCAGTTTTAGGGGGAAAATGAGAAGGGTTTAAATGCTGCCAGTATCAAAACACAGCATTTCAGAATAGCCAGAGATTGAAGCAAATTCTGGGATTGCTAGAAATATGTCAAACTCAAATTGTACTCACAAGCACTCCAAAAGTTTAAAGAAATTGAGGGAAAGAAACAAATGTGGCTATTACCAAAGTAAAAAGATGACCTTACCATGAACTCGTTTGTACTGAAGAAGTAGATATAATTTTACCAAAGAGTTCTTTAAAATTTAAATTGTTATTTACATAGAATTCTTGCCTTGTAGTTCACCCAAAGTCCCCTGGTTCTAGACAGAATGACTCAACTGCTTTCTTTAGACAATTCACAAATGAGATGCCTTTAATGTTTTCACAGAATAGACATCAGGGTTTAGACTTGCTGCCATACATGGCATTTTCCCTCCAAATTTACTGAGATTCAGTTGTACTAGACATCAAATCCTAGAATCAGAATAACAGGTTTTGCATTAGCATTGTCAAACACCTATTAATTTAAAATGTCAAATTGCATTCCATCAAAGAAAAATGCTGGTATTTTTAGGGTTTGGATAGCTTTGAATCTAAGGTAAATACTTTTAATTCCTTGCACAAATAGGAAGCACAGCATTCTTTCTAAAGATAAGAGGGAAACGAAGTAAATATCTTGTCAACCAATTGCTATGCAGCAGTGAAATAGCGAGATCCAAAAACCTCAGCATACATTTAAGGTCTGGAAATGAGTCCTTTTAAGCTCTGTTCTCCTACATGGATCTCCTCTTATGCCACACCAATTTTAAACCTCATTGTGGTTGTCACTTCTACAGTCTTCTGCTTCAACAGTTTCCCAGTTCATCATTGTCCTGATTTTACTGTTTGCTGCTTTCCATTCCAGTTCCTTCAAGATGCCCAGAGGGGTATTGTGAAATGGGAGACACAGCTTAACTTTCCATGTCCTAATACTACCTTCCAGTGACCCAACAGTTCTTAAAGGTTAGAAAAAGTTAGAAAACAGACTCAAGTTTGTGCTAGAACATGCTTAGAATATGACTTTCTGTGCAAATTTTCATGTGAAAATAAAACTTCTTTCCTTTTTTTCTCCTAACAGCCCATTTACCCATACATAATGTGCAATCTGTACTCAAAAATGGAGGCCACAGAGCTTCTTAGAAAAGAAGAATTGCTTTCAACACTTGTAAGACAATTACTTTCTTCCTAAACTCAATACAAACTTTTTGAAGAAACTTTCCATCAAAACCATCCAGAAACAAGTCCCTTATATAAGCATTTTTGGCTCAAATGCTATGGTAAATTATAATTAGATGAAAACAGTATTTTATGATGGAAGATATAAGACAACTGCAATAATCATTGTGTGACTATCTCTGCATGTTCATCAATGATAAGGTGACAGCAATTCCAAATGTCCAAATGATCAAATACATTGAAAACAACCTTAAACTCCTTAACAGATCACTTAGGTTACATTGATATACCCAGATGCTTCCTGCTCCCTGGATAACAGGGGCAATTCCATGCTTATATCTGCACCGGTCTTAACCCATGGACTTCCCTTGGAGGTCACTACCTGGGCTGTCGTGTGTCTGCAATGCCTTGGTTGTAAATGCTTTCTGGTATTGCTTTCTGGTGTAACTGTGCATGCTTGTGTGCTTACAAACACAGCCATCTATTAACTCCTTACCACCCTCTTTTGCCAGGGATTACTCAACAGATAGAGAAAACACAGCAAAAACAAACCAGGATTACCTGATTGAAGTTTTTCATTCTGTTCTGCCTGCAAATTAGTGTTGCTAAAAAATAAAAAGTCCTAAGAATGTTGGGATCAGGAGCTCTCTAACATCCATGTGATGGATGAACAGCAGCACAAGCTTCCCCACTGTCTGCCAGTTCATACTCAGTGAATCAGGCAGAGGAATCCTAAGGACAGGAATGAGGTATGGGCTCTGACCATTCACTCTGGGACTTCTCTGCTGACATCAACAACAAAGGTTCCAGGTGGTTTTCCCTAGCTGACCTCAAGTTGGACCACTGACTCTTACCAGGAAGACTAAAGATGAGAAAAGGAGTAAAGTACTAGGTCCCATCCTAGACGTGTATGCTGCTCCAAAGTTTTGTATGTCAACACAGAGTGAGGATCCCTTATGTAGGGAATCAAGGTGATCAACTGCTCTCTGCTGCGAGGGAAAAGAAACAGACTACAGCAAAGGGAACTCTAACCCCTGTTCTTGCTGGAGACTTCTGAAAAGCAAATGCCTTCAAACTGTCAGTGACTGTTAGAGACAAAGTAGATCCAATCTTATAGAGCCAAATGTCTAATACTGTAGACTTACACTGTTCTACTGAAATCAAACTCTTCATGATGTTAAATTGCCTATAAGGCAATTAACTTAGACACTCTTTTCAGTGGTTTCAAGAATATATATTGCTTCATCTTTACGGAAGGTCCTGGCTGCATGGGGAATTGCATTTGTAAGTCAGCTATGAAACACAGGCCACCAAACTGTCCTGGAAACAGCAACAGCCAGCAGACTCTTACGTAACTGGAAAGCTTAGAGGAACTGCTGTACGATTATCTAAAGATGCAGTTCCATGGCACCTTCAACCAGTCTCAGCTGAGTGGCCTAAAAAAAATCCCCCAGGATTGTTTTCCAGCCAGTTTAAGCCAGTTCATGCAACTATTCAGGTCAGAAAAGTGCCAATACCAGAGCAACAGAAAAAGAGGGGAACACACAGCTGGGAGCTGAGGGAGTAGGAGCATAGCAGACTGAGCAGTTTAAACTGCTATGGAGCTGAACCTTGGGAAAACACAGAAAGAAACTATTTGATCCACTTTTCAGTCACTACTGAATGTAGCATATGAGCTCCTACATGTTCCTTCTTAATGTTAAAGTGCTTTTTCAGATATTTATAAAAGATCTGTCCTGGTTATCATAGAGGTAACTGGGCCCCGCCCTACTTCCACTGAAGGTAGTGGAAAGAAAACAGGCTGCTTTTGGTCAACAATGGGAAACCAAGCAAAGAGTGAAACTGAAAAGTAGCAGTGGAAAAACATTCTAGATTCAGAATTACGGACAGTAAAGAAATCATGAAGAGAAATGGCAAGTGGAGTACCTTTGGATTTTGAACTGAAACCTGCTCTCTTGAATACTCTGCACTAACTGGGAAATGGAAACAATTTACAGTAGACAAATCTCATGACAGTCTGACAACTTGAGTATTGGCACAGTAGTGAATAGAAGTTGATGCTCATTGACTCGTAAATCAAATCAACTTTAAAGTCTTTAGTAAGGGGTAAAGTGGGAATAAGCTGCTTGAAGGGAATCTAGCTTGTGTGCGAGTTAGCCAATGGGCAGATGCTCACTCTGCAAACAGCTGCCCTAGTCCGAGAGACTGCTGCCCTCCAGCTGCCTCTATCTGCCACCCTGCTCAGAGCTGCTGTCTCCCCAGCAGCTGGCAGAGCCGCTGCTGTGAGCACTTCCAGGCAGGATTTGTCACATCAGTTTAAGCAAGTGGTTTGAGCTAATACGCCTTTACACTACACCCCAAAATGTACTGGGGAGTACGCACACAACCCCCATCCATGGCCGAGCAGTTGAAGGAGGCCAACAGAGGATTCTGGTAACTGGGCTCAGCAATACCTTCCAGCTGCGTCCAGAGGAAGACGGTTGCCTGTAGGTTTTGACTTTGCTCTTGTTTACATAGGGAAATTACACTGCTTCAAGTAAATGCACAGTTTATATCCAATTTACTTTAACTATTGCAAACTCTTATGTAAGCACTTAGTGGAAAGCAGCTTAAACAGAGAATGAACATGGGTGTGGCACAAGTTCCAGTAAACCTGTTAAACTTACTTAAATTAAACCAGTAGGATTTCTAGCTGTTAACAAATTCTTTGCAAGTCCATAAGGGCAAATTCTTCCATTATGTCCATACCCACGCAGGAGTAAACATGTATGCAGTTGGACCAAATCAGTTCAGAATTTGGCTCTGCACTAAGCAAGTTTTAAATTGTAACCAATCCTAAGCACCAAATCACAGCAAACTTCGTATTCCTTTACTGTTATTCCCAGGGTAACACACTACCTGAAATGTGGAGAATATGAAGCTCTCCATTCTCATGATCACTGTACCTATTTTCCTCAGGCTCAGGCTTTGTAAAAAAATTAGAAAGTACCATGGTCTCCCAGTACTTGAAAGAGTAGAGGTCTTGTAAATCTCAGCATCCTGCCCGCCCCAAAGAATGGAGCAGAGCTGGCTTTGAGTATGGGGGAGGAGAAAGGAAATGTTCGTAAGCCTGAATGCAATCAGTGCATACAGTAGGTCTAATTCTTGTCCTATCAGCCTTGACGCAATGTGTCCTTTTCCTTCAGCTACTTTAGATAAACAGGAAAAGAAAAGAAAAAAAAACCAGTGCTGGAAAAAATACAAGTAAGTTCAGAAAGAAAATGTTATTGTCAAATGTTCTAATAGCGATTTCAAACAATAGTGAGTACAGTATGTCATATGAAAAACAGTGTTATTGGTATGACAGTCAATCATACCAAAATCAGAAAGAAAAGAGAGACTTTTTTTAAAAATGATGCTGCAATAAGAATAGCTAGTGATTTGGAGCATTAAGCATTACAGCTTACGAGTAACAAAACCTGAAAAGTGGAAACCAGCACAAGTGGTAATATTCTTACATCCATTTTTCTGACAGGGAAGGTTCTTTACAGATTGTTAAAGTGGTTTGCCCTGGTTTGCAAATAATTGTAGAGTGTACCTATGCTACTGCCTAGCAAAGCCATGAACAGCACTACCTTCCTATAGCGATTAAATTATTCCAAGAAGTATTCTTTCATTAATGCTTCATACAAAAAAAAAAAAAAAACAACCAAAACAGGTGAAGACTAGTTACACAGTAGGAATAATCTGGTTTGGCACTCAATACTACTTCTGGAAGCCAAGTCAACTTTCTGGTGTGAATGTGGGAGCGTTAACACCACTGAAAGGGCTCATTCTACAACTGAAGACTATGAAATATAATCTTTCACAATGATTTTTGTGCAGAAATCTATGAAAAAAGACACAGGTTATGACAGCAGACCCTCTCAATTAACAATGTTGTACTTATAAATTTTGTTTATAAAGACATTGGACCCAGTAAGCCAAATCATTAGTGATGGGCACAGTTTCAAAGAAATCAGTGCAACTCAGTGACATGATGAGAAAATTTGACTCAGTTTAATTTCTTATTGGTGGGCTTTTATCATTTGTAGCATGGACATGAGGGATATGAAGGGACACATTCATCTATTTAATTAATTTAACAGATCTCTTTTAAACCACACAGTATGATGCATTGTCACAATCAATTACCAGAAATACGGAAATTGATATCTTCAAAACATTCATAACTAATTATCCCACAGATTTTCACAAAGTAGTTCAACATTACTAACTACTCAGTGAAAATGTTCACCGATGTTATCCATTGTCATACAACAAATCCAGAGCTGAGCAAACATTAAAAAAGGAGCTCCTCGTTTCCACAAACACCTTCTACCCATTAGACTGTGCTGCTTATTCACACTCTTAAGGAGTTAGCTGTGAGTAAGAATTGATGACTATTTTTATCTCTGTTACCCATCAAAAATCCCTTTATTCAGTGAATGGACTGTATGTAATGGGCTTCCATTCCAGTTCTTAGAGCATGTCTGTTCACAATACAAAAAACACCCTTATTAAAACTGCTCTTAAATGAGTCTGTAGAAGTGTTATGGATGGACTGGACAACACTGACAATACTCTCCTTTGATCCCATTCTAGTTCTTCTGCAGAACAGACTGTAACACACTATTAAATTTAAGAGAAGAAAGATGCTCTGAAAGACATCCTGGAGGATGCAGAGTTGCTGATGCAGAGTATGCCCTGGTCAGGTGACATGGTTCCAGTTCTCTACTCATTCAGCCCCTCCACTCCCTGTGATGCTGTAAATGTCTCAGTCGTGCTCTATAACTGCCTGGGGTTGTTTGTTCGTCCATCTGTTCAAAAGTCAAGAGTCAATCAACACTTTCACCTTCCTCATGCTCTACTATAGTAGGACTTTTTTCTTCACTCTCCCCATATAGCAGGGCATGAGAGTTGACTTTCTCTACTTGCTGCCTCCTGCTGACATTTTTCTCTTGTACCTTTTGCTCTGCTTCTGCTTTCTTTCTTTTCTTTCCTTAAACCTAGTTGACAGGCCTACCTTTCTGGGCTGTGCCCTTTGTCTGCAGAGGTAGCGAACTCTGATCCCTAGAGGAAGCCTTGAGCCCTAAAATTCAGGTCAAATAAGTTACCAGTTCTGTGAACTCAGTATTCTCTTTTTAAAATATTTTAAAAGGAGAACTTGTTCGCAAAAGAACAAAAGACCAGAAAGGTTTATAACTCCTAACAGAAGCCATCTGCTTGAATGTAAAGCTAGGAATGTATTGGTATTTTCAGTTCAGGTCAGGACAGCTGGGATCAAGAATACCAGCCTGCAGGCTGTTGCTCAGACTTATCTTTCTGTTAATGAAACAGTTTTTGCAAGAGAAGTGTTATTGTATCCTTAAAAACAAACAAACAAACAAAAAAATACTTTCAGAAACCCCCAGCATACCCTTTCATGAAGCTGAACATTTTCCTCTCACACTCCAGAGAAAAAGGGTAGGCTACTCCACATGAAATACTGCTTGCCATTATAAAACAAACAGAGGAAAGAGAAAGGAAGAGCTGATTCTGTAGTTGTTTTTTATTAATAACTTTTAACTAAAGTTATATATTAAAATATCCAACACTGATTTTCTACAAAAAAAACCCCAAAACAAACAACCCACTAAAACTCAAACCTGTGAATTTCAACCATTATGGGATTTTTTTGTTTCTCCTCTCTCAAAAATAACATGACCATGGCCCATTTTTCAAGCCAGATTTCAATCCTCTCCAGCCAGCTGTCAGGAAACCACAGAAGGTGCTTGAAAGAGCACAAGAAATGACTGGTTCTAATCTGAAGGAAAAAAAAAGTTGGGGAACAAGGCAGCTACTTGTGGCAGAATGTTATTTTTTCTTCAGTCTCTGCCTGCATATTTTCACAACATGTGTACTCTGTTACCCCATCACTTCCCTCTTTTCCTTTGGTAAATATCTCTGCTTTGGAATAAAAGAAGGCCCAGGGGTGCTACTTGTAAGGACTGCACTTGCCTTGATATGTTTTTTTTGAACTGAACACATACAATGGACACATTTCAAACTTGGACCTTTGCCATCATACATGTTGATTTTAGTCTAACTTTCTCAGATAGTGGGGGGAGGTGGAAGTAAGGAAGAGCTGGGAGTGGGGTCATACACTCTATCCTTTACCAGATGTGGGATCTCATGGGAGCCAAGTGTGATAGCCCACACAAACCCCTCTAAGCACACAACATAATGGAGAGAGAGAGTGGAATGCAAACTGACTCTCTCCAAGCACTGATTGTTTGCAAAATCAAATACGAACCCCATGGAGAAATGGATGACTAGGTCACACCTTTGTCATGCAGCTGCTTAGATTAAAAAAAAAGTAGCACGATTAATAATTTATTTTTAAAAAGAAACAAATCTGTTTACAAGTTCTTTTTGAGGAAGAGAATCAATGAGAGGGAGATTTCTCCCCACTTTCACCCTGTACACTGCATGCCCAGTTAAATGACTGTGTTTCATATATCTGATTTAACCTGCTATTTGCAACCCAACAGATGCACTGAACTAGATTAGACATTTGTTCTAGAGAAGAATTAGAACAGAATTGGGACCTAGGAAACTGGATTAACGTGGCTCAAAGACTAACCCACACCCAAATACTAACCCAGTTAAGAACACTGGGTAAGACACACTTTTCAACGTCATGCTCATGCATCAAATGGCAATGCAGCAACAACTAGGGGAAGGACAAGAGTTGGCAATGGGCTCACCCTGTGAACTTACATGCCAGGGTACTTCCAAGTGGCATGTGAATGAAGCCTGAACCCCTGAAAGCTGCCATGTGTACTAAGCAACTTGGAGATGAGAAGAGCTGCCAGTGGGGCTGAGGTAGTGCTTGAGCAAAGTTAATTTGGGAACAAAACAAAGTATTGAGAGGTTCTAGGCAGGTCTGAAAGATTCGAGAATTGTCTGCATTACATAGTGTTGAGTCCAGCTCTGCAAAGTATTTTTGAACTTGTATTTTATATACATGGGACTGTATTTTCCAGAAGTTGTGGATTTCTTTATATACACAGACCTACCTGTGAAAACTGCAAGAGAGGTTAGGAATGCAATAAACTTCAGGTTTTTGCAGCTCCTTTACTAACCAACTGAACTAGCTACACCATATAAGTTTGGTTGTCAGGTTTTTGTCTGCTACTAAGACACAAACAGCTTTGGAGTAAAACACAGCAGTACTTTGTAGGAGCCAAGCAGTGTCACGCAGCAGTAAAAGCCATATAAAGAAATCTAATAACATTATAGGAGGAGAATTAAGGTCCCATGTAAGAAAAATGAACATCAGATAATCTTTGGCATGGAAGGGCTAGCAGAGTTTTCTCCTACAGTATATGTGCTATCCTGTCAGTGATAAAGGATCCAGCTCTGTGCTGGGACAAATGGTTTCTTTTCTTGGCCTAGTGCAGCAGAAGTCTTCTGTCCCGCTGTTTTCTATTGGGAAAAAAAAAAGAGTTACAACAAAAAGGTGCAGAAAGCTGCCTAGAGCATGGGGAATTCAATCAATATCCCTGGCACAGCTGGTATCCTCTGGCACACACTGGGCAGCTTATCAGGCAAAATGACAGCAGGTCCAAAGCTCCATTTCAGATGCTGCTGCCGCTCAGCCCAGAAGTTGGGTAGCAGTCCTCACCATGCTAACTCAGCAGCAGAATACTTAATCTAAGAGGATATGTAAGAAAGGAAAAGGTGTAAGACCTGCCAAATGACAAAACCTTGTAACACAATACTAGCAATGGAATGTGTGCAAGAAAATAGAGCAATACCACAGAGAGCTAAAGAAAGGTGTTGCCATGACCTGGTAACTTCAGATGAAGTGATATGGGCCCTGCTGCTGCATGTCCCATAAAGAAAGAGGGGGCTCACATATACAACTCTTCACTAGCTCCTTTCTCTCTTTTACAGTTTCAACTCAAGTAATGTCACCTTGTGAAGAGGCAGAACTCCAGAGTCATCTAATGAAGCTCTGAAATCCACTGCTGCCTACCGGGGGACCAAGATTTCAAGACATTAAAGTTAAAATAATTGCCAGTAGGTCTCCTACTAACATCTTAATGTGTCTGTACCAAGTGATATTTTCACAACATTCCCTTCCCTTCTCTTTGACTGGATAAAGACCTAGGAGGAAAAAAAAAAAGTACCTATGAATACTGATGTGCAGGGAACCCTCGTAAATTCACCTCCCGTCAGTTCAACAAATGAGGTCCCCCTGGGAAGCTGTGAGAGAGAGCCTTCTCACAACAGCCTGCTTATCAAAAGTTTCTTCTGTCTTGAAATACTCTAACCTCACAGGGACAAGCATCATAATATTATGAAAGTATCATAATAGCTTGAGCATTGTAAATTACTTTTGTAACTTGGGATGCGTGAGGCACATTTCCAACAGGTTTGTTCCCAGTGATACTGTTTGCCTCTCTGTATCACTTGAGAATTACCCCAAGCCTGAAAGATTCATGTGCTGTACAAATTCAATTTCAGAATAGAAATGTGATTCTCCATATATTGGATTTCAGGTAGTCACTGCATCCATCAAAAGTTTAGGAAGCTAGCTTTATCACTGCCTTCTTCTCTTCAGAAATATAATACGTGTTACCTGTTACAGTCCTACCCAGTATTTAAAAAATTTTCTAGAAATAAGCTGTTCTTCAGGGATTGCCATAAGTCTACAGTACTTCAGTATTGATGGCATTTCTGTCAACTTACAGATCTGCCCTTCACAGTTTTCTGTCCTGGATCTTTTCCACTTTTGCAGTTTACAGATCCATCCATGTTTTGCAGCTATCTGTGTGTGAAGGCATTCTACGTAATAATCTGAGAAGTTATCTCCTGCTTTCTTTCCAGTCTCCCTAGAGTTTCTGGGGCAGCACTTTTGTATGTTGGTACACAAAGCTAACCTCACATGTATCCTTCTCCTAGTGCTAAAAAAGAAACTGCCTTTACAACCATGTTTCAGTTTGTTTGTATCGTTAAAACTCCAAACTCTAAGAAACCAGAATGAACTAGTGTAAATCAAACAGTTCTATTACCACTTAGACCCGCCCTGCAACCCTTTGCAATCAGGGAATCTAAAATTACCATATTTACAGCATCTGCAGCAGAGCCAAGTACAAAACAAGATGAATAGCTGTGACGCACAAGGCAGAGTGTAGAAGTATGCAGCTGGGCCTGCAAACAATATAGGCACTCGGCACTGAAGTCCATCTAATACTTTTCACAGATCAGAGTGACTAAAAGGGGAAGGAGGGGGAGGGAGGAGAAGAGAAATTCCAGGAAGATGAGTGAAAACACAGCAGAA
Organism: Corapipo altera; assembly: GCF_003945725.1. Classification (NCBI taxonomy): domain Eukaryota; kingdom Metazoa; phylum Chordata; class Aves; order Passeriformes; family Pipridae; genus Corapipo; species Corapipo altera. Next base: position 3,723,412 of record NW_020884885.1, on the reverse strand, counting down.
ATCCCAGGCTGCTTCACTAATGGGTAATTGAAATGACTCACAAAAGGTCTAATAGGGAATTCAATTAATTAGGGACATGACTGGGCAGGGAGGAGGAGGGAAAGAAAAGAGTGCTGGTGATACAAGAAAATCACTCCTTCCATTTACTTAAAAAAGAGTCTGGAAGAAAACCTGAAGGTAAAAAAAAGCCAAGTTTTTCAAGGTAGGGCCTCTACCCCTTCTTATGCATAGAAAAAGCCCACAGTTGAACCACCTTGGCTTCATGGGATGAGAAAAGGACAAATAAGCAGATTCCTATCGCCTGTCTTCCTTTCCCTAGATTTCTAAAGAAAAGGAACAAAAAAGAATAAAATTTTATATATTTAATACATCACCAGTAGGGCAACTAGTAAGGAGAAACTATGAGGACAAGACAGAGGAATGATACAGAATAGATTAATACGATGCTGTTAATAGCATCCCCATCTTCATAACATCACTACTTATTCCATGTGACAATGAGGGGAGGGTGATAGGAAGCTGTAGGAAGATGAAAAATGAAAAATACATGGGGACATACGAAGGAAAAAATGTAATGCAAGAAAGGGAGAGCAGCAGGAATGGGGAGATGAAGGAATGGAAGCGACATGAGGAGGGAGAGGAAAAAATGGAAAAGGAGTGGATGGAGGGAAGGAGAGTGGAAATGGGGAAGGTCATGGGTGAGAGGAACAGGAGGGGGAAAACCTGAAAAGGAGGAGAAGAGCAGATGTGGGAGTGGTCAGGGAAAGAATGAGAAGTTTCACAATCAGTCAGCAGTTAGAACTTGCTGTGATGGGTAATTGGGAACAGCAGTGTTGATTCAGCGACCATCTATTGACAAATACTGCTTCTGATTAAGCCTCAGAGACTAAATTTACACTAGTGCTAGTTTAGAAGTCTCCACGAATATGTGACCCAAACTTGCAGGCCCACAACTGGTCATTCCTGGTAATGGAACAGCAGGGAGAGATACAATGACCAGGGGCTGGAAAGATCCCACTTTCCTGAGGTGGAAAGTGGGATCTGCAGCCTTTCAGAATAAAGTTACCATAGCTTGAAACGTAGCTCTTGTTAATTCTGACTTGGAGCTGTTATTGCCAGGCTGGCTGTTCAATAGCTTTACAAAAGAAAATCACAGTCATTGTTTACCTTCGTGAATCATGAAGAGAGCTAACAAGAAGTACTCCTTGGGCCTATTGGGTTCAGCACTGAATACCCTCAGAAGGCTTAGATATGCTCTCATGCTCAAGGATCAAGATACTATCACTGTGAAAGGTTGGCAAAGTTTGCAATATACTTTATGTTTGGGCAATTAGTTGAGTATTTCTGTTCCCAGGGCTGTCAATCTAACATCTTAGCATGAAAACATATAGATCAAACTATATACCTCTCCCAGTGAACAGACCATTAATGTCAGCTCGACTATCAAATGACTTCCAGAAAAGCAAAATATTTTTTATAAGCTTTATATTTACTGTAATAGAGTAAAGAAGATACAACACTGCCCAAGAAAACAATTTTCAGGCAGTCGAGACATACTGGACCAGAAGGAAAAATATACTGTTTCAGTAACAAGAACCAGTATGATACAAATATCTTTATACTACTGTAAATACACTTGTGTCTAGAGACATAAATTGCACTACCATAACTAAATCCTGGCTTTCACATTGTTTTAAGGTAGATTCATGCAAAAATGAGTATGCAGAAATCCCCAGCTGATTCAGAATTGACCTTCCAACATGACACCGAGGAGTATTATGCTGCTGCAGGAATCATCTTTCAGAAGTATAAAGCGGAAATTCAAATTCCTTTGGGCTGGTTTAAAAAAATAGCCCCTAGAAATTTTGTGAAGACATTATTATTGGTGCTCCAAACAAATGTAAACATATTCTAGTTTCAACCAACCAGGCTGGTATTTTCTAAGGAAAGGACTACAAACTGTGGGCGTTCAGTGCCTAAGTGCCTATGCAACAATGCTATTGTCATGCAAGAATTACAATACAGCTATAAAATGTCAGTTAATTCAGGCAGCCTCAAAAACAAATTCAAGCTGGGTAGCCAAAGCACTTGACACAGTACTTTTTTGGCTTCAAAGCTCCATTCTTTTCAAATTCTCTAACATGTCGGATGAAACAGACAGTGCAATGTGCTCTGAAGGTCATCAGTTTCTAGCCAAAGTGCCTCCAAAATTTAGCAGGGCCTTGATTTCATTGCCAATATAATTTTGTCCTTTTACTGAGCCTTCATCAAGTTAGACTCAAGAGAACTACAGGCTAGGTCAACATATATCTCGAGGCTATCTGGGTTCTGTTAAGCCAGGCTGGCGCATTTTGTCCAGACCCTCCTCTCCTTCTCTTCAAAACACTCATCAGAAAATTAAAAAAATTCCCTCTCTTCTACAGAATTTAAATAATTAGAACAAATTCTTTTTATCTCTCTAATTAAGTACCATCCTGTATTTAGTCAGTTGACAGCACCAAAGAATGATTTTTCTGTATTCCACAATGTCATCCCTCCTCCCTGGATCTATTCAAAGCCTCTTGTACATATTTAATCACTCCTAGCTAGGCCTGGCTAATGAAATGCAGGGCCTTGCCCTGACCTGACCTTGCTATTTCTATTTTGGCTCAGCACATCCTCTGCTAGTTGGGTAAAAAAAAAAAAAAAAAGTTCTTTCTTTCTCTTGGACTTAAAGGTCCTGTTACTGGCAGGGGGTATGGTCAAGGACACTACTGAAAACAGAACAAATGACTCTGAACACTGCTTTGCAAAACTACTGCAACCCCAAAAAGGACCACAGCAACTTAAGTGCAAAGTTTTTTCCCCCTTTGCTTGGCAAAGACTGGTGGGCACTGTTCATCTACCGGGAATGGCTTATGGCTACATAATTCTGTAAGAAAAATGGACTGCTCAAATTGTTTCCAGCACTCATAAAGCACTGGTATTTGTTTTGGGCACTTACTGCAACTAAATATGTTTTTCTTGGTTTTCCCTATCTACCCTTCCTATTTGCCAATACGACAATTAAAAAATATATTTTCCCTTTCCGAGAGCTTGTGAAGAAGTGTGATCCCATTTATGAGCACTTAGGAATGCTGGATGTTGGGTTAGCCCTTTTGTCACACGATGTTGGTTGCAGGAATTTATCAACATGCCAATCAAAAGTCAGAAATGTTTCTAGTATAGGAAAGGACAACATTTACATGGTGATCCTGTGGTCTTTTTAAGCTAAGTTTGTTTTCAAGCGGTTTGTGATTTTGTTGACCATTAGTTTTGGTGCTCAGTTTTGCGTACTGAGTTGCTGGATGAACCATAAACCATATTTGAAGTCAGGAAGGGCAAGGGCCATCTTTTTATTCTTTGTGTGCACACACTGCCTTGCATTGTGGAGCTCTGGATACTGAATAGGGGTCACAGATGCTATCACAAAACAATCAGTAAGGATCTTTAGGTACTCAGATTGTCAGAAAAATAAGGCTGAGTGGCTCAATTCACCATTGTTCCTTGATTATCTCTCAACAGAGGCACGAAATATGGCTGAATAGGACAAGGATGCCTTTAGCTAGCTGCCCAAAACTAATGCCTTATACATCCCATGGAGCACTGTGAGTCCTAAGGCCCACGGATATAGACCATATTTCTAATGACCAGAATCCATGTAACACATCCCTTATTAGTTCTTCTGTACACGCTGGAACTTACATAAGAAGAGTTAGACTCGTGCTTACAAGCCCAGTTTTTTGTCAGCTCAACTAAAACAAACAGTTTCAAGTTGCAACATTCAGACAAATTGAAGCAGTAGGAGATTAGACATTGAAGAAATAATAAAATCATGTTCATAATCACTGGAATGGTGTGCTGTGTAGAACAAGCACACTCACACTGACTGTCCGTGTCTTTGGTTTTTTTGTGTTATATTGTGCTGCAGGCATTTTTGTTGTGATTTTACACTACAGACATCAAGAGCATTAAATGCTGAATCTCCCTGCTTATGCTGTTCCTGATGTTTGGCAGAGCTGGAGAATGCTACCTTGGGGTCCTTCTTCCCTCAGAGATCTCACGGGATGTTGTAGTTACGCCACATCCCCACAGCTAAAACCACAGAATGTAAAAACAGCTGTGAAATCCAACTGTCTGATCTGCCTCGGTGTTTAGCTGGCCTCTGTGGGGCCAAATTTTTTTGACTCAGACTAAAAATATGATTTAGCACAATTCATGAGACTAGGCAAAAGCATTTTTGGAAGGTTTTTTCCAACCTACTTGTAACAAACAAATTTGGGCCATCACCTATATATGCCAGAAAAAATGTTTATCTAGCTTAGCCAAAATTGAGCAAAATAGATTTGTTGGCAGCATGGACAAAGCTTTATGCTTTATTTTTTTTTAGGTCCCTTCCTAATTCCAGTTTTCCATTTGCCACTCTTTAATTTTTTCTCCCTTATGGTTCTTTTCTTTCCTTTAGTCTTCTTTTGCATTTGTTTTCTTTCTGTCCTGTCTCATGGGAGCATATTAAAAGACTTCCTATCTCTACCGTTCCTACCTTTTCTTTGCTAAATTATTTTCCCCTGGCCAAAGGTATATCCTTTGATACCCCTTGATTAAATTTCCAACATATTAAATGATTGGGAAACATGAATCTTAACAGTAGGCTAAGACCATTAATCCAAAAACATAAGGATTTTTTAAAATCTACATTTGTCTTACTAATGTAGATATTTATATATAGATACATATATTTTAATATCTCACCACTTACTCAACAACTAGTATAGAAAAGCTACACGTAAGACAACTTCAGAAAGAGGAAAATAGACAAATTTAATAGCTTAACAAGGAAAATTTGAATCTATTATTTCCAGGCACACTTCCTTCTGCTGTTACAGACTTCATACGTTTCCCATGAGGTGAACCTCAAAATTCCTATTTCTTTAGCATTAACTGCATGAACCATTATAAGATGGCTCACGCTCCCAAAAATCAACATAGAAATTTTTAGCACTCCAGTTAGAACTTTCTGAAATTTCATCTGAATTTTTTAAATACAAAGTCAGACTGAGTCTCACAGTAAGCACCACATAGTTTTGCATGCATTCTTGAGGCTACTCAGACTGACCCATGTAAAGACCTTAATACTATCTAATTTCTGCTGAATATGTTTCCCAAAAATAGTTTCACTATCTCCAGAGACTTTAAATCATAGTGGTAACCAGTTGTCTTGGGGATGACAAGAAGCAACTCTTCATAGGCCGTTGTTCAAGAGAGCCTTCCCAATTGATTCTTCTAGGGGTTCATATCTTCATGCTTTATTAAGAGCCTCTAACTGTTGCCTCAGACTCACTTTTTGGAATATATGAGCACTTGAAATTATTTCATGATAAACTTGTCAAGGGCTGATTTTATCACTTTTTAATTGAAAGCAGGTCACTAAAAAAAAAATCGCCCATGTTGAGAATCCAAAAGATTTAGGAGGGGTATGACAAGTCATTCAAGTAACACTGAGTGTTCAAATGATGCTTAAATGCTCAATACACAATACCACCCATAAGAAGAAAAACTGCCTAGGCAGTGTCTATGCATACTTCACAGTCACATCAGGACTGGCTCCCAAACACAAAATACATGCATACATCATGCTAGTAACTGGTCAATGGCTATCACTACTCATCAAAGGCTTGGAAAATACAATAAAAACCTAAATTACAACTAAAACCTTTTAATTCTCACTATCAATTCTTCAAGCCAAGAAATAAGTCTTTGTTTTGTTTTGAGTTTTAGGAGTCCTGTTGGAAACACAGATGGCATGTTCACCAACTGCACCACTATTGCTCTGATGTGCATCCACAGTGGCTCTCAGCAGGTTCAGATAAGAAATGGGAAGACTGATATCACTTTCTTGCTGTGAGATCCAAGTCCTTGCTGGGTCAGAAATCACATGGTGCATTAAGGGCTTAAGATTGATTCTGGAGATTTAAACTCCTGTTTTGACCATATGTCATGAATGGAAATGGGCTACAGAAAAAATAAGTTTGACGGATCTGGGCCATGGAGAAGACCGTAAACAAGGAAAAAAGAATGAACTAAAGTGATAGATATGCTTTTAGCATCCTGTCAAGTAAGTCACACCATTAGCTTGTTTCTGGAATCTGACAAAAAATGACAATATTAGGTATTTTATGCTAGAGGACAGTCTTTGCAGGGGGCTGTGTAACTCCACTCATGGTGACAATTGCTGTGTTAAAAGGCCAGGAATAATCTGCTCCATTAAAGAATGGAATGAAATCCACTCTCTTCAGGTTGGTTAGCAGTCCCTTTTTCTTCTTTCAGATGTAGCCCAGATCTTACTGTAAACTGACTATTAGGTAAGAACTCTGGTGTCTATTACCAATACCTGAAAACTTCAACATGTTTTCACCTCTTTATAGCCAATACCAACTTTTTTTATCACTGGGAGTAAAAAGTAATAAATACAAAGTAATGTCCAAACCAGTTCCCAACCTTCAGAAGACTGTACAACACACAGATGGCACCCTATACTCAGGTAATATATTTCACTGGATGATAGATGAAGAGAGATTTCATATGGCATGTAGGGATGCAATTTTAACATCAAATACATTCCAACTCCCTTATCTAATCTAATGAGCCATTTAACAGTTTATCTATCAGATCAAGTCTTTGAATCAGTTTTGTGCCATGGGAGTAAAACATGCTAGTATTTAAATAATAATATTTGACAAAGGTGAATTTGATCAGTAATAAAGATTGTTTCCAATCAATGACCTTCAAAAGATTTCTTCCGTTTCTTTCCAGAGGACTACACAAAACATCACAGTCCATAAAATACCTTGGTCAAATCCACTGCCACTTATTTTCCTCTTTGTCACTATTTCTTAAACTTTATAAAGTACTTTCATAAATGTTTTGGGTCTAGAGAAGGCATGCTCTTACTTTCATATGGAAACTGTAAGCACTTTCATCCCTCCACTGCCAGAACACACACACACAGCTGGTACGTTCTTCTAATCACAAAAGTAAAAAAAAATAAAAAAAAAATCACAGCTGTAATATTAATAGCAAATATATTCTGGTTCATGTCCAGTTACACTCAGGTGAACGCTGATAAGTCATGTGTGAGGTTCTCATACATAGCTCTGCCACTGCAACACCAATCCTATATTGCCTCTGTCTCTTTTTAACATTGTCATACAGCTTGTTCCTGAATGGCATCTTGCTGATCCACTCCTATCCAGCAGAGATTTCTTATAGTCGGCCATAGTTGGGTTGTTGCTTTTTACAGTATAATAAATATATGGGCCTCTGTCTCCTCTCAGAATTTGAGACTTCAGATAGGCAGGTTGGCCAAATTCTGCAGCAACGCTTCCTCCAAATGACAACCTTCCTCCAAATGACAATGTTTGCAAAACACATGATTAAAAAATTTGTCCTAGTTAAGCTGGTTCGTGTGCTCTTCTAAATGCCATACAAGTGTTTCAACAATAAATATACAGAAATCAAATTAAAGTACTATGTTAAATGAAACAAAATGTCTATATTGTGCAAATGTGTCCTAGATTAAAGTAGTGAGCTCTACAAGCACCATCTTGGCCATCTTAGGACGCACGTACCCTGCCTGATTTTCAGCTGATCTGTATAGCATTTACAGCATGGGGAAATTTCTGTGGAAGGAACTCTATCACCATTTTTCAAGAGCAGACTAAGGTTTGCCTTTAAAGCAATAATGCTGAGGCAAATTCCAGTATGTTCCCTCCCAGCAGTCTTGGTACAGCAATTTTTCACTACTTGTTACATTAGGCAGTGTTTATGGAAAGTCACTGAATACCTTGAAGAAGCAGGTGTCTGACGTACTCATAGCACTTGCCTCCAAATGCGTAGTATTCCTAGCACAAAATTAAACACTGGGGACTAGCATGCCATGGCATTCATAGCAGGGCTTTTACAGCACGCTCAGTTACAGTATGCTCAGCAAACATACCGAGAATAAAACAGTTTAGCATGAAACACTGAAGAACAGTGAGCAAATGGCATGGTATCTATGGACTGTCACCAAGGCACCAGGCCTTCATAATGCAAAGCAACATGCAAAAATAGAGCTTAATGTAAACAGTAGAAATGGGAAAGCATTGCCAGACATTAATGAAATGCTAACTTTCCTAGCTTGGGAAAATTCATTCATCACTACAAAGCCATTGCTTGGTAGCTTGATGCAACAGCAGAGAAAGATGCCTAAAGAATTCCTTATAGGCAGTAAGAATTTTAGAGCTTCTTCATGTATAAAAAAGTATTTTTTTAAACCTATGAGGTTCAAGTCAAATGGGCAATCCTATGAATCTCTAATCAGTTTTACTTTCTTTCTCTTCTCACTTTCAAATTCTGGTCTCCTGGACCACAGCTGCAGAAGAAATTTCCAGTAGTTCAGGACATTTTCACAATTACTTAAGCTGGCTTAAATGGCCTATGGTAAGAGGCATTATCACGTGTAATAATCGGCAACAGGGAAAAAGCTTTGGCCCAAATGATCAATATACTTTCAAAAAGAATGATGAAGATTGCTGCCTCTAAATGTAATCACTGTACAGACCTGTTTTAACTTCTACCTCCTTGTCCTTAAAGTGACTACATGAGATAAAGGGACACAGGCACAGCAAAGCTGTGCTGTGAGATCTCATTCTTCCTTTGGTGTAATTTGGCAGCATCATGGTCCGTAACTCGGTTTCTCAAAGCTTACAAAGGAAATGCTCAAAAGTAAGAAACAGACAGCAGTGGGAACGTTTTGCTATGCAACTCCTGATGTGTAATTGATGTAAATTGAATTATACAGAGAGAATTGCAAACACACAAGGGCCCCCCCAACCTAGGGTTCGCTCTTCTTGCAGTACACATTAATGGCTCTATAGAAAGCAACTGCCTTTCCATATTCCACTGTGGGCCAAAATAAGCTGCCCATCCCAACCTGAGCAACCAAACTCAAGCACTTTCCAGGTCCCTGTAACATGAGCAACCTATGAGGGGATGGGGCACTGTGCTGGATGATGCACTCAAAATGCCTGTCCTCTCCTTCTGGCACAGAAAGCACCACTGTTCCTTTTTAAAAATTCCCTGCTCTTAGCAAGGTTTGTTCTTCTAACTGGTTCCCAGAAACCTCTTGGGGGTTCCAAGCCCAGAAAAGTAATTACTGCATTACTTTGGCCACAGACACAATATCAACCTTGTTAGACTTGGCCTGTGGAGAGAGCCAAACACCTGCTGCTGCAACATTTATTTGATAAGCTTCATGGTTCGCTAACATAAACCTGATCCTGCTGACCGGCAGGAGGATGAAAAGGAGTTGGGGGAAAAGGGTGGAACAGGTAGGCAATCTCACAGCCCTCTGGCCCAGCAGCTTACAGCCCTCTCTCCCAACTAGCTCTCATTTCTCTTTGCTTTCTTGTTCCCTGGTGAGAGCTTCAGAGAATTGGTTTTCCCCCTGCAGTTATGCAGGCAGATGTGGAAGGGGCTAGGATTCCCATGCCTTATGACGGATTAACTGACAAGTGTGGGATCAATACGGGAATTGTTCTAGCTCTGGCTGCATCTGTAGGCTTCCAAAGCAGACAGAATAGCTGCACACATTCTCGTTGGCATGGTGGTGTGTGCACTGAAAGGCTGGCTTAATGCCAAAGTCTATTAGTTAACAGCAAGGAGGGAAGGGAAGAAGGGCTGCAAATCAGTCAAATTAACAGACAAATGTTGGGGAGAAACACAGATGTAGAAACAGAAACCTGATTCTTATTCTTCAAATTACATAGTTTTCTTGTCTAGTAAAGAAAAAAAAATGGGGATGGGGGAAATAAATAAGGTTTTATCTCAAATAGGACCATTTCTTCCAGCTGATACTGCTAATATCTGAGGAAAACAACACAAATTCCAAGGGAATTAGCAGGAAGAAGAAAATAACCTTCCCAACTATGGTGCTCCATATGAGGAAAGAAACTTACTCTTTTGACTGGCAAGCTTGTCTCTCTGCCTCACCTTTTTCCAGGTAGAGGAAGTAAAAAATGGACAATCTAGAAAACCAAGAAAGGACATTTCAATGTATCTGCTAGTTATCACATGGAAAGGGTTTGATCTCAGAACAGTATGTTTTCTAGTGTACCTCTGTCTGTGTGTGTTGATAGTGTATCTTGGAGATATATAGTGTAATTCACCCTCTTGAGAGACAGTGAGAAGCAGATGAATCACTGTAGATTACATCAGAGCCAGACCAACCTTTTATACAAAACTTGGCAAAAATCTGAAGACTGACCCTCTGAACGTGTTGTGAAATTGTCTACATGAGTATTTTCTATCTTATTTTACCTTTTTCCACTCAGAACTTCAGGAAATTTATTTCTGGATGGATAAAAAACCCTGCAAAGTTCAAATAATACAGCACAAGGCATTTTCTGGATAGATCCAACCCAAATCAAATATCTCAAAAGAAAACTTCTCTTGTGGAATCTCAAGTACAGTTCTGCAGGTATGTGAAATTCAGGTAACAAATGATAAATATATCAAGTTTTGGACTAGCACCAACATTCTATTTTTGTATTCACCCTTCACAGGGTGAAGGTACAGGACTCACAGCATCAAAGCGAAATGCTAACTACACTCAGAAAACCAGCATGATTGGATTCTCAGAGCTCTACTAACACAGCCAACTGTTTTTCAATTTCTGCTTTTATTGACTAGATTGTTTCTCTACAAAGAGTACATGACAGATTTTTTAGAACTAGTAATTAAGGAAAACAAAAAATAATGTGATACTATTAGAAGATTCTTGTGGAAAGTGCTGTAAGCAAGAAGACAGAAAGTGTAAGGGAATTTGACCTACACTGGGAAGCCTACATTGCTTGGAAGCCTGTAAGCACAAAACATCCACAAAGTAAGTGCTGCCCAGCAGGAAAATCTTGAAAGCAACATGCAATACAACCAACTCCTGGAAAATGCACAAGACTGAGCCATCAGCTTTGCTGAAAATTGCTGATGACCAAAGCAAATACCTTCATTCTTCCTCCACCATTTTGCTTCAGGTTCTACGTCAATGTTCCCCAACAGAATAAAAGCAAAACCAAGGAACTCCAAACACATTGTTCACCCAGCAGGCAATGGTGATAAGAAAGAACTCATGGCTTGTTCCTCAACAGCTGATAGAGAAACCAGCAGCAAAAGTCTCAAGTTAAGAACAATTTTATTACTTGGAGCTCTTAGAACAATTAAAGCCATCTTATTTCTGAAAGTATTATGAAGCCTTACAGGTAAAGTATTGGAATTACTATAAAGATCCTCCTAATGGTATTTCTACAAAATCCCTATCATATTACAGGATGCTTATCTATATTATTGTGCCTTTTATTCTTGTTTCAGACTGTGAGCAAATGTACACCTTGCACAGCAGTTTCTGCCTGTAGTTTCCCCAGAGCATCACACATGCAGAAGCTCCCTGAAGGATATATGCTTCATGGTAAAATACTGGGAGACTGTTACACTAGCAGGAATAGTTTTAAAGAAAGTTGAACAGGTCTGACAGCAGACAGGGTGAACTACTGCTAGTTATCTGAGAAGTGGAACCCAAGGAGCTTCACCTGACAAATCAGCAGAGCACTGTGAAACTACACTGAGTTTGGAGCACAGGAGGGCAAATGAGAAACAATGACAACCACACAGCTCACTCAGAGCATCCCCAAGAGAGTAGCCATATGCTGACAACGAACACTGCAGCCAAAAGGAACCAAAATCACATAACAGCTTCTTAAAATAAATCCTCCCAACAGGCCCTGCTTCCTGTTCTGTAACAGCCACCAGACAACAGGAGTGAAACTGAACTCTGAGTCACGTAAGTGCACGTGTGCTTGTGTGTTCAAGAGCACCAAGCTCTGGTGCCTAGGCACGTGTGGCTGCCCGTGCTTCTGCGCAGCCAGCTACAGGACTATGAGAAGAACATGAAAGCAGGATGCCTCTCTCTCTCTCCATATTCTTCCTCTATGCAACAACTTTATGGAGTTGAAAATTGAAAAATTGTGAGCCTTTTCCTTGCTACAGGTAAAATGTGAGCAAGTGTCGGAGGCCCTTAACAGTGCAAGGGTAACTAGAGCTCAGTCTGGTAACATATCACTTGTGCTGTGTCACATCCCTGGGAACCTCCAGGATCAAGACCTTACCACCATTTTGTATGATAAAAAAAGATCAAATTGGCCAGAGTCACAGTAGAATATCAAGATAAAACTTTTTAAAATGGTAACTGAATATTGTGCTCTCAAATCTTCTCCTTTTCAAAAGAGCATTTCTAACTCTAATATTGTGAAGACTACTTTTATGGTGGGAACCAAGAGTAAGCAATATAAGTTGCCCAACTTTGCAAACACACTAAAACAGGTTTCTCAAAAATACGTCATAGCTTGATGCCTTGAAATGATTGAACCGCATCCTTCTCCTGAGGTTTTTGTTTGAGTATATCTGGTTTCTTCAGGTTGGAATCAATGGAAGAAAAAGACTGTGGTTTTTTGTTATGTCTTGGGTTAAAACCTATTGAAACTGGTCAATCTAGCACTACATTTCCTTTCAAGCTAAATAAGGCTATGGTTAAACACCTCTTTGTTTACTAATTGCTAAAAACAAAAGACTACAAAAATACACGAAGGTTGTGCAGGGTCTGGACCTCACAAGACAAAGGGAATCATGGGAACAGAACAGATGCCGCAAATGTGGAGATTAGGCCAATGAGTAGTGCAGCTCTGCTTCTAAAAGTGTTGGGGATGAATATGGTATCTTTGTCAACATATGAAGCATATCCTGCCATGTGAGGCTTACTGTAATTCAATATTACTGATATAATTTTTACTACATCAAAGTATAGTACCTATTTCTTTGGTAATTTGCTAGCTGTCACTCAAAGCATGTGAAATAGTAAAAGGATAAAACTGTTTATTTTATTTTTTTGTTTTTGTTAGGGGAGGGTGTATGTGTGTGTAAAGAATACTAAGAACAGGTTTCTTCTTAAAGAAAGTCATCCAAAGACATCCAAAATTAGGTTTACTCTCTCAGAATATTCTTATGTTACCTTGAGCCTTAAAATAAATCTCCAGCCAAGTCCTAGGTGGCTAATTACCTCCAGTTATTTCTGAATAAAGTTTTAATCACTTTTCTTGGAGTCATCAGTATCTAACAGGTTAGGGTGAGGGGAGGAAGTGACCTATCTGAACATTAGACAAATAACAGACTTACTGACAGAATAAAAGCAAAAGAACAAAACAAAGTAACTGGAAAGGATAGCAGACTAATTTGCTTATAGCAGCATTTGAGGAAGGGCTAAGAAAACAGTGAAACACCTTACAGTATCCAAAAGCCTTCAGGCCACTTTCGTTCAGCTGTATCATGCCCTAGGTTTTGGCAAGAAGAAATATGGACAGGACATGCTAATAAGATTTCCAGTCCTTCACCTTGATATTCAAATAGTTTTTCACAGCACCAGTACATCAACTTAAACTTTTTAAGGATTTATCCTTAAAAAACCCAGCGTAATTCCTAAAAGCTCTGCAGCATCTCTGGCCTGTTTTCAGAGCACTGTGGCACACAGGAGGTGAACTGGGTGCTGATGGGGGAGGTACAGCATGTGCTTAGGAGAAAGCCTACAAGAGAATCCCATGGAAAAACCATGTCATGCTCAACCTAGTCTCCAGATGATCTTTTATAAATGTGAGAAATTATTTGTCAGGCAAAGTATAAGGGATTATGTGTGTATTTAAACCTTTGCTTGAATTGACTCATAAAGCAGGAAAGCCATGAACATGCAAAATTCACTTTGGAAAAAATGCCCAGATAAGTAAATATAAGGCTTTACACATAACTATGCAATAACTGGACTATATGTATACATACTATATGCATACATATACTATATGTATTTAACACTATAGAAATGAAGCATCCTTCATATAATGCTGAACATTTCAGCATCTCTGTAAATCAGAAAAGAAGACCAAAAATAGGACATGGTGAAACTCTTCTGTCCATTATTGCAAAAAACTGGCAAGAATTAGCAGCTGAAGCCAGATATCCTCAAGCCTCAATCTTAAAACTGTATTTTTTTTTATGTTACTCATTCCTAGGGCACATTTAAAAGAGCAGTGAACAACTGGTGCTGATTCTTGTGGCTTATTAGCTGCCGATAGATACGTGCCGTGCATATACTCATTTACCATAACAAATATTTGCACATGGGTTTGAAACACTGGGAGGCCATACATGCACAGCTACTCTCTCAAATCACCCCTTCCTTTCAAGGCCCAGTTCCACTCCCTTCTCCATCTTAGTCCTTCCATTAATCTCCCCAGCTGCCTTCTAGTTTTGCTTAGATTACAAATTATCGTTACTAAGTACAAGAACACTGTAACCAAAGACTGTCTGTGCCTAACATAATCATGCAAATAATTTCCTGTTTCCTTCACTTTTCCACCCACTGTCTGACTTTTTTAGGGCAAAGACATAACTTTTTGCATGTTGCTAGAGGACTACACACACTAGTGGGGCTAAGAATGCAATAAAAAAGATTTAATGGCAAAGAGGATGAATAGAATCAATGAGTATTTTCCCTTCAGCAGAAAACAGTATGTTGCTACTTCGGTGGCAAAGGCTCCTATGCCCAGAAGAAGCTAGAGAACTGCCTTCTGTAAGTGCAAAGATAGTGGAAGTACTTTTGGCTCAACATACCCATATGTCTGCTGATCTGATTCTTCAATGAAACAATTCACTGTCTGTTTCTGGGGACATAACGAATGGAGGAGTTAGATCAATTATCCAAGAGTCTTCAAGATACACTCTGACAGATGATGAAAGGACTCTAATATGTAATTGAAATACCCTCTACCAAAATACTTACATTAAATGTTGGCTGATTACACACAGGTCTGAGTTGTTTTTCAGTGAAAGCCAAACTTCTAAAAAGCTAGCTTCCCACTACAGAGCCTTTGTGTTGGGTAAATTAGCTTCAGGAAGAGAATAAAAATGAATTAAAACCATATGGAGATACTCTCCCTTTCCCCCCCTTCCCCCTTTCCTTTCGCTATATGAATCCCTTCTGACTGACAGAGGCCAGTTTAGTATAATTTAGTCCAGTGTTTTTGTTTCCTAAAGTCTCAGTCTTGGGCTGAGTCCATTAACAGGCTGCAGCTGATTTTAATCTAGATGAACTCAAGATTTCTCTCTTCTTTGGTTTTAAAAAGATTACAAATTGTGTGTTATATAAATAGAGGGAAAAGAAGAACCAGAATGAGTAAAAAATCTGCTCTCCATTAGCTGACCTGCTGAATAAGATTATGATCCAAATAAAGATGAGAAATGAGAGATGTGGGGAGAAAAATACACAACTAAAAGCTCTAGTGATACTGCATCCAGACACACTGGCAAAAGCAGATGCAGTAATGTCTGATAGTGGCCATTACTATCGTAACAACACAGAAAAGGTATTAATGGGACTCCAAAAATGATAAACCAGATGCCTCAAGGACTGTTCTGATGGTTTGCAGCACCCTTTCCCAGTTAAACTTAAAATCACTTTGATAGTGACTATGACCTCTTTGTATCTCAGGTCTGTAGCTAAGGTGGAATAAGTTGGTCTTACACTAGCTCCTTGTAGATATTCTTGAGTGTGAAAGAATGCCATGATACTCACGTGGACTGATTCAAGTGGGACTTGTAAGCAGAGGTGCTGAACCTAGAGAGAGTTGCCTCAGATTGGTGCTGAGGTAATTTTGGGTGGGAAGGGGCTGGTTTAGTTTTTTGACTTAATGCCAGCCTGAATTCCATGTCTGCTTTATGCCACCTGGAAATCCAGACACAATCACAGGACTGTGGATGGCTCAAGACTGCATGAATGCATGATTTTAAAAATACTTGCTATAGGCTGCAAATGTGACACTCATTTTTATTGACGCTCAACCTCAGTGCTGATGCATTAAAAGTTTCCATTAAGAGGAATCTCATGAACAGCTCATACACACCTGCTCCATTTAAAAATTTAAAAGTGGCTGAGCAGCAGAGCCAAACATGAAGTACAGGAGTAGAGTGTAACTACTCACAGCACAGCAACAGGATGGTTGCCATTTGGAAGAAGAAGAGTTATAGAATTGTCTGTAGCAGACTTTTGATATTTAACTCCAGCTGAAAAATATAGATAAAAACCTGTTTTCAATCCACAAGAAAAACAAAATGTTTTTCATAACCTATGAGCAAAATTTTAAGTGAGCTGTACTCACATATAAAAGGTCCCAAGAAGCTGGAGTCTCAATGTCACTATGATAACTTAAAAATTTCAAAATAGCATTTTATTCCACAGAGAATCCATTTCAGAAGTCCAGAAATGTTTTTCTCTATGTGCTAACACTCTCATTCTGGGAATCACACACATCTGTTTTACACAAAGATAGTATATATCTGTATAAAGTAAAAATCACAGCTTTGCCCTAAGAAGGGCAACAGATACAGTAAAAGTACTAGTAATCAATAATAAACAGTAAATATGCAGAGAAACAGACGGACAGACAACATGAGTAAGTGGAATTACATGGTTCTATCAGTTTTACCTGAATACAACCCCTCATAATAAGTTTCAATTGCAATGATAAACGTGACTGGATTAAACTCAGTACATTTTTCATTCCTTGCTAATGGGGCAAATGTAACTTGGAAAGAGTCTGTATGCAATCACTGGAGGTTTTATTTGCATAACTTTTCTGGAGTTTGACTATATTTGATTGCATGTGGGTGGCTGTGGGACGGGCGGACAGCTGGGTGAAAAACTATGACAAAAGGAATCTTGTCCCATTTCCTGCCTATGCTTCATTCACTAATGAGCACTGCTCTGGGTCATTCTCAAGATTTCTTCATCTGTTGTTGTCTTGTCTGCAAAAGGGGCACCCCAGCAGTGGAGCTGTTGTCAGCTTGTCTTGGGAGTTTATTCTGCTGCCTCTCACCCTTGCAGCTGTGTGGGATTTTAAGTGCCTGGCTGTAAACAACTCCATACTTTGTGTTTCTTTTTGGATGACTTGAAGGCCAGTCTGAGGCCAGATGTGTTTGCTGGTGAAATCTGTTTCTCATTTCTTCTAATAAATGCATATCTCAACAACTAATAATAAAGTGAAATCAGGATTTATCTGTTGTCTTCTTCAGTGTGATTTCTGTTGGAAAGAGAATATTAATAAAACGTAGTTAAGACCTCAGTCTCTCCTTTCTTCCTGGAGTGCTTGAAACATTCACTGAACATAGCCCTACAAATAAACAACCAGGCTGGTGAATTAGACTGATGCCATTAGACTCCAGCTCTAGCAATCAATACTAATCTTGCTAACTTGTGGAAACAAAGCCATTTTGCTTCTTTAAGAAACTCTGTTTTTCAGTAACGTTGCCTCATTTATTCTTGTTTCTTTTGTCAGATCAGTCCACTTGAAAAAGTTTCTTCCTGATAACAGGTTTAGTTGTTTTAGCAAGATTCTTTTATAAAAGGCTTCTATCTGTGCGCGGAAAGGTTTCAGCTTTCTCCCACTGCAAATTGTTCTGTTATCAAGTCTAGTCCATTAATAAGAAACTCCATTAAAGGAGCCACATGAAAACTGCACCTCCCTTCCTGTGTCCAGGGTAGCTCCTGTTTTACATACTCTGCAAGTTGAAATTATGATAATAGATAGACAGACAGACAGACGTATACAGATGGTAATAAAAACAGTTTCTATAAAGAAAGTCATAGGGTTTCCTTTACTCAAGAAGCCTTTCAGAGAAATGCTCTAGTTTCATCCCAAAGGAGTTTTTGCCAAGCCCTCTAGCCTTGGGAAGGAAAGGAAACCCTTTCCACAGTGCTAGGCAGCAGTTCTAATTACAGATGCATCAAACCAGCACCTACTTTTATTGAAGATAATTGTTCTTTGACAGTACTCAGAAGCTCATCTATTGTCTTCAACTGCACTAATGAATGTTAATTACTCAGTCAGCCTCACTAGCTCTGTTCAGCAAATGAGCCACCAAAACCCTAAGTAAATGCTATTTCTTCTGTGCCTCTTCAGTTTTATTTTAACACCCAAGTACAAGAACTGTAAGTGCATATGTAAGCCACTGTGACTGGCATAACTGAAGACAACTGTTTTTACTGGCAAGGAAGACACAATTTATTCTATTAAAACCACTCATGATGATATGTGAGAAGGAAAGACGCTCTTCCAGCTTTTAAAAAACAAATAATTTCTAGGGTTAGTAATTAGGAAAACAAAACAAACACAAAACATTTGTATTTTTAAACTGAGCATACTTGTTGTGGCTTGACTAAAATGTGCAAATGTAATCTTGGAATTTTTTTCTTCAAAGA
Source organism: Corapipo altera (assembly GCF_003945725.1). Classification (NCBI taxonomy): domain Eukaryota; kingdom Metazoa; phylum Chordata; class Aves; order Passeriformes; family Pipridae; genus Corapipo; species Corapipo altera. The sequence continues at coordinate 3,705,003 of NW_020884885.1, read as the reverse complement.
ACCACCGCACTTCAAGATGCTAGGAACATAAAAAAAACCCCAACAAGTATGGGCAGAGTCATTCTGCTTCTGGCCCATCTGGGTTTTCAGCATTTTACTGAGCTTTCACATCTACTATGTGAACTAAAGATCAATCTGTTTTCAGAAGGCTACTTTGGTGGGTGGTCTGAGTTAATTTTATTTCTTAATTTAATTTTCCAGAACATTCAGAGTTTTCTTTCCATGTTCTGTGTTGAACTTAGTGGTTTTATAGCACCACAATACCAACAAGGTAATATGGAGTACATGCTCTATTTCTTCCTGTATCCAGCGTGGTTTTACACACAAACTGATCATACACAAACCCACAAGAAGCATATCTAATTTGAGCTTGGCCCTAACTCTCCTGCCTTCAACAGTTTTGTATATAGTTGACATACTATAACCCTTTAAAGAATATTTCTTTCACTTGACCCTCTCAATAATTTCATGGGATTCTCCCTATTCTCTTTGCATTCTTATCAAATGTTTTCACTTTGACAAATCAACGTGCCCTCAGATAATTTGCATTAAACAAAACAAGGCTATTTTATCTAATAAAGTTCTTGCTTTGTCTACAGTAATGCTCATAGAGCCTTCACAAAACATATTGTTGTGCGCACAATCAGATTCCGGGATTATGGAAATAGACTCTAACATAAATGTGTGAAAGTGTCATTTTGTACATCATGCACCATGGTAACCTGTGAATTAACACGAAATCAATGCGGGGTGCACCCTGAATTGGAAGACAAAGCTGATAAGAATTTGTGGGCTGCTTTTATTTTCTTTCCAGAAATGTTAAAGCATCATATATGAGAAACGAATTCTGTCTATCAGAATGAAAATATGCATCCACATTTCTCAAACATCCTAACACCAGAGCATTGCCTTCATTGGGATGTAAATCTGTTTCTCCAGTGTCTCTGGATATGCTGAGTTGGTACATGGAACAGACAAAGCCAGAGTAAGACTAACGCACAGGCAGGCTAAGGAAACTTTCATGATGGCAAGGGGTATCTTTAAATCATAACCTGAACTTAGGTGATGACACAATCATTGCCTGAGTCATCTGAAAATCTGAAACAATGGCTCTGAGCATGGTAAACTTAGTCATTAATCTGACAGTGTGTCAGCCTCATGACTTAAAGGATGAGGAGAGGGATGGCAGGGATTCTGCCACTTCAGCAGGCAGCACTCCATGGGTGGAGCAAGAGCAGAAAAGTACAGTAAGCCTGACTCAGTCTCTAGCAGATATATTCCTGATGTTTCAGCAACATGAGTGAACGTCACACTCAGGACACCCAAAGCCTGTCACATTCAATAAGGAAATGGCATCTCTTACTGCTTCTAACGGTGAGCAACAATGCAGAGGAGGAATCAAATGGCAGAGAAGCAGAAAAGCAGAGGAACCAGGGTTTTAAAAACAGGGTTTTAAAACCTCACATGACCTAAATAAATACTAGCACTGATATACCTGATTTGGGGCTGTCATGCAAGGGAAGTCTAGTCTTTAGATAAACAGTGTCCACCCTTAACCTCCTGAACTATCAATTTTCCTCATTTAATACTGCAGAAAGGTTATATTGCAGTGCCCTGTGCTTCCTCACATTTAAAGTTAGGGTAGCCAAGGGCAACAAAGACTCCTTCCTATCCAGCCTGATAGCAGAGCTCTTCCTTCCTTTTGTTCGCATGAAGAACAAACACTGAGTTGAACAATAACAGTGGATGCTTCATTATGATGCTCTCCTGGGCACCCAGCCTTGGTTAGCATTATCTTACCACTTGGTTTTGTTTTGAAGGAAACCCTGAATGGACCTTTGAATAGCTGGTGTTTCAAGATCAACATTACCTCTACTTCCTCTGTTTTCAAGTTTCCTTATTTTACCAACAATATGTGGCACTATTTAAAAAAAAAAAAAAGACACCCCAACGAACTGAGACTTGCCAGTCTGAGGCAAGCAGTAACAGAAGACCAATTAAAACTAGCTTTCTCTGAACCAGTTAAGCTACTGATTCTGAGCACTATGAAAAAAACCCCCACCAAACCAAGAACAAAGAAACCCAAAACAACTTAATCCTTGGCAACTATTAAAGGAAGTGCACATGAGGAACACAGTTTAGGCCTGGAATATACTTTATTTGAAAACATCCAGGCATCTGTTCACACTTCCTGAAACCAACGTCAGCAGCAGACCACTCTCTGTCACATCTCCTACTTTACGGTCAAAAAGGCCTTTAGCAATTTGACAAAATCCATATCCTCTGATCTGGTACAGAGAGGTGGTGAACCCAGCTTACCACAGTTATCACTTGTGCATTCCTGCAGACTTTTACGCATCTTGGACAAGTAATTATTTTGGACAAGTTTACTACATTATCGCTCACTTTTCACACTTTGTTCACACAGGTGGAAAAATTCAATGTCAGGCTGACAAGTCTGTACCTCCCCAGATTCTCCTTCTGGCTATTCTTACAGATGGGTGTCACATTTACCAATTCCCAATCACCTTTGACCTCCCCTGTCCACCAGGACTGTTGGTAAATGATTGAAAGTGTCTCTCTTGGCACTTGACTGCTGGTAAATGATTGAAAGTGTCTCTCTTGGCACTTGAATCCCATCAGGCACCATGGACTTGTGCAGGTTTAAGTTGGATAGCAGTTTGCTGACCATCTCCTTCTGGAGCATGGAGGCAAAAGTTGTTTCAGTCATGAGTGGGAAGAGGAGCAATTTGGGGTAGATAGCTTCATTCTCAGTCAAGGTTCTTTTTCTACCTTGAGTTTGCAGATTCAGTTTACGTGCTAAAGTTTCCTGTGCCTTTGAGTGATACAGCAGAAAGTGGTGCTGTTCCCCAGATAGCAGGGACCAGCTTGAGGGACACCTTTTTCCCAGTGCGTTCAAATGTGACAGTAGAATGTAGTTCATCCTACACTGGAGAAAACTGGACTTGCTCTGATTTCTCTCCATCACTTAGGAACCTTTCCTAGGGCACAAGTCCATCTAATGAAAATCAAACAGTGCCTTGGGTGTCTGCCTGTCCTTGCTACTGCTACTGTAGGTTGGAGACTATGGGTCAATTGTGTGACCACTCATTCCCCAGTTCAGCCTAACACACATTTGAGAGAAAAAAGGGGAGAAAATGTGTTTTTCAAGGAAAATAAAGTATTCTGGATGAATAAAAGTTACCTCTGTTAAACTCCAATAAAGTCTTAATGAGTATTACTCAGCTGGAAGGACTGAAGTGATGAAGCAAGGCAATGAAGTTCTGGGGAAGGAGGGCTGTAAGGCAAAGAAGAAACAACATACCTTTGAACTCTGCTGTGTGCACCATGAGGCCCTGCCTCTGTATCAAATATGAAGGTGGCTAGGATCATATTACAGGACTATCAAAGCTATGCTTTAGCCATCCTGATTTAGTGGTTTTGGCTTTTGCTACCACATTAGAATACATTGGCTTGATTTTCAAAGGTAACAAGCACCTACATCTCCCACTGCCTTTGGTGACAGCTGCAGCTCTAAAAATCAGTTTAAGATAGTTTGCATATTCAGAAGAAATGAAGGAAAATAAAAGTCTATTGTGTGGAATAGAGGAGTTTAAACACTGTTGGATTGGTTATATATGAGTCCCATTCCTTTTCAAATGAATTTCACTTCATGTTTTGTTTGGTTTTCCTGTTGATGCATCCTGCACCCTCCAGTGCTAAGCTGGTGGGATCCCACATACTTTTCCTGGCATGTGGTGTTTAAAATAAGAGACCTCAGCAATCGGATATCCTCAGCATTTCCAGCTATTGAACACAATCATGAGTGTTGTGATCCAATTTCAGAGCAGAAGAGGAAAGATATATAGTAATATTCTCCCTGTGCTGGTATGGGGCAGACAAAAGAAAACTAGACAAACAGGATGTTCTGCTCCTCTGTGAACTTCAGTAAATGCCGTGGCAGATATGGTCTTACAGACTCACAGCTGCAGTGTAGGTGCCTGGCTGCCCAATACCTTGCTTTAGGTAATTCACTCACAGCACAATATGGCACGAAGTAAAAGACGTAGTGTGCAGTTCCCACCTGACATGCCTCAAGCTGAAGTCCTTCATCAAGCATATGCAGCCTGAAGGAGGAATGGGATGTTTTCCATATGCTACTAAGCAAGAATCTCCTTCCTAAATTCACTCAGAAATCTTCAGGAGTGCAATACTTGGTGTTCACAACTTTGGATATCAACCTACTTATTCTAAGCCTATTCACTGAGTAGTAAAACATATCTCAGCCAAGGTCTTCACAACAGCATACAGCACTCTATTAAGCCTACTTGATAGCACTCCAATATTCCCCAACAGTTTCTAGAAACATCACTCCTCACATCTCTGCTGTTGCTTCTGGAAAGTGCACCTTCACAGGGCATTGGACTGTATCTGAGATGGTTTCTGTAATGGAAAAACTAGGAAGTTTAAATGAAAATGAGATTCAGTGGACAATAAAGCAAAATCTTTTCAACAACAACATCTCTTGTTGAACTGTTAATTGTAATATCATTTGCTTTTGCTTCCTCTGCACCCCTGTAGTTATATGTGTGTTGCCTTGCCTCCGTTGAAGCCTAAGGCAGACCCTCTAGGGTTATTCAGGTGGCAAATCAAGGAACAGCCAGGTTCCAGCAAACTGCTGACTGAAGTTGTTGCCTCTTTCGTCTCTACAATCCCTGTTTTAACTCAATCTGGCCCTGAAATTTAATCTCACAAATTTTTCAGGGGTCTTCACAGAACTGAATGGCAAAGGATGAGATTCTGGTTTAATTACAATGTAAGCATTGAGGAGCAGTGCTAAAGTTCAAAGGAACATTGCAGAAAATACTTCACAGCAACAGCTCAATATTATTAATTTTAGGGAATGACTGTAAAGAAAAAAAGCTTTTGAAGTAAACTGTTTGCTGAGAGAGTATATCATGTCTGTTTCTATTAAAGCACTATATATTCCTATTCCATGTTATCAAGACAGACTTAAAGTTATATGAGAAGATAATTTAAATCTGTGATTACTCCAGTTTCAAAGACAGGGCAAGTCAACATGTCAGATACAGAGATACCTGAGGTTGTTCTGCATGTGTTAATTCTGGAAACAGAGAAAGTTTCAAAGAAAACAGTACTGGGGCCAAAGCAGTGGAAGCCCTATTTGTAAAGCATTATCCCTGTGCTAGTACATTCCCCCTCAGGCAAAGTTTTCTAGTTTAGATGAAGTGTTATTCAAATGTGCTTGTCTACAAAGAATTGCACTCTAGAGACTTCCTGGTTTAAACTGTAGGCAACTGTAGGATCTCCACAGCACTCTCCCCTCCCCAGCATATGGAACAATAAAAAGTCCAGCATTTCTCTTTGGCGAACAGGCTGTAGAGTCAGAGATTTTATAAGATTTTAACATGGAGAATACATTAATTCATACAGCTAAAGAAAAGTTGCATATATTACCAAGGTTAAGTCATTTGGGTCATAGTCCTCTATTGCTAATTATCATTTCACAAGATCAAATGACAGTAGTGATGGCTTCACCAAACATGTTAGTGGTGAAGCCAGAACAGACATAACTTTTGAGGATAACAAAAGAAATCCAGTCATGCCTATGCGAGAAAGGAATAAATCACAGCGAGACCTAATTGCCTTTTACTTTCATAAGCTGCACACAAAAGCATGATACTTTACTCTGGCTGAAAAACATGTTTTTGAACAGATTTTTTTTTGGCTTCCTACTCATGACTGTGTTCACTTAAGAACATTAAGTCCATTTTAGGTACATTTGACCTTATTCTACAAATCTGTAGCTTGAAAAATGTAACAGCTACATTAAATCCAGGCAATTACTAGTAGAGACTTGGTATTTTATTACAATGTTCAGTTCCCAGAACAATATATTGCCACAAATCACAGATACTACCTCTAATCAACAGACAATTTCAGTCCTTATGTTAAAAGCCTTTTAGAAAAAAGGCCATTTGCTTTAGCACTATGCTGAAAACCCAGGGGAGCAGCCCACTTTGATCAGGAATTCATTAGAGAGCCTGGTAAGGAGATTTCTCTGAAGTGAGATCATTTTGTCCCAGAAAGCCTATGCCAGCCTTGAAAAGAGGAGAACAGATTTACACTCTTCAGCTCGTTGTTTTAACAACACTGGATTAAAAGACATTAGTTTTGTTTCACATTTGTGTAAATGAGAACAGATTTGACCCACTGCCTGCATTGTTTTTTTGCATGTTACATTTAGTAGAACTTTAGACAAATGAAATGCTGGCACTTCAGTTGCACTCTAGCAAAGCATTCAGGGACATGTTTGGCTTTCAGTGCAAGGTAGCAGTACTGCGTCTTCAGTATCTCTACAAGCATCTTCAAAAATAAGCAGGTAATTCAAGACATTGTGCTAAACTGGATTTATCCAACATAATACCCTGTCACAAGTTAAGCTCACAGCAAAAAATATGGCCAGAAACTTTACTAATCTGCTATCTACTAGGCTACTACATGAAAGTTCATGTTTGCAGACAGAAGCATTTAATTTTATTGAAATGGCAGTTTATTTTGTTTCTACTGGATCTAAATCCAAGATGCCTCTAGTTCTCCTTCACCAGTAAAATATTTTCCTTCCCCCTCTCTTCATTAACATTTTTATTTGGTTTTGCATCTGTGATTTGTTTCTCTGACCTCCTTCATTTGATAGCCATGGAGTTTGGCTACTCCAGCAAGGCTTTGCCAATGCTGCTGCAGAGCAGTAGAGCAGTTCCCACACAGCCATCTAGTGAGGACACCCTCACTCAAGCAAACACCATTCCTGAGTCAGTCTTAGTAATCCATTCCTCAAAATGCCATGAATTGCCCAAACAAAAGGATGTTTTCATTGATGGCAGCTACATCTGTACAGGAGATGTTGCTGGCATTGGAATGATAGGAGTTTTATATTTTTCACATGCCTTACTGCCTGGATAGACCTAACCTGACTGATAGTGCTTTTTTGCTCTCATTATTACTAACCTGTTAGAAATAGCACGAGATTTTCAGTGTCCTGTGGGGAATACAGCAAAAACGGTTTCACCCTGCAGAGATCCTAACAATGATCAGTTCATCTTTATGCCTCCAATAGAGCTGGAAATCACCAGTGGCACTGCAAATCTGTTACCATCTCAATAGCAATGCACAACTCTATTCCCATTAATCTGTCTTCCACCCATTCACACATCAAGTACAACCCTGTTTCATTTTACAGATTATATCCATGTTATTTCAGACAAAGGTCACTTTATAGTTACAGTTCTTCAACTGAATAAAAGCTTTTGATGCAGTAAATAATTGTCTTTTACTGTTCAAACCCACACAATACAATACAAATAATGCTGCCCTTTCTTTCAGAATTCCCTTTCTACCTCACTACTTGATTCTTTACAAAATAAAATGAGGCACTTTTCACTTGCTTCAGTCACATAAATTAGTTATAGCACTTTGGAGACAGTTTGCCGTGCTGCACTAGGAATCCAGATCCTATGCTATTTTGAGATCGAAATGAGCCTCTTTCATTACTTTATGGACAAATGAAACTAATATACCAAGGTTTCCCTAGATTTACCTGCTACTACAACTTTTCCCTTAGTACTCTGAAACCTAGGACACACTCTGCCAAGTGCCACATTCTTTTGTTTCTACTTACCAGAAGTTACCTGTCTCAATAAGACATTACATGCAAGTGAGCACGTTTGTGTTAAGACAGATTGTGTGCAGTGGAAAAGAGGGCAGGAGAAAGGGTGGAATAATCAACTAACTAATCATCCCATCTTGTGGCACAAAACCCAAACTCTTCCCTTTAGCAATACAAAGTATTCTGTCCTTTCTTTGAGTAGTGAGGGGAGCCAATCAGCATGACACACAAAAGTTTTGAGGTTATATTTACAGAGTTATAACTTTCTTTCAAAAGGAAGAGTAAAATATAGCATAGCATAGAGAAATCACAATGCCAAGTACACTCATGAAAAATAGCAACCATTTGATAGCAACAGAGCTTTATTTAGCACTGAAGGTCATGAGAAGAACTGAGGCTAAAAGCTGAAGGCAGACAAATTCTAATCTGAAATATAGAACAAGTGTTTAGCAGCAAGGTAGCTAAAACTTGAAAACACTATCAAGGCAAACCAGGTACTCACATGTCTTCAAACAAAAGTGAATACCTTTCTAAAAGACATAATTCAGTGTAATCTAAGTTACCAGGTACCTGAAAGAAACATGTATGATATACAGGAGGTCAGTTTGGATGAATTGCTAATTTTACCTATCTTTAAACCCTATGAAAATAAATCATTACTCAAAAGCAAGTCCTAGCTCACTAATATAATTTGCCTTAAGTTTTCAGTGCTTCTGAGTTTTTTCAGTGAAGAGCAATGTTAATCACTTAGTTAAAGCATTCAGTTAAAAGTCGCACTAGAGTCTGAAGTTGGCAAGCAGCCACCGTGTTCCCTGTCTTCTTTCACAACACCATCCTCTTGGTAACAGAAGGCATTTACTTAAATAAGATGGAATGACACTTCCACAAACAGCAGAGTTATCAGTTGCTAATAGCTAGGCTTGTTGCTTGCTTGTATTTATACCCCAGAACACTGCTGCTTCAAAAGCTAGACTCAGAAAATCATCTACAGAATACAGATTAAAACTGACATCAGTTTATTCAGCCTTTGTTTTTTGCATATGTGTGTGTAAGGCTAAGTGGCATCTTCTAGTTCAGCTGACCTAACCTTCCATGTGCTACATACAGGTGTTGCTGACACCAACTTCAAGAAAACTACAACCAGGCAAGAACAACTCAGAATCTCTTCTAACTGTTACACTAGGAACAGAACTACCAGCTAGTAATTTCCAATCAAATCAGAAATTATATCACTGCCAATGAGAAAAATCATTTTATGACTTGCACTCTTAAGCAATCTGTAGCTTTTTTATTGTTATTTTTCTTTTTAACAATATAACTGCACTCACTTTAACTGTGAAATATTGAAATAGGGAAGCAACAGCAAGTCCTTAAACAGCATACACAAGTTGACAGCTAAACTTCCAACATTTTGCAGTGCTTAGATCCAGGCTTCTGCCTCTTTGTCTAAGATCTCTGTAAAACAGAGATCTGCTGGCAGACTGGATTCTGCACTCACAATTAGGTTCATTACAGAGTGTCACTGTACAGCATGGCAGTACATGACATGACATTGTATTGTAAAGGCAATTGAGGGATATTTTTGGGTTTGCAGTCCACTCCCTCCACAGCACAGAGCATACTGAAGCAACTAAAGGAGGAAACTCCAGAGTTTCCTTGCTAAATCTCTGACTGTCCAATCTTGCTTTTGAATAATCAAATTTAATTTCTTTAGTCTGAACGTGGAATTAAAGCGTGAGTAAATGGATTCTCTTCATCCCTGAACACTTAAAAGTTTATAAAAGCAAAGAATTTTTCTCCATGGCACCCTTGGGCAGCCTGGAGATCTCCTCTGACAATAAAAGAGAAGCAGTTCTGCCTTCACTAGGGTCTCCTCCAAAAACTTCTGTGCTTGCAGAGGCCATTAGATGCAAAGATACCAGGGAAACAGAACAGCGATTTACATTGACAAAGAGGATTTTGATACACTCCTCCAAATGGGGCAGCATTACCATCTTAATAGCCTTTTGCTCTCAGCCCTCTTCCTGAGGACGCTGGAGATTTTTGCGAATGGAGAACAGTTCCGCTTCTCATTTTAACTGCAACAATAGCAGAAGGGCTCCTTAAACTGCATCAAATAGCAGTCGGTGAAATCCCTAACTAGCCACACTGCCTCTCCTGCCGTTTTATTATCCTCCAGTCCACAGAACAAAGAGGGAGGGAGCTACTCCTCTTTTTTTTTTTTTTTTTAGCCTATTCCACACATCCTAATCCCTCAGAGGTGGCAATGGAAATTGCCTGTGGAACTGTTAAATCACACTTTCACTTTGTCTTTCATTCCCCATTCACCCTCGCTAATCAAGGAGCTTCCAGCCACATTTTCCGATATCAATTTGTTTATGGCCTATTGGTTAATGGTCCTGGGATGGGACCCCCTGAGTAAAAAGAAAGAATCCTGGGCACTTCAGCCAGCTGCTGCTTCTCACCAGTTCCCACACCCATCCACTTTTTCTCATCAGCCACACTGAATGTGCTCACCTCCTGACACCAACTGAATTAAACAACAAAGCCTGAATGAGAGAGTTGCATTTGCAGTCAGGCTGCAGGACAGATTCCACTTGTTAGTGCTACATGATGTCTCTTAAGCAGTAACACAGAGATACTCCATCACCAGCTGATCCATGTTCAGTTACCTTGCTCTCATCTTACCTTGTATCCAGCTTCCCTTTGGAAAGATGCACCAACTACAACTCCCAGGAAAACTCTAGCTTCTCTTGCACAAGGTAGCCTGGTGCCACTTTCTGCATCTAATCCAAACCAGCCATTTCCTGGTGATTTGCTCACTTCCTCTTTCCACAGAAATAATGCTCACTGAAATGCGGGATGAGAACATGCAATATTTGCTTTGCACAGGTCAGGGAGATGGCTCACATGTAAGTGCTTACAAGTGTCTTGTAAAACACTTGAGGCACATTATCAGGGGAATCATGCCCTTCCTTGCTACCTGTGTTGGAGAAAAATATCTGAAGTAGAAACATAATGGTGTACTCAATGTAATCGTTCGAGCCCGGCCCTGGGCACGGAAAGGAGTGAGAGAGTGGGAGCTTCGCCTGTGCGGACAGTGCCATCGTGGGAGATGAGAGGGGGAGCCCCGGAACACACAGAAGAGAAGGACAACTCCAAACCCGGGCAGATGGAGCTCGTTCAGCCCTGTAAGGCCATCCATCTATGAGAAGGTCACTCTAAATAAACCTACATCCTGAGGACCTCACTGCCACCGTCCAAGCTCGCTCGGCCCTTGGCAGATGAACCTTAGGATTAAAGGGTGGGCTCAGTTCAGCACATACTGTGTCTCACCTAAAAAATCCATTGCGCAGGCTCGAAGGCCTTACCCATATTTGCAAAGCCCTGCATCACCAGCACGCTTGTAGCAAACGTGGGTAGAGACCTTTCCCAAATCTTTGTTCACGAAGACTGGCCATGATGATGATATGAGTCAACGTAATAAACGGTTCACACAAAGACAAGCTTCTAGCTGCCTTCCAAAATGTACAAAGAATGTCTGATATTGAGATATCATTTATTTAAAGAAATCCAAACTGGTATCTCACCTGTTTTTAGAAAAATGGCAAATGATGTTTTAAATTTACACCCCAGAAACATACAGATATAGGAAAAACAGCAATTGCCACACTCCTAATACAGTGATACCCTTCTATCAGAAAGTGCTGTTCCATCATCATTAAGTGTAAACAGGCCCATTTGTTCTTTAAAGGTAGGGTTCAGTCCTGGGAAAGCTATATTCATGGCCCACAGAAAAGAACTGAAAAAATAAACATCCTCTCTGAACAAATGCTCTCTGTTTCTGAAATGGGAAAACTTTCTTTCCCAAAGTTTCACTACATTAGTGCCTGAGGACAGAGCAGGAAACTGATTTTTTTTATAATGACCAGAAACATCTATGTAATCCAGAAGACATCCAAGATAGAAAAGTAGCTTATCTTCAGCCCTACATTGAAACAAAACATGTCAAGACCAACTCTTGCAAGTAACCTCAGTTTAAACTAATAAAATTTTTTTCTAGTTCCTATAGACTTTTACAATTACAGGTACCAAATAAGGCAGATCAAATGCCCAAAATGCTATCTAAGGATACACTGAGTATAGTATCTAAAGGCTTAGAAACACTGGATGGACCTCTGTCCCCATTATCATTATGTAGATGTATCAAATGGAAGCAAAAATACACCACAAAACATTTTTATTTCTTTTGTTTTCTGACATTTTGCATCACCTGAGATGTAAGCACATTGAGTCATTAGGAAATATAAATGTCATTGGTATGGTATGGCCTGTTTGAAGGTGAAAAACATGCAATCAGAAAGAACTGTTCACATCCCTTAAAATGTCCGTAGTCACTCCTGGGATCAGTAATTCCCGATCACTGGAACCTGAGAAACAGCTATACTCACTCTTCTTACTGCCATGGCTGCATATCACACTGTCTCTTCTAAGTAAAAGCTGACAGGCACTGACTAGTTTTATTTAGTCTGTTAAACTGATGCAGCGATAAGGAGCCAGGCTGCATATCAACAGACAGCAACTCAACAAAATTGGTCTATGAATGTCTGTCAAAAAGTAAGGATATTTATTGGGATAAATGGGGAAAAGAAGGGAAGAGCTAAACTTTTTTCTTTGCTGTGGTCTGAAAGTACATGATTTAGGACATGGCCACAAGGAATCCTAGTTCCCTGCCATCATGGTGGTAATATCCAGCTTTTCAGTATACTACTTCATATCCCAGAGAATCTGAGGATTATTTAAGACCATGGGGCATTAGCGTTAAAATGATCATAAATACAGAAAACAGATATTAATTTCCTGTATTTTGACTGATGTCAAGCCACTTGCTAAAGAAGAGACATTTATTAGAGCAGGTTATTAATGATAGATGGGTATGTTCTTCCTGAAGAAACCTATCCCATAGGACCAGTGTTACCAGAACCATTTCACTTTACCTTGAAGGAAAACAGGGAGCCTTGATTAATAATTTCAGGGCCCATTCCTAGATCCATGGCAATATAGAAAAACTAATTTAGTGTAATCCAAGACAAATCAGTAAATGCAGCACAAGGCTGCCCTCGTCAACCAGGCTATTTAAATGTGTGGGGCTTTAATTAGTCATAAATAGCACCATTTTCAACAATAGTTGCTGTTATCTACATTCAGTCTGCTTAAAATACTAATTGAAAAGGCAAAACAACCAATGCTCTCATCTTACCCTGAAGAACCAAGCCTGATTTCTCAATGGTGTAGAAAAAAGCGGAGAATGGAGAAACAGGCGATTTAGCAACCAGGAGCTGCAAAGCAAACATAACATATAAGCACACATATTTATAACACACTGATCAAAGCTGAAATCTGTAAAACAATCTCACCAAATTTCACTTCCAGAAGTAGTAAAGCATACTCCAGAAATAACATGGTAGTTATTGATCTAGCCCTGTCACTTCTAAGTAATTGAGGTCTTCTCATACACATATATAGACCATACTACAACTTTAAAAGGATCCACAGGTCTTAAAAAAACACTGCTGTGAAAGCAGTAAGTTTTGCCTGTCTTACTGACATCCTGTTAAGCTTAATCATTCCTGCTGGTTTAGGCTGTTGCACTCAGAGATAATTTTGAGCAAAACTGCTACTGCCACTGTGTATGGCAATTTTTAATTGCCATTAGCCATTCCACAGATATGCTCCTTGGCTTCTCAAAGAACTCCATCCATTAACTTCCTCCAGACCGTGGAAGCAACATGTCCACCCATGGATCACCACACCAGGGATGGTAATATGACATTGCAAGTATCCGGATGTCCTCTTTTGCAAAAATGGTATTGACCAAGCAAAGCTTTATCCAAGGATCGTGTCTTTGGAATATCAAAATAGGAACTGGAATTCCCTTGCAGTGTATAACACAACTGAATTTAGCTTGGCATTAGGGTATGATGGCCCTTCACCGTCAGGTCAGAAATAGCCCAACCTCCCTGGCTCCACTACAGAAGAACTGTCCTCTGTGGAAGATGAACTGCAACAGAGCTCTGGAGACAAAGAAATGGGCTTGTTGGCAGGGTAGGGAATGTGGGACCTGCAGGTGGCAAACTCAAACAAATGTGCCAGGCTTTATTGCTTGGCTGTTTGATTTTTGCTCATTGCCAAGGACTGCTCTCTCACAGGTTGCCTCAAAATAATCCCCGTTCTGTTACATGAACCTACATGAAAGTGACATTTTAATGATAGATTTAATACATTCTGCCCAGAGCGTGATCAGCACAAACACTGATCTGCTGGTGCCTGTGTGGCCCTGCAAAACTGCTGGCAGCAGCGGCTGAAGCACAGAATGTGCTGTTGCTTTGCCTCTGGTGCAGAGCTCCTGAACAAACCTGAAACATGGTTCTTGCTCATCTCTTCAACAGCTAGAAAAGGACAATGTCTGGAAACCAGCCCTCCCAGCAGTGGCCGTGTACTCTGGGAGATCCTTCCTGCCTTCCTGGTCTGAGGACACGGTTTTGGTAGGCAGTTTCCCTTCAGCTCATGCTGATCTTCAGCAGGGATCCGAAGAGATCCTCTCAGTAGAGCCTCTGCTGAGGACACAGAGCTGACCTGTTGGCTTTCTTTCAGTGCACTGATTTCATCTACCCCATCTGTGAGGCTTGTTGAGCAGCATGCTGTGGAACCATCAAACACCTCAGTCCCTAAATTTCCAAAGCCCTGTCAGATACTGCACTCTCACAGTCCACAATAGGCAGCCCTCTGTCAGATACATTCAAGTACAGATTTCTTAGAACTACAGACAGTAACAATCTCATTTTTAGAGGTCCTAGCAGATCCTGCTGATTTCAAATGAAGTAAAAAAACACCCCCATTATTTCCAAAGGTCATGCCCTAATTCTGCCAAACATTCAAGCATTCATAAGGGTCACTGCATATGAATTTTGGTTGGTGGTGCCTAACAATCAGTGGGGAAACACTGAGCAGGTTTTACGAAAACCAAGAGAGACTACAGGAAAGCAACAATTTCGTGCTCACCCAGGCTGCTTATATTTCCCTGCAAAGTCAGACAGTATTGAATCACTTCACAGACATACAGGACTGGGACATTTATTCCTAAGAGTAAGAATAACAATATCGAGCACCAGAAGTTTGAGCTCTGCAGTGTCCTTAAGTATCCAGAGAATTTGGCAGCAAATTCTGCTGCAGTATCACAGCTCATGTGACTTTCCTGTAGCACTTGAAATGCTAAGGGTATCTGCAGAGTAGGTAGGTTTCATTTGTATTTGTATGTAATCTGCAAACAGGACCATGCTTAGATGCTTAGTCTTGCAACTCTTTCTCATCTGATTCTGATACAGGTTGAAGAAACAAAATCCTCATATCTGGTTCTTCAAATGTAACCATTATGACCCACAGCTAGCTAACAGTTTTATGGTTTTCAGCATTTAAACCAAACATAATCTCCCTTCTTCTTTGAATATGAAAAATAAAGGCAGGTATGTGAAGACCACAAATACAGCCAGAAAACATCAGACAAGTCCAAATGTCAAAGTTTTCCTTTCAGCTATATGAAGGTGGTAAAACTCAGGATGTGATACAAACTTTGTGAATACCCCAAGTATTTTCCCAAGTAGGAAAACTCCCGTGGCTGCATTTTCCCCTCTTCCATGTTAATTACCATTCTCTCTGGGATGATCTTCTGGAGAAAAGGGCACATCGTATCCCACATCCCTGACGCACCCTGACAAAACCCAAATTCTCTTGCTTGTCATTATCCCCAGAGCCAGCACTTCCCAAAAGCACAGCAGGAGGGGGACTCTGCCAGGAGGAAAGAAGAGTGAAGTTGAGTGCCTCCAGGGGCTTTGTACACTCCCTCACCTCTGAGAACATGAGGGGGAGGATGGGTGGAAAAACTGTGCAAACACTCAGGTGGAACCTCCCACAACAGCTGGATGTTTAACTGGAAATATGTGA
This sequence comes from Corapipo altera, assembly GCF_003945725.1. Taxonomy (NCBI): domain Eukaryota; kingdom Metazoa; phylum Chordata; class Aves; order Passeriformes; family Pipridae; genus Corapipo; species Corapipo altera. Next base: position 3,689,315 of record NW_020884885.1, on the reverse strand, counting down.
AGCAGTTACAAATCTTTTGTCTAAGGTCAAATTTTTGGCATTCCATGCACTTCTGTGCACATAAATACTACACATACACATGGTTAGACATTCAAATAACCATATGTATATTCTGTTGCTGCATTTTTATGCAGTTACAATATGTGTATAACTAAGTATAGCAATGAAAAAAATATAATAAATCACATTATTTCAGCAGCACATCATAGGGTTCCTCTCAAAGGTTGCTGCCTTTCACAGATGCACAGCTACATCTGAGGCTCTGAATTAGCTTCCTTCTTAGTGAGACAGGAACAGCTCAGAATATTCAAAGGTATTGCTTTATTTTGAATGTTTGCTTACTGAGAAAAAGAATCTTGAAAGTACGACTGGGTACTTGAATCTTGAAAGTATGACCAGATAGAGCACACAGAATTCTTTTTTCTAACACCAAACTCTACACTATCACAACATTTTTTAAAAAGAAGTAAATATGTATTTAAATTTGTTTTTCAAGCAAAGAGAAAAAAACTGTAAAAGGTCATTGCAAACCATTCTCTAGTTGGAATTGACAACACCAATTAGGTTCTTACATATAGACAAGGAACTCATAAAGCATAGAAGGAAATATATATCAAAAAAAGAAAATTATGTTTTGGAGGCCAGGAAGTGAAGGTATAAAGGAAGAATTACCAAAAATCAAGGTAATGTTGACCCTGGAAAGATCAACAATTTTAATATAAACAATATTAAAAAGGAAATAAAAGTTGAAGTTATCATGAAATTACATTGGATAGTGATTAAATGGATTCTAGATATAACTGAAGAAATAATCAGTTTTCTACAAGTAGGACAATACTGAAAAAGGAAAAGAGGCACATAACGGGAATTATCTATATCACATAGATACAAAAATAGCAAATGAATGGAAAGAAAACTCCAGGAGCTTAGCACATTCAGCAGAAAGTAGATAATCTCTATAGGAAAAACACTGCAAGAATCAGCATATGAATCTAGGTTTGATAGCTAGTTTTGTCGTGTATCTATGAATCTGAAGAAGATAACATAACTGAGAAGCAGCACACATAGTCCTCAAAGGGAAGGGAAAAAAATGTAAACTAGTGAGTTGAGCCCTGCAACCTGATTTGAGTACCATGCAGGGCTTTAGAAGAAATTTTGAAGAGAAGAATAACATCACTTGGATGCAGGACTCAAAGCCATACTAGGTAAGTTTGCTGATGATACTAAATTGTGAGGAGCTGTTGACTCCATTGAAGGCAGAGAAGCCCTGAACAGAGACCTTGAAAAATTGGAGAGATGGGCAATCACCAACCACATGAAGTTCAACAAATGAAAGTGCCAGATTCCGCACCTGAGATGGGGCAGCTCTGGATGTTTGTACAGACTGGGGAATGAGATGCTGGAAAGCTGTGCCATGGAAAGGGACCTGGGGGTCCTGGTTGATGGCAAGTTGAATATGAGTCAGCAGTGCCCTGGCAGCCAGGAGGGTCAACCCTGTCCTGGGGGGCATCAGGCAAAGCATCGCCAGCCAGTTGAGGGCAGGGATTGTCCTGCTCTGCTCTGCACTGGGGCAGCCTCACCTTGAATATTGTGTGCAGTTTTGGGTACCACAATATAAAAAAGACATAAAGCTATTACAGAGTGTCCAAAGGAGGGCCATGAGGATGGTGGAGGCAAGCTGGATGAGGAGTGGCTGAGATCAGACACTTGGCTTGTTCAGCCTGGAGGAGACCTCATTGCAGTCTACAACTTCTTGTAGGGGAAGTGGAAGGGAGGGTATTGATCTCTTCTCTCTGGTGATCTGTGACAGGACCCAAGGGAAAGGCCTGAAGTTGTGTCAGGGAAGGTTTAAGTTGGATATTAGAAAAAGGTTGTTCACCCAGAGGGTGGTTGGGCACTGGAACAGGTTCCCCAGGGAAGTGGTCACAGCACCAAGGCTGACAGAGTTCAAGAAACACTTGGATAATACTTCAGGCCAGGAGTTGGACTTGATGATCCCTGTGAGTCCCTTCCAACACAGGATATTCTATTATTCTATGAACTAAAGACTTGGAAAATGGGGTAAAACAAAACATGGATGTCATGTCAGACATACCTGACATCCTCCTTTGATTTTTTTTTAGCAATCTCATACAAATTTGAACTCATCTCTTTGGATGTTAAAAGCTTTTAACACTGCTAAATGGGAACTGATAATGAAGAAAACAAGCATAGGCATAGAAGCTGTAGGATAAAAAGGGAAACAGTCAGTTATTGAAAAGAAGACACTTCCTGGGTATATTAGTACCTCATCAGATTATTGACCCATAAGGTGATGTTGCCAAGACAACGGCGGATACAGTTGTACAGTGCACCACCACATACACCTGGCAAAACCAGGGATATGTAGGTGTTTCTGTACAAGCCACCAGCAAGTTTTCCTCTGGAAGACCATGTACTGTACAGGTCACTCATGAACTCACACTGCAAGAGATGTGCTGTATGCTTGTGAGAAGAATGGAGTGTTCATCTGAGATGCCACTAGAAAAAGTTAGCTCAGGGAATCTAGCAAAAGTGGAGGTTGACTGTATCTACATGTGTAAATGAATGGGGAGAGGGGAAATGAGAGAATGGGGCAGGAAGAAAGAAAAATGCTTCTCACACTGACAACACTGGCAGAAGAACAAACATGCAGCCATAAAGACATTTTGGCTGGAAATTTTAAAGAACATAACCAGTAAAGTGAGATTCTGGCAGAGCATTCAGCTCAAAGAGGCAAAGCTAAAAAAGTTAATCTTTGTCTTTAGGATTCAGATTAAAATATTTATGAAAGGGATATCAAGCAGTGCCTAAGGTGCACTGCACGACCTATTAAGTCTCTCAAGTCCTATATCTTTTATGCTAATAGAACTGACAGAGTTGGAACAAACAAATGTCCTTTGATGGTTCACATGCAACTAAGGATCTTTGTGGTGAATAAATCAAGAAGAAGTTGTTGGTTTTTAAATACAGAATTTGTAATTTAAAATCTTCTCATCTGTTCCTCTCCTTAAGATTCCAAGCCGCCACCTGAGGATATGGAGAACAGGACGGGTCTTCCACGATAACTCTAAAGCAGACAGCACAGCCAGAATAGGCCTTTATAAAACTCACATATATTTAACTATATGTCTTGATTCAATTAACTCCTGGCCAAAAACTGGAGAGAGTACAGAAAGGTATATTATCTGGACACGGATTTGAATCAGAAGTCTTTAATAGTAAGCTGAAACACAAACATCTTTCTGCAATCTTACTTTTCAAAACTTAAGAACCTAAATTTTCAGTACAACATAAAAGATTTCCTCAATTCCTTTTTTGCTTCAGGAAAAGAAAGGAGAATAGAAGTCCACTAATGTTCTTGATGTATGTAAAGGGATTTACTGCTGTTTCCTAGCCAGATAAGCAAAAGACACATCTTTAGTGATAAGTGCTATTTAATCACAGAATCAAAGATGAAATACAGACCTCACCAGAAATTTTTTCCTATTAACACTTCAGTGCAGTCAAAATTTGCACCAAAAGTAGTACACATTTTGAGATGAGTAAACAGTAATGATAAATAACAATCTAAAGAAATTAACAGGTATTTTGGTTACAACAATTATTTTTTAAATAGTGAAATTAACAGAAAATAGACACAGAAAATTAATGAAACAGTACTGAGTCTTTTTAATTCATCCTATCCATGATACTTTCGGAATGCTATCCGTGATCTAGCCATGAACTTCTGGAACGGAATGTAAAATCCAGATGCAGTTATTCTTATGCTGCTGTCCCTACAAAATGCGAATGATAGAGATGGATGAGAGAAGTAAAAATCAAGGCAATTTCAAGTTTTGCCAAGTCCTACCTCTACAAAATGTTGAAATCTTAGTTTCCTTTCTAGCATCACATTTGCCCGTCACGGGGTTTGCAATAATTATCTATTATTTGACAACAATGGAGAATAAACATTAAAAACTGAAAAATTATTTCTGCCATGAGGCACGTTAAGAATACAAAGGTCCTATGAAAGAGAAAATATATCACCTTGACGAAAAGTGAATAGAAACTGGGTAGATGCCATTAGATTAGATAAAGAAAGATGAATGAGACACAGGCAGAACAGTTGAGAAACAAAAGGCTTGGAGAGAATTGATGATGACAGCAGAAAAATTGTACATTAAAGTTTGCTTTTTAATTAGGGAAAGCATTTTTATTAACAATTTATTGTTTGTAGGCTTTATGGAAGAGATGAATCACAGAAATTGATTGCAGAAGCCCAGCAGATAATACTAATTATTGGGACAACATCCCCTGTCAATAGCAAGGAAAGTGATGAATTGGAAAATGTATTGGATGAACTTTCAGAAGTAGTCTGATCCCAGAAATCAAGCCAATGTCCTACCAAAAAAAAAAAAAAAAGGAAGATGAAATAGTCTTGTATCAAATTAGTTATGAAAATGCCATGATGATAAACTACCAAACAGGGAAATAATAAGATGATTTTGACTGAGCTATGAGCTCTCACAGGATTAAAAAAATATATATTTTATAATTAAATTTTATAATGGAAAACTAATTATTTCAACAAAACTAATGAACTAAGATATTTCAATGAAATACTTGGGAAAATCAGCTGTATTACCTTTTAATACACCATTTCCATTTAGACTGGAATGACAACCAGTGTCATTCCCATTTTTTTTGCAGAGACTATTATATGAAATTGGTTCTTAGCAATGACTGAGGAACATGAATAAAGCTATTTGAAGACTCTTTTAAAGTATGTTAGCTTCTTATCAGTGAATGGATTCTTCTTTTTATTTTGTTCTCTGTGAAGTCTTTTCTTACCTTTCCTTTTCTCCTAGACTTACGTTATTCTCATCTGTTGTACTGATGTGCACTAAGGACAGAATGAAAAACAAACCCACATTTACAGTCAATACATATTTTGTAATTCAGATCTACAGACTGAATACAAGAGACCTGTGAAGGGAGTCTGACTCTCATTATGCTCACGGGCCTTACTGAAACAACAGTGGCTTGCTGGGATATTTCGCTAATTCATATTGTTTTCCTATTGCATAAACAAGCATTGCTAATAGTTGGTGCATTTCAGGAGAACTCTTCAGTTACACCACATTCACTCAGAAGAGCATAGCTGAGAATTGAGAAGGCAGCCTACACCATCAGCAGTGTCACTCAACAGGGAAAAGACTATCTCTCAAGGTTTGATTAGACTCATGTACTAATAAAATCAGTGCTAAGCTAAACAAAGCTTTCCCATAGTTGTGCCAAATTGACTGGGTGGACAATCTTCATGCCAGAATTTCCCTTCTTATTGTAGATTAGAAGTATTGTTTTTTCAGCTGCAATAGAACCCAGGAAAAATCCAGTAAGGAAAACATCAAAGTTGATTTTGCATCAGATATCCCAGCAGACTTCATAATTGTTTTTTCTGCCCTCCCTTCTGCTTCTTCTTGGGCCCAGTGTACAGGAATTTGATATATTCTAGAAATTAAAGCAGCAGTCCTTATTCTGCAGATCATTCACTTTTGAGCAGGAGCTGTAACCTAGTTCCCAGGGCCAGCTCTCTTTCTCAATCCCAGAGCTCATGCTGCTTCCAGCCCACTGGAAAGGTACCCAAGGAGAGAACAAAGAGTTCCCTAATGGGCACTAATGCTGCAGTGGCATCAAGGCTTCTCAAAGCACTATACCAGTTGTTCCCTGCTCCCTCTTCACGTTGAAGCATCCTTCAGGGCAATGGGATGGCTTTTTACAAGGTAGGAGAAAAATGGTTGTGTTTTCTGCCAAGTCTTACCAAACACTAGTGCCTGTTAGACCTTGGAGCTCTCTGAGGCTTCAGTCTCACAACAGGTTCTGCTTTGAAACAAAAAGTGACCCTATTACCTTTCCATTGTTTTGTTGAAAAAAAAAAAGTAGTTTTGGTCTCCTGCAATTATTTACTAAGCTCACAAGATATACGTATAAACAATTTACTGATCACTGACCACAAAGGATTCTTGGGATAACAACATTTTGCTTATACATGGTACTTAACCTATAGATTTTAAAAAGGTTTTACTAGAGTGGAGAAAAAAATAACCCCATTATGCATTTGCATAAATTGAAGTTGAGAAATTACAGTCCTAAAGATTTTACAGCTGCTATCAGTACCAAAATCCAAATAATATGCTATCAAATCACATTAAAGCAGATCCCTGTAGAGCTTGTTTGACTTTATCAGGGCCTTGTGTTTTCCTATGAAAACAATTATCCCCTGCTTTGTATCTCTGTCCAAATCTGGTTGCAAGGAAAAGCTTTTTATGAAGAAATTTTCCCCTTTTAAGCAGAAGAAAGGTCAGCCACTTGAGCAGTACTGTCTGCACCTGTATGTTTGTCAGTAAGAAAGGCTACAGGCTGGGCAGGCTATGCAATTATTGGGAATAAAGAAGTAAAACAGAAAAGTTAAGGGAAAAAAAGATATACGCAATCATTCTTCAGCCTTCCTAAACATCTAGACCCCACACATGTATTCTTCCTGTTAAAAAAAAAAAATAAATCAGTGGATTGAAACAGAGGATGCTTAAGATGTCTTGAGCACTAGAGAGTAAACTATGAGAAGTGGTGCTACAAACATTCCCCAGTACTGGTAGCAGATGTGGAGTCCCTACCGCTTTCATACATAAAAAAAAAAAAAAAAAATTAAAACTCAGTCACCATTTGGATTAAAATGATTTCTTAGGAAACTATAATTTAATTTGTGCCATGCACAGCACTTGAGAGATGTGGTTCTCTGAAGTCCAGCTGCTTGAAAGGACTTTCATCAAGGCCAGGTTAATGGGCCACAACTCAATAAAACTCTTTATAGAGCAGTTTAAATGGGTTGTATCTCCCCTTTCCCCACAGGAAAATTCCACCCAAAGGAAACTGTTTAAGAATGAGTTTCCTTTCTACTAATTTAATGAAAAGCAACAATGGCAGCTAGAGACACTTTATGAGAGACATTCCATAAATTCAAACCAATTAGTGCAGAAAAGTAGGCAAGTAGAGTTTATGTGTACATCCTAGAAATGCCCATTAGCCCACATCTGGAAACAACAGCAAAATGAACAGACTCAAAAGGCAACTGACCATCCTGCTGTTGTTTCAATCCCTCAAAATGTAGCAGCACATCTGGGGTTTTTTTTTTTTTTTTATTGTGATGCATACAGATTTCATATATTAAAAAACATTGTAAAGACTGCAAAGCCAAGAATTCCCTATTTCTCATCTTAAGAAAAAGTGAGTGAGGGAGAAATGCAGATGCGTTTAAGACATTTTTGCAGAGGAAACAGCAACCATAGGCACTGACTTGAGTAAGAAAATTAATGAAATGAAAGTTGTCAAAAGCCTGAGGGAAAACATGAGATGGATTCAGTATGGGATAAAGAATTGAAAGAAATATCTACGCTGAAATATCAGCATGACACTTACATTAACAAATTTAAATTAATATCAAAGATATCGAGCCTTCTCAGCCAAATTCTGTCAGACTACCTTTGATTATAAGAGTCAGTACTAGTGGGAAGCAAAGAATCTGAAATATTTAGAACAAATCTCTAGAAATCATGAACCTATGTGATAATAGAAAATTTCAGATAAATCACTTATTGACTTTTTGTTTCATCCTAGCAATAACTTTTAAGGTAAGATCCTATATTCTTTTGGGTAAGCCTAAGCAGATCACTCACCTTTCCTCCTCTGTGCTCCACTCTCAGCAGTGGTTAATCAGCAAAAATTAACTCTATGCCTCTGTATTTCTTATGTGAAATTATTCAGGCTGCTTACATCTCTATCCTACATTCATGTTAAGCATATGTTCCTAATTCAACTAACAGTAGTTTTATTATTTATCCTACAGATTGATCTTAAAGAAGTACCAGGAATTCCTTACATGGCCTTAAAGATGGGGTACACAGTAGCCTTGCCTACAGTGACACAGAATTGTGTGATAACTTGAAAACAAAAGTGAGGATTACTTATCCAGTGTCAAGGCTACAAGTGCAAGTGAGGTAGAAGCATTTCATAGAAGTTTTTACTTGCATTTTCTGAATCAGCCACTTCATCACAGGCAGACCTGGTCAGGTGATATTTACTTTCCTAAGAGTAGCCAGTGACTGTGCTTGCACTTTGTACAACCACAAATTCTTCCCCAATAAGAGATCAATTGAGTTGCTGAGGTAGCAAAGTCATGGACAGATGGTTGAAAAGCTGACCTAAAGAGACATCATACAAGGAAGCTGAGAGGTGCTAAGATTCTGCTTTTTGACCCCAGACACAACAGGACATTCAGGAGGCAGTACTAGTGTCTGAGCTCCAAACTCTCAGTATCTTAAGGATATCAGTGGATACTCTCAATGGCTACAGACAAAACAAGACTTTTTACAACAGAAAAAAAATAGAGCAGTTTGTTAGTGCAGTTCTTCCTATAGTAATGAATAACAGTCCCAGGCAATGATTCCAATAAAAATAAACTATCATTGCATGCACATGTGGCTGGGCTTACTCCCACAGGAGACATTCGATACTTGCAAAGGAAAGAAATGGAAGGAAAACAAACAAAAGAAGGAGATAGAAATGAAAACCAAGAATCTTTTAAGGATAGAAGAGAAACAGGGGAGTGGGCAAGTCCAGGGAAGAGGACACTGCAAATCTCAAGCCTGCTATACCTGGCTGGCTTCAGGTCTTTCTTATAAAAGCAATATATATATAAAGGACTTTTTCACAGTGCACAATGCCAGGAACTGGGAGCCAGGATTCATGAGTTTTCTTCCTAACTTCGCCACTATTTTATTAAGCAACTATGAAAGTCATATATGGAAATAAGACACCTGTAGCAACTTCACTGTATTAATTTTCTGCCAGGTAGGTACAGCTCCAGAGGTACCTACTTTACCCTATCCAGAGGGTTCAGCAGAAGGATCAATAAGAAACAGCTCTGCTATCTGTTTTCTCAAATATCCAGTGGGGTCAATTCCTCCCCCTCTCATAAAACCAGAAAAAAGGCATGTGTTTTGGCTGTGCCTATCCAGGCAGTTGCTAGCAACAGATGACCACTCTGCAAATTGTTTCAGTCTTTGTGGTGTGCCAAACATTGGATTTCAAGTGACAGAGGTCAGCATATAATATGTAGCGCCATTCAGACATAGTTTTAGCTGCAGGCACTATAATGAGAAGTTCTGAATATCCTTGGACTGAATAAACACAACTTGAGTGGAAGGAAACCATCAAAACCTCAAATGAGTGTCAAAGACAATCACAGACAACAAAACCAAAACTTTACAAGGTGAACTGCCTTGATGTGCTCCAGAGCAACAACTGTCCTGAATGCAAGAGTACAAATCTAACAAAACGCTGCTTTTTCTTAGTTCCCCTCTCCCAGACTGTGAACAGACTCCTGAACCTACAAACCCAGAGAGCCTTTTCCGGACTGATGTACATAACTCAACAATAACTTCAGTGGAAGGGAACTGCACTGCCCAGGCAACCACTGGGTGCCTTCAAGTTTTAATCGGAAAAGAAAACGCAGTGCCAATGTGTATCCAAACTGTGTCTAAACTGCAGCAACATGGCCAGAGAACCACACAAAACTAGGCTGCCTCCAGTATACTTTGCTGAAGTCAGACTTTTGGTCAAAGTTCCCCAATGTGAAATACATGGCATGTAGGGCCAATCAGCTCCTTTCAGTTCATGTAACAACAAATCCTATGAAATTCCTCTCCCCAGAAGCATTTTATGTCTTGCCATTTGCCTTATTCCCTAGTTTGTAAAATTAAATTTGTCATCTTTTCTGTTTCCGAGTATCTCCTAATTTTCCCAGTGGAGAGTCCTCTTCACAAGAATTTGCCATGAAAATTTCCTATGCTATAACAGTTTTGAGACCCAAAGCTCTGATAATTGTCCAACATGAAGGGTAATGCTGGAGAAAAGGCTTGTAGTTTTTACTAAGCAGGAAAGCAGCCAGTCAGCCAGAGCATCCTGGTTGCCACAATGAAACAGTGCTGGGAAAAGGGATCTGAGGATGGTGCTGTGGCTGGATAAAGTAGTTGAGTAGCATAAACACAGGCTCCCATTGGAATTCTCTTATGTGGCAGTTTATGGTCACTTATGAAATTCATAGTACACCAGTAGTGAGAAGAACAGAAAATAAAGTTTATGTAGCTTTTCAGAGCCTTCCATACTGCTCCATTTCACTTGGGTACTGGAAATAAGAAAAAGGCTGAAGGATACAATATTTATTCACGACACATACTGGAACACTGCTTTATCCTCGAGATCATGAGTCCCAAATCACGAAGCCCTCCTAAGGGAGTACCAGTACAATAGCACCAGAGCAGTTCTCAGAATACACAGCTGCTTCCATCCAGCCTGCCAGACCTGACTGGAAGAGATGGGACCAGTGAGGAGTACAGCTCAGAAGCCCAGCATATGTACACTTTCTCCTCCACGGAACCACACGCTCAGAGATGAGCCGCTGGCTCCTCTGCCTATGTCACTGCATGGAGTAAATCAGCTTCGTGTAATTCAGTAGCACAACATAAGGAATGCACATTTAATTAGCATGTGCATTGCTATCATGATTCATTACTTTTATTATTCTTCAGGTAACTATAATAATTTTAGCCACATATTTATCTTCTACAGATAAAAAAGTATCCTCTGTAAATTCAACCCTGATACCTGTTTCTAATCTGTCTCAAATCTTTATCTAGACAATATTCATTCCTTCTTTTACTTTCTTTTGGCTGTCTAAATGATGAAAAAGACCAACATTATTGTTTATAAATTGAAATAAAATTAATCCATTGTAAAATAGCATCACAAGTGTGCTCTTCCCAGTCTGCATTCATTGTTTTTGAACTTCAGTAAAAACAAGTGTCCTTCATACTTCCTTGATATAAAGGCATAATCCTAAAATACTAGACTTGGGCCAGAAAGATTGGGATTCAACCAAGTTGAAGTCCTGAACCACAGCATAAATATTTTTTACCCACACTAGTGGCTGCAAAACGCCTTTGACACTAAACTCTTTCCAATCATTTTTGTGTGTTCACTTTGTTCTGTTCATAAAAGTCAAGTCCCTGGAGACAAGCTAACACAACACTGCTAAGTTCTCATGTCAGAGACAGCAATATTATCTTACGTAGAGCCTCAGCAGAGTGTATTTTAGAGTCCACTGGGCATCACACAACAAGGACAAGAAAAAGATCATGCTAAAGATCTGTGAGCTTATACGTACAGATGCAATAAGTGTGCTTTTGGAGTACTGTCATGCTCTACCAGTGTTAAGAAAAAGGTGATAAATTTAATTTAAAGTTTAATTATAATCTTTCTTCCAGAGTCAGACTTTCTCTAGCAAGAACATTATTGGAGAGATTTTACCAAGGAATTGGAAAACAATGTGCTCATAGAAAGATTGATGGCCTTATAAACATCATCTGTATTGCTGAATGTACAACTGCTGAATAAGAGTCCTCGAAAAACTTTTCCCTAACAAACATTAACAGTTTTAGGAGGCTTCATTTACATTTCTACAGGGTAGAAGATGCCCAACAAGCCCCACCAGGTGAAGCCAAACATTCCTGTTCCAGTGCATGGCACAGATGCACAGATGCACTGGTCAGCCCTTTAAAAGCTGCAACATCACTTTATAACCCATCAGGTCTGAAATTTTGATGACAACATGCCCCAAACAACAACCAGTATGTTAATAAACCTTTTTTATGTCAGAGAAGAAACAGGAGCAAAGATCAGATGTAACAGTCAGTCTTTTCACAAAATTACTCGGAGCAGCATTTACAGCTCTTAGATATTCTCTTGCATGGGAATTATGCTTAAGAAATTCAGACTTCAGGGATCCTAACTACATATGAACTTCACAAAAGTTAATTAGTTACATTCAAAGGACAAAACGGTAGACATTACAAAGAAACTGCACAACTGCAGGGAAAAAAATTCTCTCAAACTCTTCTTTCCTGCAATGGCACCCAAATGCCAACCTTTACCACATGTCTTCCGGTAAGTTGTTAGTCTTTTTTTAAAATATATTTAATATCAATTAAATATAGTTGGTATTAGATTAGTAAGAAATAGATTAGTAAGAAACTCTTTGATTTTTTTCTGCTTATTTACACTTCTGTGTTCTCCTTCCAGCTTGCTCAGTTATTTCAAATGAAGACTGAGATAGCCATTATAAAATCACAAGTGAGAAGTAAGACAAAATGTATGAAAAATGGAGAAAAGTAGTTTTCTCTTGTGTTTGATATTTGTACCACATCCAGCTGGAAATATTAACAAAACACAAGAGGGGATTAGGTGACTTTCTATCTGTAGCTTGAAATGACTGTGGATACAGAGTTTCATATTATTATTAGATAGATAAATAGTGATGTTGAAAGAAATAAGTTCAGTGACATGCAGTGAAGAACAAACATACAACTTGGATCAGAACCATCAATTTGCTGAAAAAAATGACAGTGCTGGCTCAGACATGATAAGGTTTCTTTGGCTCAGACTCCAAACTAAACCTTTCAGACCACTGTTAGCTCTGTACAAGGCCAACTCAGGTGTCTTTGTGACCTGAAGTCCATAAATTCCAGTTCAATGCTGTGCAGTATGTAAACACCCTGAACTGCACAAGATATCTGCAGTGCCAAATTAAATCAAATGGCAGAAAAAAATAAGACTGATTGTTCACTCAGGACTAGTGCAAGAACTTCTGCCAGAGATTCCGGGTTGACTTGTAGGAAATGACTGATAAGAGAGACCATGAACCATCCCTGTGACGCAAATGTAAAAGGGCCTTGCAAACCCAAGATAAATCAAATGAGCTCTTTCCAGTGGAGAACTTCAGTACTGACTCATGCTATACTGCAACCTAGGTCTGTCACTTTTTTTGATGAGACAAGGGAATTTATTGACAAGTGATCTTGCTTGTTTTTTTTCAATTTAGTGTTGCTCCAATATGAATACTCAAGGAAGAAGTAATTCATTAACTGGCTGTACTTTACAATACTTCTTACCAGTATCTGAAAAGCTGAAGTTACTCATCAATCACAAGTCTGTCAGAAATACTGAACTTCAACATGCATTGAGCAATTTACAAATCTCTCCCTAATGGAAGTACAGCATAAGTACTACCTGTGAGAGCTGGAAGTAGGATGGCTCAGGTAGCTATTTATAATGCCTTTTACCTTTTAGTCTCAAGTATCTTCCAAGGTTCCACCATGTGGTTATAATACACTACCACCTCCTGGACACATCCTTTCCATTGCCATTAGAGTGGATGACCTAAAATTCCATTGTATTTTTCCAACAGTTACAACAATCAGTCCAGGGGAAGGTAATATTGTGAAAATTATATATTTTATTATTTGATGCAATATGATGGGTAGACGTGATAAAGGTAGCTCCCATTACGTCTGCAACATTGGAGATAAAACCCCCTCTGTTTCAAGGTGCAGTCTATCTCAGGCAGTGGTATGTCAAAATGGGTTTTATCCATTAAAGTGAATCAGAAGTCTGTATTCAGTTTCTAAGCAGTTAAGAGAGTTTCTTCTTTTTCAGCCTGTTTTTACAGCACAGCTAAAAGCAAAGGAATTAGAGAGATCAAAGATTAAAAAGTCTATGTAGAGCAAACCCCTCTAGATGAATTGATCCTGCCCAGGGTAGATATACTGATAAGGCTGAACCAAAAAAAAACTACACTGTTTTCTGTACAGTAGATTTTAAAAACCACTCACTGGCTGTCATTTTCCTATGCTGTCAATCTAGAACAGTTCGATGATTTAAGATTCATAAAACAAGCAAAAATTCAAGTTCAGAGTATAATATCCTAGATATCCAAACTTCTGAGATGATTCTCCCTTAATATGTTTGGAGCATCATAGAAGTTGTAATGCCTGAACACGAGAATCATGTCTGATCCCTACCTTTTCACACAAGATGCCATGCATTTTGCCCACCAAAGTCAATATGTCAAAGCTTGTCTGGTTTTAAAACTTTATGTGAGGTTTACATTTGTTGCTGTGTCAATAAACATATTCTATCTAGCACAGACTTTAGCTAGGAAGAAAGTAGATAGAGAAGTAAGCAGAAAGTAGCTTGAACAAAAATTTTCAGTACTGCAGAGATGTGCCCAGTGCCTTTCCACAATGATATAAACACTTTTCATTTGAAAACACCTTGCCTGATCTATTCCAGGACAGTCTAGACCCTTTTCACAATTACATTACTATTAAATTAGTTTTTCTGTAATAAACTAAACCACCCTAGTATTAGCATCTCTTTGAGCTTGTATGCTCCTTAGGTAAAACAGAAACTCCTTTGTAATGCCCAATATTATTTTACAGATTATTTCTACTGGTAACTTTATATCCCAATATATTTTCATTACTTAATGTTGTCCAGTTCATTCCTAATGATATTCTGATATTTTTCACTATTAAGAATGTCTTAAAGCTTTAGGTATACTATATTCCAAGACAGACTTAGCAGAACTTTTCTGAACAATAAACACTTAAATTTGATCAGGCATTTTAGTTTGCTTTTCTCTGTTTTCAAATTAAAAAAAAAGAAAAAAACCGACGATGTGGTAGAAGATAGGAGGCAGGGGGATTTGCCAAGTCATTCCAAGGATAAACAACTTTTGCCTTTGCCACTCTGATGTTGGGAGTGATGGCACTTTAGACATTGATGAGAGAATCTGCCCTAGGTTAATTCCACTCTGTTTTGAGGGGAAAACTCACACTGAAGTAAATTCAAAACCAGAAAAGCAATTGCGTATAAACAGGAAGGGAGTTTGTGTTCATTCCCTCTGTGCAAAGGGACTTAAGCTTACAAACAGAGCATTCTTCAGACAATTCAGATCAGAACCTGAAAGTTATATCTGGTTATTTCTCTCTCCCATTTTTATGCTGTTTTACTTAACTGAAAATGCAGTGTTTGTAAAGGGTGTTGGATTAATAGCACCACAGATTGAAGTTCTGTTTATATTCATAACAGATTTTGTTATAGTAATCTTACCCCCTCCCATCCTGACCATTAAGTGATTCTCAGTAAAGAAAAAGGAGACATAGCCCAAATTTCTGAGAATTGTCATCTGATTAACATGAAGGTGCACAATTATCAATTAGACCATGGCAAAAGACCATTTTCTCAGTTACAGAACTGAGAAAATACATAAAAATTAAAACAATAACATCACTGGGACTAAGTAGGTTTCATCAAGGTAACAATTCTATTTTCTGTGGTGCGTTTGAAAGAGGGGAAAAAAAGGTGTTGATAATATTAGAAATGTTGCATTAACCAATACTGGAGATAAGAGGCTAGACAAACACTTTAACAATCTAAAAGTTTAAGTGCTAGCTATTGTCTTTCTTGGGTACTTGCAATTTGGAACAGTTTTGATGTCTGCAAAGAGGAGAGACAGGAATTTAAGGTGACTTCTAGAGCTGAGGCTTAGAAAAATCACCTATAGTATCAACAGAAACCAGAAACAAGGAAGCAGTGAGAAAGTTCTGCCATAGAGCTTCAGCCTCAGTCTCACTAACCTTTTATCAATGGTGAACACTGACGAGAAAAAGTTCATTGCATGCTAAGGAGAGAGATTCAAGACAAAAGTCAGTGACCACAGTGAAAACCAGTTCAGGAGGTGAGTTAATCTACAGAGAAAACTGGAGAAGGAAGCAGGAGTACCTTCACAGCTGAGGAACTGCATCCTACAATGAGATACAAAGATTTGTAAGAGCCTAAAACAAAGGCAGTAGAGGTTGAGCAAGATCAAGCTTATTGGCACTTAATGGCAGTGAAGAGATTACAGCTCTGCTTCCAGCTGCAGAGGATTTACTCTGGCCAGACACTTACTTATGATTCTGTTTCCTCAGTTATGAGCACCTGGCAAGAGCATTGCAGAGATCAGTCTGCAAATGCTCTTGCATAGTAATTTGAAAATATAACATAATATGAGATGGTTAACTTGTAACTGGTGTAGGTTAGCAGCAACCAAAGAGGAGTCTCTTCTGAGAGCTGACTGATCTGTCAGTCAAAGATACCAGAAAGTACCCACCTCTGCCACCAGCCTCAGTAGGAAGGCTCAGTATAACTTAATGACTGAGTTTGCCTCTGCCTCGGAGATGTTCCTGCTTCTCTGTTTAGGATGATTTGAACTACAGGTGAAGGAGTTTGAAGTTTGTACAGCAGCTGCTACTGCTGTCCATCCGACATTAGAATAATCCTCATGAAAAAAAACTTGCAAAGCTTATTTAAAAAATGACAGAGAAAAAGGTTTTCTTCTTCAACTCTTTTCTGTTTGACCTAAGGTCTTCATTTCTACTTAGATCCCTAGATAACAAATTACTGTTTTATAAGACATGAGTAAATGAATTCTTGCTCAAGAACGATGGAAACATTTCTCTCTAAAAAGTGTCCTGTTAAGAGGAGAGGGCCATAAAACCAGATCCATTTAAAGCAGACAGGGCTATGGTGATGGTTATATTGTATGACCATCGTTCACAAGACCATTAAGAAGGAAGCTTGCTGCAAACAGAGACATGAACAAACACTCAAGTCAGGAAAGTAAGTCACCTAGTGATGTTTGAGTTCCAGACACTCGTTAATGAACTGGCTCTATTTTTATGGCATCCTTTCATTTGGCACTTTGCTGGATTAAGTCAGTATCATACTATGTTAACAACCATCTGTTTATGCTACAGTTATGCCTTGTGTCCAGTTTCATACTGTTCTCATGCAACTCAAGATCATATTGCTGCTTATGGTTGTATACGATCTCTGGATAAGCAAAAGATTTCTGTCATAAGGGTTATCAGTATAGAGCCTTTTTAATCAGAAAAAACACATAAACTTGTTTATGTATTTTAAAGGATGTGGTTTGTATAGATGCATGGAAATTTGAGGCCATAACAACCTTTCATTGTGTCTTGATTCAAAATATTCAAACGATAGAAGAGGTGAGGCAAAAGTCTCTGAAGTAAACTCTGCATCTTAGGAAAAAAACAACATTTCTCTTTAAGTGGAAGGGTTTGCAGATACATGCAATGTATCAAATACATGCTTTCCACAGTTGTTTTCTCAAAAGAAGTATACTCTGTAATGGAGAACCATAAAAAATTAATCTTACCTGAAAATAATCTACTTTTCTATAAAATTTTCCATTATTTTTCTCCTTGCATGACTCCATACTATCACTCTTATCTTAAAAAAAAAATTATAAAAATATCTCTTTGTGTGTTCACAGAGCTGATTTTCCATATGATAAGCGTACTACATAAGAAGACTGCTCAGAACAGATACACACAACACTTCCAATAGCCATATCCCTTTCTTATCACTGCTTACTGGATCTCATTGTCCACTGCCATCTGCAGATCTACTCATGTCTGAACACTTGAAAAAACAAGTTTTCCACTATGTACATAATTACTGTACAATGCACATTATTCATGTAGCATATAGAGATGAGTTTTCCCAACACATATCACAGCTGCTGAATGGCACTTCATTTGTCTTAATACTTCTGCTAAAAATGCACACACAAAGTTTTCTTCTGGATTTGTTTAGGGTTCTCAGACTCCTGAGTCTCCCCAGACTCCAGCTCAGCAGAAAACAACACAAAAAGCAATACTTCTTGCCTCACCCATAACAACGGGCAACCTACACACATCCTCAGTGACCTCCTTTAGCCAAACACTGATTTCACTGCCCAGTTTTCTAGGGTTCTTTCTTGCCTCTGTGTCAAAAACTGAACTAGCTTCTCCTCTGCTCCCTCTGAAGCAGGTGAAAAGCTTTCTGTTCACATTTCTCAACAATAGTGGCCATCTCTGTCCTATTCCTCTGTCTCCAAAACTATGTTTAAGATTATTAAAAATATTTTTTCCATTGCATTGCATTTTCTTCTCTATTTGTTTGAGTAGGTAGCTGTAACTGCTACAAAGTTAATAGAAGAAAACACACCCATGTTGTATTTTATTTGTATTAGACCTTACTCTTTCCATCTCAGAGTGATTTTAGTACATGTTCTGTCTGACTACATTTCATTGCCTTTTCTTTTTCACCATCTCACCAAAGCAAAAAGAACCCTTTATGGTATGAGGCTATAATCTTCCACTATATTTCAACACATAAAAGTTGTATGTCATTTTCAAACTGCATGACTGCATTTGCTACCTTGCAGATAATTAAGGCAAAATTTAAAAAGTGTTAACTCCAGATGGTAGTACTTGGTGTATGCTTGCTCTCCACAGCCTACTTCATTTGTTTAAAACTGTTTTACTTTTTTGGCGTTTATTTGCTTCCCTTTTTTATAGACGAAAACCTCATCTGCTCTTATCTTTAAAATGGGACGGCTATCCAACATCTACAGAATCCACGTAACAACCACGTTCAATGTTTTAAAGGGAGAGATAAATACCATCTCACTTTTGCTCTTAAACCATCATGACTGCAGCAAGTTACATTATTTCTATTTTTAATATATTTTCTCAATGACTAGTAAAGTTACAGCCAAACATCTGTACATTTTGAAAGAACTGCTTTACTAAAATGATAAAAAAATATAAGGTAAAGAATCATGACAATTTGCCTTAGCAAATCACACAAATGTACAACATGATCCCCACTCCCCTTGGCTCTCTTCCAGCCCTTCCGCAGTCCAGGGAGTACCACGGTTACTTCACTGTTATAATTCTGGAATGCTTATTCAGGGCTTATTCATAGGATAGTAAGCAGAGCAAGACAAAACAGCTGGTCTGTAACCAAGGACACACCAGAAGTTATGTCTGGCATCAGTCTGACTGAGATAAGGGGGTTTGGTTTTGTTTTTTTAAGAATGAGTCACCATATACTTATGCATTTGAAACACTTTACCTGAACACTTTACCACTTTACCCAATAGCTCACTTAGCACATCTAGAAAGCTTCAGCCCACAACTGCCCTAAAAACAGCTGTTCTCCAGGTATTCAGACCCCTGATCTGGAAGACAGGGACAGGTAGCAGAATGAAGCCCTCCTAATCCAAGGGCAAGTGCTCAGTGACCTGCTAACACCACTTAAACACGCACAAGTCTATGGGGCCAGGTGGGATCCACAGGAGGGTGCTGAGGGAGCTGGCTGCAGAGGTCACTGGTCAACCAGAGAGGTCAAAGGTGACTGGAAGTTGGCAAATGTGACACCCATCTATAAGAAGAGCCAGAAGAGGATCTGGGGAGCTACAAGCTGTCAGTCTGACCTCAGTCCCAGAGAAGGTCACGAAGCAGATCATCTTGAGTGCCATCATGCAACACGTACAGGACTACCAGGGGATCAGGCCCAGACAGCATGGTTTATGAAAGGCAGGTCCTGCTTGACCAACCTTATCTCCTCCTATAACAAAGTGATCCACTTAGTGGATGAAAGAAATGCTGCAGATGTTGTCTACCTAGACTTTAGTAAAGTTTCCCACAGCATTCTCGTGGAGAAACTGGCTTCCCATAGTGTGGACGGATGTACTCATTGCTAGGTAAAAAACTGTCTGGATGGCTGGGCCTGGAGACTGGTGGTAAATGGTGCTACATCCAGTTGGTAATTGGTCACTAGTGGTGTTCCCCAGGGCTCAGTATTGGGGTCAGACCTATTTCATCAATGGTCTGGACAAGAGGATCAAGTACACTATCAGTCAGTTTGCAGCTTACAGCAAGTTGGGCAGGAGTGTTGATCTACTAGAGGGTAGTAAAAGGTCTACAGAGAAATCTAGACAGGCCAATTGTATGAGGTTCAATAAGGTGGAGGGCTGGGTTGTGCACTTCCATCGCAACAACTCCATGCAATCCCACAGGCTGGGGGATGAGTGACTAGACGTGGGGGTGTTGATCCATAGCTAGCTAAACATGATGCAGCAGTGTACCCAGGTGTCCAAGAAGGCCAATGGCATCCTAGCCTGTATCAGAAATAGTGCAACCAGCAGAACCAGGGCAGTGATCATCCCCTATAATTGGCACTTCTGAGGTCACACCTTGAATCCTGTGTCCAGTTCTGAGTCCCTCACTACAAGAAACACATTGAAGTGCTGGAGCATGTCCAGAGAAGGGCAATGAAGCTGGTGAAGGCTCTAGAGCACAAGTTGTATGAGTAGTGGCTGATAGAGCTGGAGTTGTTTAGCCTGGAGAAAAGGAGGCTCAGGAGAACCTCATTGCTCTCTACAACTACTTGAAAGGAAGTTGTAGCAAGGTAGGGTTCAGTATCTTCTCCCAAGTAACAAGTGATAGGACAAGAGGAAGTGGCCTCAAGTTGTGCCAAGGGAGGTTTAGACTGGATATTAGGAAAATGTCTTCACAGAAAGGGCTGTCAAGCACTGGAACAGGCTGCCCAGAGAAATGGTGGAGTCACCATCCCTGGATGTATTTAAAAGACATGTAGATGTGGCACCTGGGAGACAGCTTAGTGGTGGACTTGGCAATGCTGGGTTAATGGCTGGACTCGATGGAGTTGAATCTTAGAATACTTAAGGTCTGTTCCAACCTAAATGATTCTGTGATTCAAAATGCTCTCTGCTGAAAATACCACAGGAAAACACCGATTCATCATAAAATAGCACTTCTATGTGCACTTTCCATCTAAGAATTTCAAAGCACATTACAGACATTAACACAATATTATGAGTGTCACAAATGCCTTGAAAACTATAAAATAAACCAGGCCCATAGAAGTTGCCATGCCAGATCTGGCCAGCATCTCACTTAATCCAGCACCTTGCCTCCAATGGACAAGAACAAAATGTTAAATATAGCATGCCAATGTATTAAACCCTACCATGCTGACCCCTAAAGACAGCTGAGCACATATGAAAACTGTAACCTTGAAGCCTGCTGACTACAGTTCAGGAAAGAAGGACAATTATACACATCGGGGTAACTGAGGAGTCTGATAGTTTCTAGTGCAGCCCCGTTGGTTTTAGCCCAAACTTGAAGGGTCTGCATGTTTACATACGCATTTCAGGAAAATAAATGTTGTGTACTTATAAGACTGATTAGGGAGAACTAAGTATCAGTATCCATAGCAATCATTCCCTTCATGATGGCATTTGTGTGAAACAATTAACTTTTCCCACATTCTCTCAAGTTCTTATGCCACTGTGCCGCTGTGGAAATTGTGCAGCTCAGTTCCACCTCAGTGGCTAAAAGACTTCTACTGTTGTCCATGCTTGTGAGTTTTGGTGGCATTATGATTTTAAATGCAGACTGTAAACCTCTTTCTGCCCCCCCTCAGTGGTGTTGCTTCTGTCTTGGAGGAAACAAAAACCAGAACACTGGGTTCTAGAAGGAGGCAGAAGAGCAAAGTTCATCTGTTTATTCAGAAAACTGTTCCTATCCAAGCAATAAAGCAAACCCAATTGATTTTAAGGCAGGCAGGACGTCCCAGAAATTTCATTACTTTGCTGAATTGGCTGCTGTCTTATTAATGTTCACCAGACACAGGAAGGGTGGGGTGGAAAAAGGGATAGTTGGCTGGAAAATGTCTACTGGACAAACAAAATAAAGGCACTTTTTACTTAATATTTGAAATAAATCCCAACTGTACAGGAGTTCTATGCTTAATTTTCCTAGTTTGTTGCATACTTGTTCTGCCACCTGCTGCCCTGGCATTCCTCAAAGTTTTAGGAACAGGGACTATGTCCCTGAACTTTCTCAGAAACAAATACTGAATGACTAAAAATAAGCACCTAGCAGCCCAGTAGGCTGTCCTGTCCAGAACTATGGTTCTGGAAAACCACTTGCTTGAATCCTCCTTAACAATTACATTATCGGTTCACATTTTGAAGAATACCAACATTGGCCAAGTGCTTCTCAAGAGGTGCTTTCTCTCTTGATGGGTGGGATTTTGCATCGAGGATTAGTGCACTGACTCTACTACCATGGAAGTCAGATGTAATGAGAGAAAATCCCTCAGACTGTCACCACTGTGCCACCTCCTCCAGGGAAAGAAAGAGGGAAAGCTGAGCCAGGAAGAGCATCTTTGGGAGGTCAAGTGAATAAAGAATGAATTCTAGTATTTGAAAGAAAAAATTGTGTCCACTGTGCAAGGAAAAGGAAGGTGTATGCCCAGTGGAAGCAAGGTCAAGTGATATGGGAAGAATACAAATATGTTGCTTGTTGCTGTAGGGAGAAAATTCGTGTGGCCAAAGCTCAGCTGGAGTTGGAGCCGGCCAGAAATGTGAGGGTAATAAAAAGAGTTTTTTCAAACATATTAATGGCAATAGGCAGTATAAAAATATCATCAGCCCATTACAGGGTGAGGATGGTCACCTCACAAACAGGGACAGAGACGAGGCAGAGGTGTTTAATGCTTTCTTTGCCTCTGTCTTCAACATGGATTATGGACCAAGGGGGTCTCAGTGCCCTGAACTGGAGGACCATGACTGCGAGAATGATCAGCTCTCAGTTGATCTTGAAATTGTGCAGGATCTGCTGCTCAAGCTGAATCCTTATAGATCTATGGGGCCTGGTAGGATTCAACCCAGAATCCTCAAAATGCTGCTGATGTCACCACAAAACCTCTCTCAATGATTTTTGAGTGGTCTTGGGAAATTTTTAAGAATTTAAGAATTTTTAAATGTGATTACTGACTTCAGAATTTTTAGATTTTCATGTTAAGCTTCCTTAAAAAATGCTGATTTTCAAAGCACTCCTGGTAGAACCACCTTATGATGACTGAAATGGCATGTTAAGAACTGAGGCACCTTTATCCACAGTACAGTTCTGAAAGTGGGTATAAAACAATTATAAAGGACCATACATGCATACAATTATAGTAATTTGATCAATACAGTGCTGCTACAGGTAGGGTGACTCTTGATGCCTTCCTGGAAACTGCATGTCTACCTGAAAGATTTTTGTGAGTTTAAGAAAAGAGAATTTATCTGAAAAAAAGACACAGATACCAGCAAGAGGAAAATACTTACAGGATATTGTGGATATATCCCATTTCATTCATGGACTTCACAGACCTATCACACTTCTACTTCAAATTACTTTGCTTTTAATAATATATGCTAACACTTACTTTAAGGTTGCTTTTCCTCACTGTAGCTTTAGTTTCTCTGCCTAATTAAAAGAGAGTGAGCCCATGGCTTCACACTTAAGCAAGGTGCTGCACCTGATAAATCCAGTCAGGAAGAGAGGAAAACTCTGCTAAGCAGGTTATAATTTTAAAAACTTGAACACAACTTTTCATACCCTTGTGATCTATTACTTCTCAAACAAAATCAGGAAAAACTACATATAATATCTGAATGTTCTTTAGGAAAACTGCTCTCTTTTTCCCCCACCAGAGGAATGTTCTTAATCCTTTTTAGCTGACTTTGTGCATCATGAAGTAGCACAGAGCCCAGTTCCTGCCCTTTACCCTCGGCCAACTCCACCTCTCATGTAACTCCAAAGTGATCCAGGAAATTTGTGAACAGCTTTGTATTTTGCACAGCCTAGTATTTTTGTAGAAAAGGAGAACTCATTACAGACCAGAATAAGAAGCAGAACAGAAAAGAACTTCTAAGAGCAGCAGCAGTAAGTACATTTCTATGCGTGGTTTTTAGAAGTGAGTCCAGAAGATGCCTTTTCTACCTTCTTTTGACACACTTAACCTCCTCCCTCAGAGTCCAGAGGACTACCACTGTGCCCACTACTCATAGGAACAGGAGTGTTATCATTACAATTTTACCTCTAATAAATAAATTTCTAACAAAACAGGATGGCTTCCTCTTCTCTGGCTCTAAAGATGGCAACCAAAAAGTGAGAAACCTTGTGCTGTGGCAGTAAAGCCAGGAGGACCAATTTGAATGCACATGGGTAGTAACGCTACAGAAGTAAGATGGTACAAATATCACATAGCAATTTTTCTGACAGTCCTCTAACTGGCAGAAAATCAATAACATTAAGACTGAGGGTCACAGCCTTTGGAAAGAGTTACATCAATGCAAAAACTGAACAGACAAAGCCAAAATAGATTATAACCACAGATATCCCAAAGGATAGATGAAATCAGGGGTTATGGTGTTTTTAAAACACAAAAAAACCCTTATTCCCTCAATCATTCTCCAAATGTCTTGTCTCCTAGTTTTTCACAGTTTTCTAAATTAGGAGGTGAAGATTGCAGTCAGAATGCTACTATATTTCACTCAAAAGTATAAAGTCTCTTAGTGAAAAGGGTTCAATATTCTCCTATTTGCAGGCATACTTCTGGAAAATTGGTGCCATACTTACTGCTCAAAGCTAAGCTTGCTGGTGCAAGCAGCAAGCTTTTACTCACAAAGAGCAATCACAGAAGATAGAGTGCTCCCTGTCCTAACAGTCACAGCTGAAACTGGGCACAAAGAGCAGCCAGCATGACAGCAAAAGAATCATAGCAGTAAAAGGTTTCTACTCCTGCCCCAAAATCCCTGTGCAGGTAAGCTCTTTAAGGATTACCTTTCATTTCCACAATGCACTAGTGGAATGCACTAAAAGCTCAAGGAACTTGTATGCCTGTGCCAACTGTGACTCAGATAAGCCCATCCTATCACAGGAGACACTGGCCATCCCTTAAAAGCAATAGACACTGACTGCCCCCCACCCCAAATAAGCAATTGGCTCTAGAGTACCAACTTCTCAAAACACCTAAAATAACCACAGAGGCTGAAGGACACAGCCCATCTGACCGAGTACTGCTGGTGTAGCTTTATTTAAATTCTATTCATTGTTTCTCACCTGTCTTTTTGGCAAGTCATGATATTGTAGTATGAGCCTGGTGTTGACGCTGTGACTCCACGTGTTGCCAAGGGCTGCTGTCACACAACCAGAATCCCTCTTCCCACTTACAGAAGCCCCTGAAGATAAAAATGAAAGAAACTGCATCAGGGCTGTGCCACAGAGAAGGCTTCAGCATGGAAACTCTAATCAGTCATCTCAGATCGTTCCCTAAGCTAGGTAATCACAAATGGTACTTAACAGATCGCACTCCTGCATTGATTTCCTACCTTTCTTGTTTATTTATAACACCACAGTGTGAGTTCTCCATCTCACCCTTTGATACCTAGACAAAGTGCCAAGAATTAAAGAACTGTTGCAAAGTAGTACCTACCTTCTTGGAGAGACCAGTACATTTTCTAAATATCTGGAGGTGCACCATGCATGGGGGACACTTGTCTTTTCCTCTTTAGATATTCTATCCCCAAGCAAACTGGCTTTCTACGAGCACAGAGAAGAGGGAAGCAGGCTAGCAGAGTTACAGTGTGTACTGACATAACAAAAAGGGAAGCTAAAGAAGCAGAATGTGCTGCCACAATACCCTGACATAAAAATCAGAATATTGATTCATGCCATCAGGCATGCTACACATTTTCTAAGATTTGTAAAGAAGGGAGCCCCTTAGCTCCCTTCTGTAACTACCATTCTGGTGTCTCTGAAATCATACGAATTTTATATAACCCTAAAGGAAAATGCACTTCGCTGCAATCAGCAATGACAACATAAAGAAGCATTTCCAATAATGCCACATGATGCAGCTTGCTGAAATGCCATTGCACCTGAGCTTTCTCATACCACAACCGGAGATCCATACATACACACATACACATATGCAGGCAGGTAGGATGCCTAAGACCTTCATCTTTACTTATCACAAGTTCTGTGTAAGATGAACAGAGAGATGGGTGACTTGTTTGTACTTCAAATGACACTTCAAGAATAGTGCAAGTCAGGCAAACCCAAGGAATTCAGAAACAAAACCCTAGTTATGTGGGTATAAATGATCATGTGCAAGTTGAAAATTGAACTGTTTGAGGCAGACAGTCCATACTGCTAAAAAGCCAAGAGTGAGTAAGAGACAGTTAGATTTAAAGTCAGGTAACTTCCTGTCATCTATCGGGCAACAAACAAAATTGCTTTCCCAGGACAGTAGTGAAATCCTTGTCAACTAAACCAATGAAAGTTAGACCAGATACTTTCTCTGCAATAAAGCAGCCTTATGTTTCTGTCAAAATTATCAGCAATGCAACAGTTAATGTAGAAATCTAAATTATAAGTATTAGGTTTTGGAAGCAAAACTTACTGAGATGACAAAGTCATCTTGCAGCCCAGCAGAGCTTCTGGAAGATTGAGGTTTAAAACTCTTCAATACTTTTACATTTGCAAGGTTGTGGGGTTTGTTACTCACTCCCCGCCTCTCCCCCAACTGTTCGGACCAGAATCATAATTTCTTCATCCACTAAAGCTTTTATTTTGGAAAAACATCCAGTAAAGAATAACACCAAAAGTGTTGACATGCAGTAATAATAATTATTTATATCACTGCTGGTAGCTTGCAAGCAATGAGAAGGACACTTTATTAGACTGCATTAGGCAGAGGAGAGTAGCAGGCTGGAGAGAGGGGCCTGGAATGATTGCAGTGCACTACAGGATTTAGTTGAAGACCTCAAACCTTTCCCCCTGCACCAAGTAATAAAAGGTTCAATTAATATCAACTGGATTTGGATTAGGTCTTTAAATTAAAGGTCTACAAAAGAAATGAGTGAAGCACCTGGTTCAAGACAATAGTTTGAAAAGAGACTGGACTCTGTACTTGCCTGAATTACTTCCCACATCACGTGAGCTCACTCCGATGTGCAAAATACTTGCGTCTCCAGAACACCTGTTCTAGTCTGAAAATAGACTATAGTTGTGCCATCCAGCAAGGATGGCTGCTTCTCTTTACTTGAAAGAAATATCTTGATAAGCAGCAAACTTCCACCTGAATAACTCATCAGAGGAGCACCTAACTGGAAGTTTCAGTATTAAGGAATGCTATTCTGTTAATTAGTGTAACCCATCTTTACTGGGAAGGTGGATGTGCTAACAAGAATAATTACTCGTCATCTACATTTTGTATTTAATTTGCCAGCTGGAGGAGGAAACACAAGTGTTAAAGCAAGGGGCTAGAAGGTCTGTATTTCTTCCCCTTAAAATGATTCAAAGTGATTTACTTAATTAAGTTCATTAAGTTCTACAAATTTTTGGGTTTGTGCTAACACCACTAAAGTGAAATACTATTACTGTACAAACACGATAATGGAGAATATAAGACAGTGGAGCAGCTTTAAAGTCTTGCAATCCTCTCGTGGAATAAGCTGCAGTCAACAAAGTACTTCTTTCCCACCTGTTAGAAATGGGTAGGAATTACTAAATTCAAGTGAGAGAACTAAGTGTGAGTTCTGGTGGGTGTGGAGGTGTTTTCCTCACAGCTGATGTAACTGCACCCCTGTAAGCCACCACTCCACACTATCAAGAAGCAATTCACCCACCCGTGCTTGCAGGTTCCTGACTACAAAGAGCCCAGACATTCCAGAAGTAGCCGGTGTTGGCATAAAACAGCCACAAAATTCATACTCAAACTTCCCTCAAATCACGTATCTCTGCTATCAGGTAACAGAAGGAGTAACATCTTGCTGTCGCAACGCTGAGCCAGGCATTTAAGCAGTTAAATGTCTGGAACCTGCTGCTATTACACTGTGGAGACATCACTCCATAGCAATTCCTAATTCTGCATTCCTTCCAGGCCTAAAGCCTGTCCCAAAATGAACAGATATGCTATATGTATAAGGCTTGTGGCAGACCAAGCTAATTGCTGTAATTTATTTTATTATATGGGAGAAAGTGTGCTGTACCATACTGTGTCAGCCCCTATCTAAAGAGGGCAAATCCTCTTCTGTGAAGTTATTAAAATTTATGACTTTGGTGCAAAGTAGTTAATAAACCTGGAGCAAATTTACAGCAGAGACTTTTTACAGGATGGAAAGAAATGCCTCGCTGGAAAGGTTTCCATTTTATAAGGGATCCTCCTGCGAACTGATGCATTAGGTGGATAGAGAGGCAAAACAAGAAGTGAAGTAAACCAAGGAGGAAGCAGTGCCAGCTTTGCTAAGAAGTTCAAGGGCAGCGACAACACTTGCTGCATTCCTTCTTCTTGCTCTAAACACAAAAAGATAGTAAATGTCTCAGAGGAAGGAAAGAGGATATGTTAAGAAAACAGATTTATGTTGAAACATGGCCTTAAAAAAAACCTTGGACTTATCTTTTCTGTTATTTCAACCACTACTTAGTCATTAATGAAGTGGACAAAGGAAGCAGATAAATAACACTGTTCAGAGAAAGTGATATTTTTCACCACACACTGCCTTGTGCTTCCAAACCATGATATTTTCATATTTAGAAATGGGAGTATCGGACCAACATTGGCCCAAGAAGAAAACAGGCTCACAAGGCTTTGATCTCTGCTCAGAGGTCCCCAAACTCTCCAACCTGAAACACTTCACAGTGGCACGGAGCAACAGCTCTGGGCTGTGACACGAAGGCACTTATCCATGTTGTGGGGTGAATGTTTCCACAGAGCCTGCAATGTACAATGTGCAGTACTTACAGTCTCTACAGTCTGCTTAAAGCATGGTTCTTACTCCACTCACTGCTGGCATGATGGTTTCTGTTCAGGTCAGAGATGATACAGGGAGTACAGGGACCAGGGAGAGGAAGAAAAAAGGTCTGACATGTAGATGAGGGAAAGCTGGCAGATCTCAGCTTATGGATGCAGTATGTGGGAAAAGGGAGTAGGTGTCCAGAAGCATAGAGATGGGATCCTAGCATGGGGAGGTGAAGGTGCTTGCTAGAAGGCTGTCAGAGGACCTCTGAACAACTCCCTGTTTTATGTATTCCAGTTCATCTCAAAGAAAATGGATGATTGTAATTCCTGTAAACACCCCCTTCTTCCTCACACAAAAAGAACTAGCATTAAATTGATCTTCAAAGGGCACATCAGCAGATAGGCCAAGGATTGTCTGTTCTACTGTCTCCTGGGATATTGAACTCTTTAGGGCACCAGCAGAGACCGTATCTGTTCTGGACTGCAAGCAGAGAGGAGGAACTGGCTGCTTCACTCTCACTGAACAGCTGTCACAAGTGAAAATAAAGCTGCTTGTGGTCTGAATCAGATGCAAAGTAACTGCCTCTCCAGGGGAAAAGCAAAGAAGAAAGGGTGACTCTTCAATTGAGGCCTGCAGTGCTGCTTCCAAGCAGAAGAGGCTTGCACTGGCCTCCAGTGCCCAGGAAAGCGCTGTCAGATGAACTGGGCAACACTTGGGTCTACTTATACACAAAGACTAGATTAATTTTGTTTGTTTCTCCCCATCAATGCAATCAAAACAAACTTCCATTAAGTAACTTCCTTGTCACTGAGATGAATGCCACATACAGCCATTTAAAAATCTTTTCTCATCAAATGATAAAAATGGATCGATGCACTAAATGACAGAGAAATAACAAAACGGAGAAGCAACCAGTTCCCAAATCTTTCAAATCTGAGCATCAAACCACCTTGATAAAAGCCTGATCTATCAAAAAGAAGGAAAAACTCTCTGAAAGTACAAAGAAAATATTTATAAAGAATTCAGCTACTGAGCTCAACAAAAACAGCACACCATGCAATAAGAATGAAAGTACTTTTCCTCTTGCTCAGGGTGTGCAGCTTTCTGGTTGACTGGCCGAGCTCAAAGATCACTGCTTTTCACCTGCATTGCATTTAGTCTATATTTTTGGTGCAGATCTCTAACAATAAGACCAGAAGAAAAAAAAGAAAAAAAAACCTTCAACCCCTAATGTATTTTTCCATCCTCACCTACTCAGAAAGTACAAGTACAAAAATATGCAATGGTGGAAAAACCCATCACACAGTAAAAAATCAACCCACAGGACAAACTCATCTGTGAAGTAACTAACCACAGCGCTCTTCAAACTCCCACGTGCTGGCTTCTGCCATTTTCAGCCCTTCTCCACAGCTTTTTTTCAGTCAAAAGCTGACTGATTCTCTTACCCTGCAGTGGTGACCGTCTCACTCTCTGCGCTGGTCAACCAAGATAGATCCTAAAGCACAGCATTGACTTCATACATACTTATTAGGACATATGGCAGGAAAAACACTTGTGGCTGTAAGAAATCAAGCTTGGCCACAAAATGAGATGTGAAAATTCTAATTTTTAAAATGCTTATTCTCATTCTTTTATTAAGAGAGGGCAATCTGGCAATTTTACTCCCAAAAATCTCCCAGTTCTAAATCTGTACAAACTACACACACACACACACATATATACACACACACCCTACCCCAGATTATTCCATTTTACCTCAAATTTTAATTAAAATTAAGTAGAAATATTTTAGCTGGAAGTTGGAATCAATGTTTAGTAATCAATGATGTATATTTTTTTTAATAGCACAGTCATCAAAATATACTTAGCAAACAAAGCAGTGAAGTGTATACCCCCGCTAATCCTCAGTTAAAAAAGAAATCTGTTTCAATAGAAACTTTTTTGACCACCCCTAGTTTGTAGTTATGCTACTACCATGGCACTGAAATGCCTACTCGAGATTACACTAAAGAGACTGTTCCGATTCAGTCGTCATCATCAAGAGACCAAAAATTACCGGTTGCAGACTCTAGCTGCAAAGTTCTGATGGACACAGCAGTGAATGTGACAGAAAGGGAACAAGCTCACTTCTCATTTTCGACAACATGGTTTATTTATCTCATGTGCCTCAAATAGGTGAGTTTTCACACTGTTTTGTTTATCATTATTTTTATGTATATGTGTACACATTCTGGGTGATTTTTACAGGGTTAATCTGATTTAGATCAAGACTAAAGTCTTTTCCAGTTTTTCATTATTTTCACATTATTATGTCTTTTTTCCAGTCATTCATTATTTCTATTGTGACAGCTCCTAGAGCTCTCATCTGCAATATGCAAACCACTAAACAAACAGAGAACAAAAAGACAGTTCCTGACTTACAGACCTTCTTTTCATGAGAACTGCAGATTACAAGTCTCTTAGCTGCTGGTGATTATTCCCCACTTACAAGGAATCTTCTCTAAGGGATGAGAGAAAATACGCCAAAATATGTGACAGGCCAGAAAAACTGTGTATAAATAAGGACTATCAGTATTCTCCATGAAACATCAGAAGCTTTTTCAAATAAGTAATATTAACCATTATTCTACCCCCAAAAAATCAGCTGGGACCTCTATCCAGCTCAAGATATAGGAAGGGTCCACCAGAGAACTGGATAGATACTGGTTTGCTTTTAATCCCACACCGGCATGCCTACTGTTACCGGTGTGTTTTGCACCAGAGGATCTCATTCCCTCATTGAACTCATTGGTGAGTTCATGTCAATTCTCTTCTGAGTTGAGAAAGAGAGCAACAGACAGAAAGAGAAGCACACATACGCTAGTACTGAGACTCCTGTCTGCTCACCTAAAAAAGGAATTGGCATTAAGAAATGAAAAAATCCAGCTGGTCTGATTTCTTGCCAGAAAAGCTACCAGCCATGACCAAAATGATCAGGTCTCAGGAGATCTGTGGAGGTGGGAATACATCTGGTGGTTTATAGAACCTGAAACAGGGCCCAAATCAGAGAATTGTGGAGTTGAGATCCTTGGGAACAGATACTTCCTTTTTACTGGTGAAAATCTTCTGCCTCTGCAGCCTGACACCACACCACACCACAAAGTGATGAGTTTCCAGCCCTCTATCATTGCTGCAGTGCTGTGCAAATGACCCAATATGTAGTGCTTTGGTGGAAGGGATGGTGAAGATCAAGTAGAAGACATCGGTTAAGTCAATTACTTTCTGTAACCAACGATAAATTCTTTACCCCTCAGCTCAACCTCCTTGCCTTTCTAATGGTGCTCTTTCAGAAATTCCCTCTTTTTCTAAAATCTAGATTTATACTAATTTACACAACTCTCTTTGTACCCAGAGTTCTCCTCCCACACTGCTCACCACTAAAACGTAAAGCAGATTCTTCCTTCAAAATCTCCTATACAGTCACTTTTTCCTGTCTCTCAAAGACTAGAAAATAAAATCCCAAACCATTCAGGTAAGGGAGAAAAAAAAGTCCCAAACAACCCATGTATGGAATTCTGCCTGCATACACATATAAAGGATGCATAGGTTGAAAAACAAAGTTTGCCCAATCATGGCATCTGGCAATGCTAGGGTCCTGTGATCCAGAAAATGCTTTTAATTATCACCTCACCAATCATGCTACAAGCTATTGTTGTATCTTTTTAGGTTAAGTTCCCTCTGGGAATAAACAGATTGTGATATTTATCAGAAGGCATGTAGGAGGGATGGGGCAGAATGCTAGAATTACATGTGTGTAGGACCTATAATGCTTGAATAAAGAAATAAGATTTAGAATCGCACTGTCAGAGCAACTGAAGCCTTGTATTCTGCAAGCCTTGGCCCTCTGATCTACGCAGCCATGGCATTATCATATCTGATTTTCCCAGGATGGTTAATCTCAGTTGCTAAACTTCATCAGTCTTTGCTAGCGTTTACCCACCATCTGGAATTGCCACTTCCGAAGTTTCCAGACTAGAACCGAATAAGCCAGCTGCCACACTCACCCCTTCAACATAACAGCCGAAAGCCTAGAAGCCTAAATGGCTGAATCCCAGAAAGGCAGAACAAAAGCTAATACAAGTTGTGGGGAGGAGAGGGAGATGCAGCTCTGAAACTGCAGTGACTTTCAGAATGCAGTTCACAGCAATACGGTCATGTTAGGATGCTGTGGTCTGAGATGCAGACTGTATTCCCACAGTTTACATTTTTTTCCCCTAAAATATGTTCTGGTAAAGAAACAGTGTCATGGCAACTTAGCTCTCATACCCGGAAAACTGACGCAATGCAGGCAAAAGCAGTGGTACTCCAGGCAAGGTAGGAGTCAGTCTGCAAATGAACCTTAGAGTACATTTGAGAGTCAGGGTGAGGAAGGGTGATGGGGGTAGGAGGGAGAGAGGCCAATTTCTGTTGCACAATGAGTTCTCCATCAAAGTGATCAATAAAAGCACTGACTAGTACTAACTTACCCAGGGTGTTTCTGACATGGCTGCCCATCTCCCAAGGAGTAGGCTGATGATATGCCTACGCGGTAGATGGAAAAGGACAGTAGGTGTATGCAAGCTAGTTTTAAACAAGCACTAAGGTCTTCCTTGGTAAATATATTCTGCTAGGAAGACACAGAGAACATCGTACTACTACAGCTGGATCACTGCCAGCACCTGAGTTTGCTCAATTAACACTAGCACTGACATTCTGTGGTGGATTTTCTTAATACATTCAACATAAAATGCCTTAGAGAGTAACAATTTCTGATCACAGCCTAGTTATATGGATTTGAATTAATGAATTAAGTTACATGCCCTTTTCACTCCTGAGCACAGGAGTATTTCAATAGTGGTCCTCCTTCAGAATAATTTTCAAATTCAGTGACTTCTTGATACAGAGGGTGGAAACATGCAATAATTAAGACTCCAGGGTGGGGCTGTCAACCATAAGGACTGTGTTTAAAAATCAGTGTTAAATAGTACTTCAAGTTGAGATTGTTATTCAAACCAAGCAAACTACTTTACTTTGCATGATAAACATCGTAATTTCTTTGAAAATTTAGCTTTCAGTGTTCTTAACACTGGTACCATAGATTACAGTTGCAACAATTCCCTCTAGGTACAAATAAAAACAATTTTAGAGCTATAAAGCTTGGATCATGAGCCAGTTATCAAAACTGAAATTCCAGAAGGAAACAATCCTCTTTCAGCCTGCAACATGGAAACAGAGTTCAGCCAAACATTTGAGGGCCAGAGATGATTGTTTGCAAATTACAGCTGTTCACATCTGGAGTTCAGATTTGGCCAAATTGTTAATACTATCCATCACAAAAGCTAAAATGGAAAAATGTTGTGGTTGTATGACTACGAACATAAAAGTTAGGAAATACTAAACGTAAAAAATGCTGTGTGCAATTTCAACTCTGCCTATCAAACACAGAACTATGGACTCAATTATTTCTCATAATGAATCTCATCAGGGTTGACTGTGGCATTTCCTAACTGGTATTTAACCACAAGTCTGTATTTGCCAAAATAGGTCTCACTGAGTGTATCTAGGTCTCAGCTTAGAGAAGTCCGTGACACAAGCTGAAGGATGCAACCTCTTCTCTAACAAAGTATCTTTTGGACTGGCTTAGCAAACCCTACACATACACCTAGCAGATGCATCTGAGTACTCAGAGTACCTTCACAATCACAACTTGGAGTAGCTTCTGAACATACATTAACTGGGCATGTTCATATTTTTTCTACACCCATGTAATAGAAAATGTGTTCCCTCTCACTTCTGATGTATGCCAAAACATTTTAGTACATGCAGACACCACAGGGCTCACTGTTCAGAACTGACTCATTACAAAGCTGAAAATGCACATATATTTATGTACTTAGGCACATACACACAGAGGCAGTATATAATATGGAGGATGTTAAAATGACTGAGGATTACAGGGGTCTGGCTTCACTCCATGACTGACAGAGACTTTCCAGGAGGTTCTCAGCAAATCAGTCCCCCATTTCATGACACAGTCACCCATCCTGGTGTGGAGAAGGTATACTTTTTTTTGTCATCTCATTCTCAAAAAGGAATGACTCACTTTATCTGAACTAAGCAAATAAATTCAATTTTGGAAAACAACCAAGACTGGAAAACTTTATCCTGATAAGCTTTTCTGACTGAAGACAGAGGGTTAGAAGGGAAACAGTTATACAGTCTTAACTATAGGAGGTTCCTTCCGTTCCTGTTATAATGCAAAATATTCCAAGATGTGCCAAGTTTTCACTGTAGTCTGCATCAGGCAGTGACAGGACATCGAAGTGCTCTGTGGAGAGTAATGCATAAATCTAAAATGATCTTTTGACTGCAGGGACTCTTCTCTCCTGAGAGGTACTATATTTTTTAAAGTCAGTGAAAAATAAAAAAATTGCAAAATACCACTTTTAGTCCTTGGACTAAAAAATGGTTGAATGCTCTAGAAGCCAGTGAGGGCCAGAAACTTTTTTTCCCTTTTT
Source organism: Corapipo altera (assembly GCF_003945725.1). NCBI lineage: Eukaryota > Metazoa > Chordata > Aves > Passeriformes > Pipridae > Corapipo > Corapipo altera. Next base: position 3,654,320 of record NW_020884885.1, on the reverse strand, counting down.
CCCAGATCTGGGGGGAAGGTAGGGGGAGGGTAAGGGGAAAGGAAGAGAGCAAAGAGTGGTTGGTTTCAAATAGCAACATTGTCCAAAAGGGTGAAAGGGAACAGATGGCCATGGAGAATGAAGCCTCAAAGCCCTAAAGAAAAGGGCTACTTTGACAGATCTTGCTGTTTCCTATTCAAGCATGCACACACTGGTATGGAGAGTTAAGATGATACAAGGAACAACCTCTGTTCCCAGCAACTGACTATGGGCAACTGGCCTCTGAAGCTCTCTGAGAAAAACAACATGAGACAGACAGACAAACAGATATGGCAGTAAGCCCAGATCTCAGCCACCAGGAAAGGGGAAAAAAAAAACAAACCAAAAACAAAACCCAAAAAAACCCAAATCCCAAACATCAGAAAGGCTAGAAACAGCTGCCTTTTCCTGGCTCCAGTGCAGAGCATTAGAGCCTGTCCAGCCTTTCTCATCTTCCTTTTCAGTGAAACCTCTTGAAGGGGTCACCCTCAAGCTGTTGGTCTTTGCCCTCCGGGGAGGTGAAAAAGAGGACAGATCAGAGCTTGTCTGGCTCAATGAAAACTGCTTCCTTTAATCACAAAGATTTCCCTCCAGCAAAGGAAGAACTTTAAATGTAAAAATGTATAATTAATGCTCGATTTTTGCATGCAAAAAGGTTGAGAAATTTAAAGTTGTGGCTCCCACAGTACATGTAATTTGTTTGCATAGTATACAGTAGTGAGCCATTATATCCAAGGACAGGGAGAATTGTACTCCTTGCTGTGGGAAACACTGCTAATGTGTGTCCTGACTTTTTCTGTCATTGTTACCAAGAAAGTGCATCAAGAGCTGTTTCATTCACCAACTCCTGATATGCGCTATCAGGTAGAGATTTCGGTTTTGAAGGACAGTTTCACATTCATACTCAAAATTTAGAGAGAGACCTGAGCCATTAAGCATAACCAGACTTCACTCTTTCCAAAGTCCATAGAACGAGGGATGAATCTCAGTTTCTGAATTTCTTTCTGATTGACATATCACTTTCATGTTTAAGGCAGAGCCTGATGTACTGACTGTTTCCCAGCCGAAGCTTGCCTATGGGCAGAAGCACTGAGCAATACCTTCCCTTTGTACTGTAGGCTGAACCAGAGTAATGGTAGTTTCATGCAACAGTTGCAGTGAAGAAAAGAGGGGACAAATGGTATAAACATTAACTATCTTCACAATTGTTCCCTGAGGTGGGGAACAATTATTGAGTTATCATCTCAATTTTAATATACTCCTTTTAAAAAAATCATTGAAGGAAAAAAGATAATAAGGAACAGTGGGTGCTCACATGCCAGAACTCCAAATGAAGAAATGCAAATGCTTCATACTGATCCTATCTGCACCTTTGTTCCCTCATCTGTGAAATAGCATTTGCTAACTTGAGTCAATAAGTAGTAAAAATGGAGAAAAATAGACACCAGGAACAAACGACCTTAGCCTCTAAAGCAATCCAAAATTATCAAAACCGTAGTTTTCTACAATATGTAAATAGTTTGTGGTTTTTTGTTGTTTTCAAAAAGAATAGCCATTGTAGTAATTACTAGTTGTAATTGTTAATTAGTAACTAAATAGACAGGATCTGACTAGTAGAAGTAGTCAAACAATAAATAGAATACCTTATTTTAGGCTAAATCAGATAAACTCTGCTTCTTTTCTTCTTAACCATGAGCTTCCTGAGGCTGAGTAACTGCTTCAGGCTATACTTATTAAGGGAATCTCAAATGTGGATTATTCGCTAAGTATTAATAAGGACTGGACTTGTGGATTCAACTTCCTTCCTGATGTTTCCTTGAGTAAAGTCAGCTTAGTACCCCATAATTTTCATTCTGTTTTACTTTTAGCGTACAAGTCCTTCTGTTCACTGCAAGTGTAGCAAACAGTGCTCACAAACCGATTCTGTCTTTCACATTGCAGGACAGGTGGTCCCTCAGCATATTCCCACACATTCCAAATATTTTAAGTGTTCCACATCTGTTGTCTAAAACATTTTTAGTTCCCTGCAAGAACAGTAGGAGATGAAAACAAGAAGTTATATATAACATAGCAACTGACCTTTTATGCCACACGAGCTCTCTGTCATTTCAACAAGATTATAAATTTCAAAAGAGAGCCAATCTTAATTCGTTATACTATACCACTATCAAAAATTCTTGCTGAGAAAACAACTTGAGAATTAACTTATGACAGCTGTAATAGCCAAGAGAACAAAACTGAGTCTAGACACAGCTTTTTTTTCCCCCCAAGTACCTGTTGATCTACAAGAAATTTTTAAAAATTAAAGAATTAAGGTGATTTACACATTTTCTGACCATTCAAACCTCTTTTATCTGCTTTGAAAAAAATCAGCACATATCCCATATATGTATAAGCAGTCTTGGTGGGATTTTTATAAGTGCTTTGTGTTGGCCTACAGCAGGTATGGAAACACAACACACTTTTATTTCCCCTCCCCCTATAAGAATAAACCTAATCAATTTACTTTAAAAACATATGACTCCAAGTAATTCTTCTTACTGATGAAACAGAGCCACTGGTCAAGATTTGAGGCCAGGAAATTACAAGCACTAATCGCATCTCAACTACTAAGCTGCCTCTTAGGAGGCAGGAAATAACTGCCTGGGCTGTAATTGAGAGAAGTGGTGAGGGTAAGCATTTCTACTGTCACTCGAAGTGTTGCAAGATGGCAGCAGCTACCAGCAGTTGGGAATCTGGTTTGTGTCGCAGCACAGAAGCTGGCACATCTCACTTTACTAGCACTGCAGCTCCACCGGGCATTGGCTTGTTACAGACTGTAACAGGAGACTGTCCCCGTGCTGCATGACCAATGTCATTTCCAGCAACATAAGGGCATTCCTTCAAGTACTTTGTCAGCAGGACAATACACTTCAGCTAGGAAAGCTGATGCCTCATCATATGAGATACTAGCAGTACAAACATGATCTCCAAAGCTATGCAATATAAACAAATACACAGTCTTTTGTTGTTCTGTTTATTTTTTAAATTAAAAAGAAACCTTTTAGTCTGAGCTTCAACGAAGTGTTATAAGGGATCCCTGTGTGACAGACCATGGAAAAGGATGTCACTCTGTGACCATGTTCCAATAAAGCATGAGTAGAACATGTAGCAAATGTCTTAGTATTTCCCATGGAGCCAAGACCGAAATGTAAGCATTTAAGCAAACTTGCCCAAATTAATTTTGGAAGACAGGCTGCCTTTGACCAGCCTTAAACCAATGCTGCCTGCAGGGCACAGTATCTCAACACTGCATAATGGCAACATGATGCTGCATATGAATGAGGATGCAGACACCTTCACTGAAAACACAACTGGATATACAGTAAGTGGAACAGATCCATGAAGAAGATTTTATGGGTTTTTTAATAGCACAAAACTCAGACCCACTCATCATAAACTCCAGGAGGCCTTTGACATCCTAGTACCACAGTGAGAAGTGGAAAGACGAGAGAGAGGAAAGATGGACAACCACACTGAGGTGCATCACTGGGTACCAGAGCTGAAGATGGAGAGATGAGAACTGTGGAAGTTCTACTTAACTTTTAAATCCTACTTTTCGAGAAACAATTCTGAAGCAGAGATGTTAGCAAGCTTAACTCTGCAAAACAAGAAGCTGCCGAAGGTTGAGAGATAACCAAGTTAGAATAAAGATTACTTTCAATTACATACAAGGATTTATTTTTCATTTTTGTGGAAAGAAATTCACTAGCCAAGAGGATTTCAGAAGCAAATTCAGCATGTCCAAAGGAACTAATTCAGTGGATTTCAGTGAAAAGCCTGATAACAAGGTCTTGTACTTGTCAATACACTTTCTAAACTTTTAAATTCTACTGAATTCTTCTAAAGGAAAACCAAAAAAAGGTAAAGGTTAATATATTTTTACTAGCATTATAGAAGAGAAAATATCCTTCTTTAGTAATCCCTTTAGACTGTGCTTCAGACAGTCTAATGAATAGTTGGGCAGAAAGCACTTGTATGCAATTACATAATTACTGTAAAAGGATATTCTCTCATGAACAGTGTGGTGCTTCACAGGTAAGCTTGAGCTGACTTCAGAGCAAGTGGGATTCACCTAGCACCAATAAATCATTGATACCTGAGAGATCAGCTGGCTTCTCTCACAAAGATTTGGATGGTACTTCCTCATTCAATGAGTTGCATCTTCACTTCCATGGCAAACTCTGCTGAAAGGCCCAGTAGTGCAGAGAGCAGCAGTGGTTATTCAGCAAAGGACAGTTTTTCCTCAGAAAACTACATTTCATCCTGTTTCTTTGCACAATGCTGCCACGCTGTTGTTATTTTGTAAGAGACAAAAGAAAATACTTCGAAGTCACTGAAGTCACTGATCCCATAGTAACACCAAGAGTATTAAACTGGAATCTGGACAGTGAGGGGAGATGGAGAAGGAACAGGGTAGGGTTTGTCTCTCAGATTTGCTCTGCAGTCCTGACAATCTTCAGAATTTGCCATAGAGATTGTATGAGAAAATATTCAAACTGTACAAATACAGTTCAAAGAGTCACACACTGTCATTACTCAACCACACCTTTTCTAAAACTTCAATTTCTGGAATCAAGTGCTCCACTAGAATTGAATCCTGGAGTTGAAATGCCACTTCCACAAACATAATGCTTTACTTGTCCAGTTCTTTGCAGACTGAGAAAGACTTTGCTAGATTAACTCCACAACAGAAGCTCAGATGTTCACACAATTCTGAACTGGAGCCACTGACCACATGTTTATCTACAGATTTCTGTCTTAACTTTACCAAGCAGTATTTGTGCTTTCCTTTGTGCCTTCCAAAGATTAGGAATGCATTTAGATTTCACTGCTGCTTGGCCTCCAAGAGCAGGCTCCACATATATTACTTTCACCATGTCTACTGAGTTCAGTGCCACAAGATATTGCAATACTTGGTCTTGGCCACTTTCTGCCCAGCCAGCAGCAACTCAGTGCAGCTGGGTGTCAGGTCACTGGATGCACACAGTCCTGCAGCACTCCTACCCAGCAGCTGAGCCTACTGACAGCTTCCTCATGCGGTGCACTGGCTTTCCAGGGAACACTGAAGTTCATTGTCCTCATTTTCAAGCACATCTAAATCCATAACCCAGTGTGTTTAAAACAGCTTCTGAGGTCCAGAATGCAGACACTGGTCAACAGCCCCTCTCCAGAAGTAAACTATATAATTATACACTAAAGTTCATTTCTGCAAATTTATCCTTCTTGACTTTGTGTCTGTAGAATTAACTCCTGGGCTTTAGAGTTTCAACACCTAGGCCAAGAACATTGTTTTGGACAGAAGCACTTTTTAACGCAGATAGTGTGTTTACTTGACCATAAGTAGATTCCACATTGTACAGTTGGTTTTTGGGGAGGTGTTTTGGTGTGGGGTTTTTTTGTAGGAAAAGGAAAAAAAAGAGTGAGTTGCAAAAAACAAACACTACTCAACACACAACTGGAAGTTGGTCTAGTCACACAAAATCTTGAAAAACTGCAACTTGCATTGAAAAGCAGCTGTGTTCACATAAAGGAAAGATGGTAAAAATGATTTGCAGCAAGTGCTATGTCACATCATGCTAACCTAGGAATAAATAGTACTATTTGATATATGAAAATAGCACCACATGCTTCATGAGAAAAATAATACACTGGTTTACTTTCACCAAGGCAATGGCTACTTGGCTGATGACTATGCCAGTAGCACCCTGCAAGGACTGTTCTATAAGTTGTGACACATCTCTATCCTTTCTATACTACTGTTGCATTGAACTTCTGAAGATTCAACAATAGAACTTGGGGGGTGACTTGCTAAGCTGCTCATCCAGTGATCTGAAGCACGTGGCTGTTTTTCAGCATAACCTAATTGCCAGAAAGTAAAGCAAGTTTAGTCATTGACCAATGATGTCATTACAGGCATTTCTACTTCATATATACCTTTAACCCACCCTCTCCAAAAAACAGCACTGTGACTTTGCTGTCTTGGAATCAGTGAAGTCAACTGACATGCTTGTGTAAAGCAACACCATGGGTAAGTTCATTCTGAGTGATGTGACAAAAGAGAAATATAATGGGAATACCATCTATCCCACAAAGCAAAAACAAGAAACTGCTGCTTTTCCATCTCTTCTGGAGCTGCCTATCCTACATGAGGCATAAACTTTAGGATTTGATTATGTTACACTTTGAAACAATTCAAATTTCTTCACACTTGGGCTAGGAGTATGTAAAACAAATAACATGAGTGCTGTGATGGAGTACAGTCTCTGGGGAATCCCACACATGTTTCTCAAGCAGAACTTGTGCTATGGTTTTGAGCCCCTGACTTTGAAAAGGAAATGAACAAGAACAGTAATTACAGTTCATCCTTTTATGAAGAGTTATGGAAAACTTCAGCCTTCTCCAAGTGAACTATCACTAGGTTTTCTTTTCCTTCCAGATTTGTTTTCTTGCTGCTTTCTATTTTATAGATGCTGGATGAATACTGGTTAGTGACAGCTTAGGTAGCATGGTTTGGTACCATTCAGATATGAAATGAACATGCTCTACATTTATCAACTACATTACATATTCTATAATTCTAAACTGAACAAGATTCTTCATTTAATTATCATGCTATAATCGAGATAAAAAATGTTTAAGAAGTAGGATACTGTTGATCATTACAACATTCTATAACCTACATTACTGTCAATGGGGTACACATGATGTGAGGCATCTACAGGCAAAACTTTCACCCACAAACAAAGAATGTCTAGATATTTGCTACCTACTGGAGGCCAACTATTCTTGAAAGTCTTTTATGTAGGTTCTAAGAAATGTGCCTCGGTTCTCCCAGCAAAGTAATTACTGGAAGAGATTTATGATTGCTCAAACTAGATAACCAGAATGAACTGTTCTTTCCCTAATTTCTAATATATTTCTTTTTTTTCAGTAAGGAAGACTAATCCTCAAAACAATTTGTAAAAAATACTGAATGAAAATGAATCATATGAAATTACCCGTTCTGTAAACGAGTAATAGGGTTTCCATAATTTATTTTGGAACAACATGCAGGTTAAAATTTTGACCTTGTTAGTACCATCAACTTAGGTAAAATAAAGCTCATAATATGAGGTCCACTCAAAAATGAGGCCATATAACTATATTCACCATGTATTTCTGAAGTCAGCCAACAATATCAAGCTACTACGGAAATACAGCAGAATTTGATAAGAGGTCAAGAAATTCACCTTTCCCATTCAGTGAAACATGACTTGTTATTAAAACAAAAGTTCATGCACCAAAAGGCAGAATATGGAAGCACTCTCTTATGTGCTCACTTTACAAAAGTGGGGTACTTGGATTCAAAGCTTTGCTACTAACTGCAGACTTGTATTACAGCTTTCTAATTACCATCTGTAGATAGGTATGTGCACTCATCCATTCCAGCAGGCAGTAAGATCTGTAGGAACATCTTTGGGGGCAAATTTGGGCCTAGTTGCTGAAACAGTTTTACATCTGTAGTTTCCAGCTATTTCTGGTGAACAGAAGTGCATCAACAGCTTGCAGCCATGGCTAACCCACTGAATCAATTCATGCCCACTGAATCAAATGGAGAACTTGTATATTCTACACTCCAACACTGACTACGCTGGCAATATTTCCTAACCAGAGCCAGTCAAAAAAAACCAAAACAAAACCACACCTGATTTTTAAAATCAGTCAATCTGCCAAAGACGAAATGCTTTGTGAAAACCTGTACATGCCAGTAAATCTTCTGACAGACACAGGCTATTTTCCAGCTCACTCTCTGGCAACCTGCCCAGAGGATGGCTTTGGACTGAGGACCTAGGACCTCCAAGAAATCAGCTTAGAAGGTGTAAGAATGGAAGAGGGCCATCTACATTCTCATTTTTTTCAAAAAATATGTAGCAACTCTGAGTAGACACTTAAATTTTTGTTTTTTCATTCCAATTAGAAGTACTTTCTGAAAACTCAGAAATTAGTGCACAAGAAATATAATTTACTGGCCACTCCTACTACAAAGAAACACAGCCTTAATCCTTTACTGGAAAGCAGATCAATTGCCTCTCAAGTGCCCTTCCCTTTTCCCTCCCTTCACCCCAGTACGAAATTTTCATCCTTACCTGGATGAAAAACTGAACTTAGTCATTCTCCATTGGCTTCTCTAGATCTTCTCTTCAGATGTAGTGACTTATTTAAGCAGTAACCATTGCAACTGATGAAATTACAAAAGGTACAGAAACAGTTTTCAAACACCAGTAATACACTTAATTGTACTAGTATGCTCTCCAAAGGCATTATTGTGGGGTTAAACCTACAACGAAACAACGTATTTTGCTTAGCACTTTATAAATATACAGTCTCTGTTAGACTCTTGTTCACAGAATGGAGACTGGTATTGAAAGCTGTGGTCAGAGGCAGGATGCTGCCATTAGTGCAAATTAGTGCAAAATATACCAGCTTTAGTCTTCCCCTTGACAACATACAGCAATGGTGCTGAGTTTGGTTAACATAGCTGTAGGGTATCTTCTCAGCTCAAACACAAAGGGAAGAGTAAATAAGGCATTGTAAAGGAATTTGTCAGATCACAAGTGTGTTGTCACATCCAAAGCAAAACACATGTAGGGTATGAATCAACTGGGAATATAATGTTAAAGACTAAGGTATGTAGTGGCTACAACAGGATTTTCTTGTTCCTCAGAGAAAAAAAATCTATGGAAAAAAGAAAGAAAACAAGGAGACAAAGTCTTTCTAGCAAAACCTAGTGCTCTCAAGCTGTTGTTTTATTGTCTACAAGTGCAAGCTCACCACCTTCAGGAACTGGTAAGGAGAAGTAAGAGTTCATTTACTGCACAGAATTCTGCAGTGAGATATACATAGAAACTGACTCATTCTCTTGTAAAATTGCATGCATTCTGGGCCAAATACAGCAACATATCAAACTCAAAACACATCAAACAGTCCTAATATTTATATCAGTGTTGATAGTGACTTCAGAATGGAAGAATCCAGTTCCTTTCCATCCTAAATTTGGTGTTAGCTTTGAAACCATATACATAAATGAGATACATCAATGGAAAATATCAAAGCTTGTTTGCTCTCACAACATAGCTCTGGTATTTCCATCAGTGTTCTTGAATCTTAGTAAATACATTCTAAAAACAACTGGCTAATAACTATGTTTCTCTGTAACTGTGTTAATGTTTTACTGCTTTAAATGTTATGATTTTTTTCAAATCAATGTCTTTCACAGCTCCATCTTTAATCTCATCTGTAAGCAGATAAATAAATATTTTAGATTTTATGTACTCTGACTCAAACTTTATTTGAGAAAAAGAATTATGAACATAAAGCAAAACTGATCATAAATGCTGGAACAGTCCCTCCATAAAGTTCCTTTACACATTCTCTGTAGTACACAATTCACTTCTTTTGATTGCTGTACTTGAGGCCGTAACACAATACATGCTTAGCAGCTCTACAGCTGTACTGTTTAGCAGCTTGGGGTAAGAAGTGAATCAAACTGTATTTAACAACTCATATCTACCAGGCAGAAAAAACACAGAATATAAATATATGCAGAACAATGCAGCGAATTCTGTCCCAAGAGTGACTTATTACATTGAGTACCTATCCTAAAAATCAGCAAAAACTTTGTTATAGCAAGACATTTTCAACAATATAGAGTGATTATTAGACATCTGTTACAACAGTCAAAAGCTTGGTTTGGAGCTTCTGGGGGGGTTAGAGTTTTTTTCTTTTTTTTTATGAAGTGTGTAACTTCAAGGCAGACACTTGCACTACATTGATGCTGTTTCTGGATTTATCTTTTAAAGTTACAGATTCAAAAATATCCTGGAAAACCTAAACCGAAGTTCTTTTGAAAAATACAGTTTCATCCAAATAGAATCACTACTAAATAAAGCCATAAAATCAGAGGCTGCTCTAAGTACACTCAGATTAACTGAGTTTGCAATGAATTCTAACACACACAGAAATTTTGTGTACCTTTTGGGTTTTCTGACAATCACATTGCACAGTCTTGGTTATTACTCATAAGGGAGTTTTGCCATATTAATGGAATTAACATGCTACTTTTCTTTTGCTAGCATGAGTTCTTAAATGATTTTAAAGGTTTTTGTATCTCAGTTCTGCTTTCCATGTTAAAGCTGACGTATCTAGCAGCAGTGGCTCACTGTGAAGGACATGCACCATTTCAGCATTGGCTCAGAAGAATGCGTTGCTTGGGATACACGTGTTCGCCATTTGAGCAAACTTCTGAAATACGTATCACTAAAATAAATATTTATCAACTCAGCTATAACTATTTCCCTTTCATACTGGACAGTGCTGGACAACAGACAAGAATGTTAATGACTTGACTACTCATTCTTTTTATATGCCTCATTTAATTGATTAAAATCACATCAAACGTACATGTGTGGGACTTGTAAATCCCACCTGCTCCAGGATGGTAGAGAAACTGCATTCTCAAGGGATCTCTGAATTTTCAGGCGTTTGTAGTAGTACCTTCTTTTTTTTTTTTCTCCTCTTTTACATCTCTCCCACTCCCACCCAGGACAAGACTACTTTTTATTAGCTTCAGTGAGGTTCCACACCAAAGTAACACTTCTCAGCATCTACTCTGCCTGCTGCTTTGTTCAATCTAACTTCTAATAGATTGATTTCACCATTATCCAATAGCACGAGTTCTCTATGGCATGGAAAGTAATAATGTGGTGGATGTTCCCCTTAAAAGATTTTATCAGTGATGAATTTCCTAGTACAAAGTTGCTTCACACCACCCGTTTAGGGGGAGGGGGGGAATGAGGGGGCAGGGAGCAGGGGGAGATAAATTGTCTGAGATCAGCACCAAACCTCATCTCCCAAGGGTGATGAATCATGCACCCTGCTCAGAATAAACATATCCTCATCAAAGGGGACTGTTGGATGGATTAAATGGAAAACACACTAACTGGAGGATTTTTTTTGTCTGTAGATGCCACTCCGATGCATAAAGAGAAAAAAGAAATTAAGTTGCTGTTTTGTGATTAAGTTGCTCTCCCAAGTATATCTCAAGCCCTCTCACTAAAAGTAAGTTCATTTTTTCCCCTTTGTAATTCAGTTTTTAAAGTATTCAGATTACCATTTACTTTGCACTCCGAACATCTCATTGCTCTCTGTGGTATAGCTAACAGCCAGTTGCTACCTAGGAATGTGCATTTTGCACAATCATCCACTTTATTTTTGGATGGCTTAAGGAAGAAGATATGCCAGTAAAAAGGGAAGGGAGAAGAGAAAAAAGAAATTAGAGAGAGGAGCCAAGACTGAAATGGGATAGTGGCAGGAAATGGAGTGGGGTGGATAGCTGAGCTCTGTGACAGCACGGAATGGTAAACTAGCTTGAGCTGGAGCATCATGAGAAGAAGACAGGACAGCAAAAAGTAACGAGCATACTGCACTTCAGGTCAGGTGAGGAAGCCACAGAACAGACTTTACAGAGCCATTAAAACAATGTATTTTAAATATCTGAAAATTGAGCTCAGAGAGAATAACAATATTGCAAAAATTAATTGAGTACAATGGGTAAAGACTCCACAAGACTCTCAAGACTCCTTGAAACTCCAGAGAGCAAAGGACAGTAACGCGTTTATGTACTGCATCTGTACTCCATGAACTACACTAGTTTTTAAAAAACTTTTAATAGTTTTTTATTACACTGTGTTTATCATTTTCTGTAAAATCCACTGTAGAGGTTTTCGTAGTCCTTCTTTGTCATCTCTGAATCATTTAGAAGGATATTTCTATGCTTTAACAGGGCTGTGGAGATTAACTGGAAACTCTAGCACATCATCACTAAATACCTCTTCATATTCTCAGGAATACCTCTTCATACTCCCAGGAGATTCTCAAGTTTCAAGGCTTTTCTCCACTTCACCTTAAAATCAAACAATAGCCTGTCTTCTCAGATAGAGTGCACAAGATTGCTGGGTCTTTACACTGAAAGAAAGATAGTATAGCCATAGCAATTTGAAATCCCTATTAGCTGAGCTCTGCAACACCAGCTGTCAATGGATTTAGAATAATTGGGATTTATTGTCCTTTTTCTCCACTTCTCTTTACTTCTCTTAGAGAGGTATGTGCTTCATGTTCATAAGCAGCTTAATTAATTCACAGTTCAATTAATTTCACAATCAGTGAAATAACTAGATACACTTCATGCCAGCATCACTTAATGAAGCCACCATACTTCCATCATCTCAAAAAAAGGGCATTTGGTGTTCTGCTGCTCAAGCAAATAAAACAGTCAAGTAATATATTCCGTAAGACAATACTTGCTGCAAGAAGTTATGCAACAGCATTTGAGTAGAAAAAGAGTGACACATTTATAGGTATCACAGTGAAATCAGACAAGTTACAATTCCATTACTGTGGCATCTTACTTACCAAGTCCAAGGAAGCTGAAAGTATGTATAAATGTTTGAAAAACTCTGAAAAACGTTATTTGTCTTGGAGATATCACCATTCCTCCACATTCAGATGTTTCACATCACCTCTCATCTCACATCTACCAAAACTGAAGACATACAAACATATTTATGCTTAATGCTGCATGCTACCTTCATTTATTTATCACTGTTCCATACCTGTCTGAAGGTATCTAATGATGGACACTCATTTTTATGAGACAGCAGGAAGACACCCTTTCTCCAAAGACTGTCCATTTCTTCATTTTCAATGAAGTTTAACCTGTATTTTTCCCTAAAATTCCCAGTCTCTCACAGACCAAATCACTGGAGCACTGTGGAGTGTCTGCTAGTTGCCACTAAAATCAACTAAACATTGTTCTGAAGGCAATTTAACATTTGTTCTATCTCATGGATTTGAAAATCTCAGAAGAGTTTTCATCTGCATAGTGCAGGAAAATGGGTTTGTGTACTGACTTCTCAGCTGGCCAGTTCCTAAAAGGCAAGAAGTCTCTAGATGTCCAGTTGCATTGCCTGGAATCATCTGATTGACCACTCAGTTTCTTCATCTCAAGTTTTTCAGAAATTGGTCTTGACCTTTGCTCAGAATTACTCAGTCAGAGTCAGTGAAATGTCTGTTGCAATATAACACTTCCAACAGGTAGAAGAATACTTGTTCTGTGGAGAAAAAATGCAGCACAGTATAGCTGAAATCTGAGTCTATTTTGCATAACCGCTTCCTACTGTACTTTAATGTCTTTTCCAGGCTGTGGTATGTGAAACAGATAACCTGTGTAAAATCAGGAAAGTGGGGCCAGCTCTCAAGGTTAAGCAGAAGTTCATTCTAGGAGTATTACAACCAGGCGTGCTAGGGCCAAACATGAGGCTGCACTATGTTAAGTAGCAAAGTATAGCAACAGCCACACAGACAGGTGAAAAAGGACTTTTTTTCCCTGTGGCTGAAGTAATACTGTACACTAAGACATAAAGTCTTAGAAGCCTCGGACTACCAAAGCCATTTCCTAAGATAAGCCCACACTGAATTAGAATGGGACCTCACAATGAGGCCTTTGAATCAACTGTAGAAAGAGGCAGCCTAGGCTAAGCATGGGCTGTGAAAGGGGGCAGAGGGTAGGAAAAATTTATGACCAGCATGAATCTACTTTCCTACTCTGAGAATACAGGCTCAAACAAGGGAGAACCAGTTTCCTGCCTTGGAGCACAAACTCTGCTGCACAGAAGGCAGGTAAAAATTTCCTATTTCATGTAGGCAAGAAAGTTCTCCAGACTCAGTGTAGCTCAAAGAGTAGAATTTCAAAGGATCAGGCAGAAGACACAAGAAAAATGGTATCTCAGACTAGAAGGACCACTGCTCCAAACTCCTGCTCCTTAAAATTTCATTATACTGTTTATTCCCTTTTCTTTTCTACTCATTAGAGCAAGATAATGGAGAAGAAAATGTTTTCCAACTGCACCTCTGCTTGCAAATTCTGTGATGGGACAGTCTGTTGCACTGACAGGGTGGCTGTTCTCACAGGGCTCTCCTGATATGCTCAGTCAGTATCCATGCTCAAGTACAGCCACAGAAAGAGTCTGTGTTCAGCAGAGGGGAGCTACAGACAGTTGCCCCCCTCCTCTCATTGCTTTCTGTGTTCAGCCCTTCTGACAACTGATGTTGACCAGATGGGCCCTAGATTTTAATAGCTGTGTGAAAAGAAGAAGGGATGTCTCCTGATGTGCTTGTGCTGAACAGAAAACCCACCTCAGGCTGTAACATGCCAAGAGTTGCCCATTTGAAAAACAAAACAAAAAACCTGGATGCTTTATATTAGTGGAAGCTGCAGAGTGGTTCACACTGGAACTGTGCATGCACACAAACACACAACAGGCCTCACAGTGCAAATGAAGGGGCTTATTAGAGATGAAAGAAGGCCTCACATCACCCCTTGTAAGGGACCATTGTCTCCCTTTCTGCTACAGTGGTCTGTGAAGCTGTGGGAAACAAATGACCTCCGAGCCACAGCGCTGTGTGCAATTGCAAAAGAAAAGGAAGGGGGAGAGGGAGGGGGTTCTGTGGGAGGGCCAGCATCCTCACTCTCCAGTCTTCCAACATCCCCACCATGCCATCCTTGTGCACAGCACAGAGGTGTTTTGCGTGCCTCCAGCTCCTGCTGCAGCCCAGTCAGCAACAAAACTGGAACCTCAGCTGAGACAGCAAGACACCCTTCCCCACCAGCACAAGGAATTTTCCCACCTGGCTGCCCAGCTGGTTACTCAAGCTTAATGGCTGAAGGTATGCTTCAGACCTTCTGCTTTTCATTTGTATTTTTTCATACCATTAATAAGGAACAAAAAATCCTGCCTCACTTGGAAGAAGGGTAGACAGGAACAAACAAAAGAGAAACCAACGATAAGTAAATGAAGCACTGAGGAAAAGGGACAGAAAGGATAGGTGTAGCACACAAAGCAATAGGTATCTACAGCTAATGCTTATCCCATGTCAATTACTGAGTTTGTGATTATGAGAGATACTGGGAGATGCAAAGGTGAATTAAACAGTAGGCAAAGCACATGCACTCCCCACATACTACTTTGAATACGAAACACCCTCATTTACCCTTTCTGGTCTTCTCTTTTTTTTTTGCTTGCTCCTCATAACCTTTCTTCCAGTCATTTGATCAATCTTTAGTCTTTTACACCTAAATAGAAGACCACCCTCTATTATATTCAACTCTGCTCTGGAGAACGAGACTAGTATTTTTGATCAGACTAAAATCTACCAAGACTTGAAGTCTAGCATCTTTGGGAAATCCATTGGTTCAGGAATCTAAATTTCTCCTAACTCATCAACACAAAAACTGTGTTTTCTACTCAGCACCTGATTCAAGATTTCTGCCTTGATATTTGGATATCACTATGGGAATAATCATCTCTCTGCAGTGCTTACAGTCAGACCAGGCTGCCAGAGCTAAAGAGGATGCTCCTGGCTACACCAGGGAGAGAACTATCTCTTGGACCAAGAGAAAATAGCAGAGATATAACTATGTTCAGAACTACAGACAACATTCAACTTAGCTTTCACTGAATTTTTTCAAAACCTCTAACCATAACACTAGAAAGTTCATGCAGTAAACTACCTTTGAAATTACCATCTTCTTTACATGGTGAAGAAGAAGAGAATATTATCACTATCATGATTTCTGTATTTGAAGATTTAGGAGATGCTCACACACTTGGGCAGTGCATGGAGATAACTGAATTTGCAAGTTGGGGTTTTTTCTTAGACAACTCTAAAATATATGATATTTCTAATTAAAATGCATATAGCTGCATTACGAATAGCAACATTAATTGTAACACAATTTTTTTTAAAACACTAATATACTTTTCCATGATAAATTCTCTTTGGCTATTTTGTTTAATACAACTCAAGCTGAAACCAGGCTCTTAAGCCCAGCACTACACTGTCTGACTTGCAAAGGCATTCAGGAAATACCCAGGGCTAAACAAAACTGTTCTTAATTATTTTAAGTTCATAAAACCAGCTCTGTATAAGGTTCTGAATCCCTTTTTAGTTAATAGAAATACCCCTGCAGCTGGAACCCAGACTACAGCTCTAGCCACCTCTCTTTCCAATGTCAACAAAATTTTCCGCTTCTGTCACAAGGTTTTGACAGTTCTTACAACATCAATGAATCAAGTGTTGTGGTCTCTCTAGAAAGGCTGCATTATCCCCAGTGCACATAAAAGGGAAATCAGCAGAATGACAGCTTTGGGGTTGTTATAACCCACAGGTTACATTGCAAAGTGAAAAATGGAGACGGGGAGGGAAGCACTGCCCTTATAGCTGGTCAAGGGCTAAACACATTCAAGTCAACCAAACTTGGATTAAAAGTAGTAAAACGCATCCAGGACATAGAGTCAAGTAGCAAGGAAAGTAAAAAGCTGGAAGAGCTCTCAACAGCCCTAACTCTCACAATCCATCAGGAGACAGCAGAATCCACAATGCAGCACAGATTTGCACTGGCATTTGTTATTTCCCAGAACAGGATTATGTACTGTTCAATGTAATTGTGTTAAAAAAAAAACCAAACCAATTTCAAACTTTGCCTAAGTCCTTCAGGAAGCTGATGGTAAAGCCATGTACAGAAGCCAGGTCTCCAGATGCCTAGTCCTGTAACTTCAGAATACTTCTGAAAATACTTGTATGCATATGTAAACAATGTCCATATATAAAATACATGGACTGTATTTGACAGCTTGGGAACCCAACCACGGTACAGAGGTCTGAGCCAGCATCTGAGAAATAGGAAGTTAAACCTCTATAATAAAATTTGGCTTTATATACAGCTTTCCATGTTCCCTGTTCTTGGCAAACAATAATTACACAAGTGGTTTTCACTGTCCATTCAGAGTGAAATGAAAAACAAATCACATGAAGAAAAAGTAGTGAACTAGTAAACAGGGTTGTTCACAACCTTTTGGTTTTAGTAGTCTCAGGTAAGAATTATGTAATGTTTTCTATTTATCTTGCTGATAGTCATTTCAATAAGCACCTACACATAACAAAGTTAATTAAAATGATTGCACAACCTATGAAACAATATTTGCTAAACACAATAGCTACACAGTGACATGCGAAAGGCAGTCCATAACCTTCAGATTAACTAATTCCAAAGAACAATAAACTAGATTAAATATAAACATTGAAACCCAGGAGACCACATCCCTGAGCACAGTTAAACACTGTTTATGTACTCTGCAGGTAGAAAAGCATGATCATAAAAATCAACAAAACAAGCCTAAGGAGAATTTAAGGAGAACTCAATGCAGTGAGGCCAGCACAGAGTCCCCAATACCATCTCTTCCTCTTTCCCCAGACCAATGCAAACAAAGTCACTACAAAATGGAAAATAAGCAGTGTTGACTCATTCTGTAGAGTTCTTTTTACTTGTATTTTAAAGTCTCCTGAAACAAGCTAAGTTGCTTTACTTCAGCTCTAAGACTGGTGGATCAGCTTGCATCAAAAATAATCAGGGTAGAGTGAAGGTAAGCTAAATACACACACATTTTATTCAGCATTTATTAATATCACCCCAATTATTTTCCCATAGAAAATATTCCCAAATAGCTAGTGAGTTGTTTAAAACTCTGTCCTGCAGCAGAAGCACCAATCTGGCTCTCATTTTCATGCGGCTTCAGAAAGCAGCTGTTTGTGTTTACAGTCACCAGCAAACCATCCAGCTTTTTAATCAAACAAGAGACGCATGGGTACCTTTGCCCACGGCTGTGGGAATCAAATCACTCTGGAGAACAGACCTTTTACAATAATACTAAGAGTGGATGCAGCTGACTAGAGAGGCATGCTTTTTGAGAAACGCAAGTTTACAGTTCGCAGCATTTTTCATCCTGGGTCAATATACTGGGCTCAGTAGCAAACTTCAAACTCTCAAAAGGGCCCGGGAGTCAGTCTTCTTTCTTCTTTCTTCTCTCTCCAAATCATGTTCTGTCTCATGTGCCTACGTCCTCTTTCTTTTTTTCTCACTGCATACTCAGAAACACAATAAAATAGCAATTCAGATCTCCTATAAAATAAGTTGGGCAATCCAGAGAGGATGATGATATTTTTTCTAGCAGTACACTACATTCCTCCAGTATGAACAACCATGTGATAGCACTTGCTTAGAGGTCAATCAGAACATGTGAGCTCCTTTCCATATTTGACTTTAGACCTTTCCCTACTGCTGGCCTGCTAGGAGCTGTTGCTGACAACTACAAGGCATGCAACTGTTAGTTTGTCTCAAGACAAGACTAGTTTCTCATTTGTCTAGAAGTGACTTAAAGACTGATACATCAATGGTGTGCCTCATAAGAATTCAGACTGAAACTTATACTGGCCAAGATTTCTGTTTCTTGCACTGGTATGTACATCAGCTATCAAGGGAGAAGCAAGTGAGTTTAAATGCTGCAGCTCTAGACTTGGAAAGGCAAAAAAGTGTATCTCAGTGAGAAGTAACTGCTTAGATGTTCCTCCTCCTGATCATTGCCTAACAACAGCATACTCACCAGTTGTATTTTGAAACACAGACCTCTCAGCCACTCACTGAGTTCTTTCCTTTGTGAAAAGAAAAACTTAGGATACACTGCAATCTTTGCCATTCCTGTCCACAAAGCTTCCATAAGAAATGGCTACATGATCTCTGAAAATATGATTCTACCAGGATATTTTTTCTCTTCCAGGAAAGAAACACAGAGCTTAAAACAGCTAAGACGCTAGAAAAGCCCACTAGAAGTGACACAGTAACAGTCAACTTGACTTGAAAGGACCACAACCTCTTCTCTTTAAGCCAGGTAACATGAGCCAGTTTAGTCAATGAAGTCTTCCTCATTTCATCAGGAATTTCAGGGCAAATTTGAAGACTTATGTCTTCAGAAAAATTTTAGATGGTCTCACAGGTGCTTCACTGAACAAAAATCTGGTGAAGGCCACAAAAGGAATGTAAACACACTTGAGCTGGTCTACAAACTGATGGAGGACATCAATCCAACAAATGAAAAAAAAGGTATCACATGAGCAGCTGGGTGCCAGACTCAAAAATTCACTATGATTGTCCAAATAACAGGAACAGAGATTCTCCATGTTCTGTCATTGCAAGTGGTGCTGCAGACATTAAGAACCACTAAAAATTTGTTTTCCCACAAGGTTACTTCAAGTAGATCACTGCTAAAACACTCAGCAAGTGGCAAACTGGAGACACTGTGTTTTCATTTTATATGGTATCTGCTTCCTCTGGGATTTCCTAGCCAAGGTAGTGCATAATCCTTTTCAATAAAGCATCACTGTTCAGGCAATTCCCAAGACAGCAGTTAAAGGAAAAAATAATAATCCTTAGTAAAAAAATATACAAACAACAATCTACAATATAAAAGAAAATCCATTTAGATACAAACTAAACAGGAAACTGAAGTGTCCTGAGTTAAAATGAGGGGAAGCTGCAAATGAGTTCTGGGTCTCTAGAGAATAAAATAAGTTAAGTCTTATGGCCACTGTCAGGAAAGATCTTTTTTATTCTATCGCCTCAAAACCTGAAGTCTGTGATCTCTATCAAGTGAGCATGAGGGAAGATTAATTCCCTCTTCATTAACTTTTGCATTGGACACAAGTTCAAAATTGCACACAGCACCCTTATACGAAAAGCAGTCCCTGGGTTTCATAATCCAGGTTATCCTTCCCAGGCAAATGCAGTTTATTACATGGAGGAATGCCAGAATCTAAATGTGTAAGTTTATACAGACATACCACACTATTTGTATTGGATTGATTAAAAAAACAACAAATGAAAACAATAACTCTAAAGAAAAGAATGTAAGAACAGAGCATTCTTTATATATCTGTAATTTTGTTTTCTAAAAAGACACTTTCAAGGAGTTGAATATGTAATTATTTTCAAAACTTATAAATGAGCACTAATGAGTAAGGTAATTGGCCGAAACATTCCTTTCCAGCTGAACTTCATATGCAACTTAATATTTAACTTTAAATATCTGCCTACCCTGAGTTTTTCAATTCTTTACAGGAAAACATAGCAGTTGACACTGATTTCTATATTTTGTGTAATCCAACTCATAAAGGCTCAATATATACCTTAGAAAATTAAAATAACTCCACTTCTGTTGAAGTGAATATTGCAACTCTTACTGATGTAGTATGAGGAATGCGTGATAACTCCTCCTGACCAGGCCCATTATTCAACACTGAAATTTACTGTCAAAATTGCTTTTACCCTCAAAAAAGGAAGAAATTCAAAACAATATGAGGTAAATTTAATCATTCTGTAATTATAAAAGTAAAAGAAGTTAACCAAAAGAAAATTGCTTAATAAAACAACACAGAAACAAATATCTTCCTGTTTGAATGTTAAGTTATGCTTTCAAAATTACTAAGATGTAAATTCAAGAATTACAAAGTTAGCCCTCCTCTGAATGCTATTGAAAGGATATACTCAAAATCAGAAGGATTAAAGCACAGATTGAATACGAAGTACAGGTCTTAGGAGAATTTACAGATATTTTAATGAAAAGTTTCTGCCTCATGACATAAAGGGCTAGATAAATACCTTCACAGCGCAAGTGTTTTTTCCCACTGAGCAGCTGAGGAAACAGGCTCATGATCACAGTTCCCAACTAGAACCATCCTTCTTCTGATACATGAGACATACGTGACATCAGGCACTTCTTTACCTCATCAAATGCTTGGTGCTGACAGCTAGAGAAGTACCTGAACTTATGCTTCCTAGTCCTCTTTATACATTTGTTCACTGTGAAACCCTGCAGCTGCCCCACTGGAGCCACACTGACATTGTGAGCAGCTCCCTGTTTCTCCTATGGACCTTAAGGTGAAGTCTGTGACAGAGTGCTCCAAGGTGAAAGGGTACCCCACAGCAAACAACATAACCAATGTGTACTAAAAATCAGCATTTACTGAAGAATCAAGGGCCATATCTGGCAGACAAAAAACAGTTCCCCATTATCATTGGTAATCACTGACTGAGCTCTGATTGGAAATCAGTAGGTTTCTTTTTCCTCCTCACTCTGACAAAAAAAGCCTTGTCAGGTACACAAAACCTTTCGTGTGCATAATCCTCTCCTTCTTCCTCCCTATTGTATTTCCCATACAGGATACAGGACCAGATTTTACATGCTCAACTCCAAGGTCATCTCTGTGAATGAGGCAAGCGACTTCTGACCTCTGGATAAGTTAGAACTGGAGCATCTTAAAAACAGTGCAAGCTCATAAAATATCAATAATTATTAACCACTGTGAAGAATAGCTCATTTCTTCTAGTCCTGATTATTCATAATAAGCAAAAACTGTTGGTCAGAGAGTGAGTGAGGAGCAGATAAAGATGAATGGGTTGATTCTTGGCTCCCAGACATACCATTCATTAAGCTATTATCTGAAGCAATGAAGAAATGGTAATTCATAGCTAAAATAAGCCAAGGTTTCACTGGTACATAGAATCATAAAATCAGCCGGGTTGGAAAGGACCTCTGAGATCATCAAGTCCAACCTTGATCCACTACCACTGTGGTTACCAGACTATGGCACTAAGTGCAACATCCAGTCTCACCTTAAAAACCTCCAGGGACAGAGAATGCACCACCTCCCTGGGCAGCCCATTCCAATGCTCCAATTACCCTCTCCGTAAAGAATTTCTTCCTAATATCTAACCTAAACCGCCCCTGGCACAGCTTAAGACCATGCCCTCCTGCCTCACTGATAGTTGCCTGGGAGAAGAGACCAATCCCCACCTGGCTACAACCTCCTTTCAGGTAGTTGTAGAGAGTGATGAGGTCTCCCCTGAGCCTTCTCCAGACTAAACAACTCCAGCTCTCTCAGCATCTCCTCATAGGACTTGTATTCAAGTCCCTTCACCAGCCTTGTTGCTCTTCTCTGGACCAGCTCCAGCACCTCAATGTCATTCCTGAACTGAGGGGCCCAGAACTTGACACAGTACTCCAGGTGTGGCCTCATCAGTGCTGAGTACAGGGGAAGAATCACTTCCCTGGTCCTGCTGGCCACACTGTTCCTGATCCAGGCCAGGATGCCATCGGCTTTCTTGGCCACCTGGGCACACTGCTGGCTCATGTTCAGCTTCCTGTCAATCCAAACTCCCAGGTCCCTCTCTGTCTGGCTGCTCTCCAGCCACTCTGTCCCCAGCCTGTGGCACTGCAGGGGGTTGTTGTGACCAAAGTGCAAGACCCGGCACTTGGCCTTGTTGAACCTCATCCCATTGGAATCAGCCCAACTCTCCAGTCTGTCCAGGTCCCTTTGCCGAGCCCTCCTGCCTTCCAGCTGATCGACACTCCCCCCCAGCTTAGTGTCATCTGCAAATTTGCTGATGGTGGACTCAATCCCCTCATCTAAATCATCGATAAAAGATATTAAACGGGACTGGGCCCAACACTGATCCTTGGGGGACACCACTGATGACCGGCCACCAACTGGATGCAGCCCCATTCACCAGCACTCTCTGGGCCCGGCCCTCCAGCCAGTTCCTAACCCAGCACAGAGTGCCCCTGTCCAAGCCGTGGGCTGCCAGCTTTTTCAGGAGTATGTTCTGGGAGATGGTGTCAAAGGCTTTGATGAAGTCCAGGTAGACACATCCACAGCCTCCCCCTCATCCACCAAGCACGTCACCTGATCACAAAAGGAGATCAGGTTGGTCAGACAGGACCTGCCCTTCCTAAACCCGTGCTGGCTGGGTCTGATCCCTTGTCGATCCTGTAGATGCTGTGTGATTGCACCTAGGATGATCTGCTCCATAACCGATCATTCTCCTGACAAAGCATAGAAAGCAAGAAAAACTTCAGCTTAGTGACATACCTCCAGCTTTCAGTGTTAACTGTGGCTACTCCTCAAGCATAGTGTACAACTTGTCCCCTGCTTAGGGCTATAATTATGCAAAATAAGTTGAGGTTATGTCTAGAATTACAAAACCCAAACCCCATGTTTTCTTGCTCTGTCCAGCAAGAGTTCCTAACCTAGAAACCTAAAATTACATTGGCTATCATCTTAAACTTCAAGAACTCAGCCTTCCTAAAGTGAAGTCAGATGTACGTCAGTGATCATTAGCACAACACTGATGTTTGCTACATTATAAAATGATGCCAGTGCTGGCTACTATATGAAACTGCCCATAGTTCCTTATTCTGTTAGTATCAGCATGCAATTTGTTGGACAGATTCTGTAATCCACAGATGAAGGCAGTTGTAGGGTTTGATTTTATCCAGCATTAACAGCTCCTAATAGCCTAGTTCAGCATAGACATAACAAATGGAAATGACTTTAAATTATCCTTCCCCTGAGATGTAATTTCATAAGAGAACAAACTCTATATGCACAAAGAGAGATTTTCAATGTAAACACGTGGTGGAAGCTAAAAACTACAGATTTAGGGCAAAGCAAGGGATTAAATTTCAAAGACACCCATTTCTTTCCAGTTCACAATATATATATGTTCTTTTCTGCTGACATTTCTGCCCTTTGTGCTCAGAAGATCATGTCTGTTAAAAAAGTCACTTTTTAACTTTTTGAGACCTTAATGGGCTTAAGTCTCATTTTTCCCCTTGCACAACTCTGGCTGGGATGCAGAATCTACAATTTGTTATGATGGGTAAATCGTAAATAGGACCAGAGTCATTACCAGCATGTGACTGTGAGCATTTTAAATTATCCTTTACATTTTCAGAAGATGGACTCTAGAACTTTGACCAATTTATTAGCTAATTTGAAATTCTTAAACTGTGAGGAAAAAAAGGAATAGATAATGTGTAATAACTCCAATATGGAAGATTCTTTGGTTTTTTTCTTTCTCAGGATTAATGTAATATCAGCCCTGATTTTGCATCTGATGACAAGCAGAGTCAGAAAGAAAAGTGCTTTACTGAGAGAAATCCAATGCTACCACTAGAAAAACCTGTATTTTTGAATGCAATATTTTTACCCTCTTACTTATTAGTCCTCTGACAAAAATACTTATGAAGACATTATATTGCAACCATTATTATTTGAAGGTCTGACCTCATCACCTTTCATAAAAATACAATACCAGATCTACATTCAACAGAAAACTTCCAGTCATTTTGCACAACACGGTACTGACTTACTTCAAAACTGAAGTTTAGACCCCTAAAGATTAGTTGCTTTTGTGGGTTTGTCTTTTCTGCAAAGACAGTGTTTTTAAACATTGCTAACATTCAGTGCTGAATCAGCACCCTAAAATCAGAGATTAATTATCTATTTGAAGATGATGCGGTGTTTTTTGTGATTGGACACACGGAATCTGTTACACTAGTAGAGAACAAAAATGCTTTTCATCAGATGAGGCCTACGTTTTCAGACTATTGTGTTTAAATAGAAAAAAATCCATATTTATAAATACTCTCTGTAGTAAACACATTTAAGGATACAAAATTAAACAAAAAGCAGGGAGAAAAAAAAGATGAAAATGGCAAATCTGGGAAGAAGAGAGGGGTGCTTATACAAGTTAACATTTGTATGCAAGAGTTATGCACTGTAAGGTGGCAGCAGTGCTATCATTAGCAACATTTACAATCCAACAGAGCAAAAGAGTAGCCTGCATGTACAAAGGATTAATTCTGTTACAGTGATAAAGGTTTGGATGGCATGCAGCTTTATATGTCTTACTCAAACAGTTGTGTGCTTATGTAATAGTAGCTTTGTCATTAGTTCTGATACTACACAGGCTAGTAAAAACAGACTTAATCATATTAGAGTGTTCCTTTAGAAGGTTTATTGGATTGATCTATCCTCTAATATTATTTCTCTTTTAAAAGTTCCTCCTCATACAATAAAGTAAATGATACACTGCCCTCATATCCTTCAGAATATGCATAACAACTCTGAAGAAAAACATAAAAGGAATGATCATTCACCCAAGTTGCCCCAAGAGCCCCAAAAGATCAATTGCAAAAGACTTCTGAGTGGTTATCAATTAATCTACATGCATACACATACGCACAGGCACATACGTATCTATCTCTTCTATTATATACTAAAACAGCTTTGTGTTTATTTAGGAGAGGTTAATGGAATGTGAAAGTCACAGCTGGTTCAGACACCCATCTCCTGAAGAACATGTATTCCGAAAGATAACTGCACAATTAGAATTTGATACTCCTGTCTTTTGAAGAAGCCTAGCTTGAGCAAGTATGGAAATGTAATTTAAAATGTTTTTAGACCAGCCAAAGTAGCTAAGTAAAAGGCTTTACAAATGTAAACTGAGAGTTTCCTTTAACTTTACTAAGTAATTTCCTTCTTCCTTTTTTCTAATTCTTCAATGGCCCAGAACAACAAAAAAAAAATCGCATTTGGAGAAACTATCTCTATTAAGCATGTTCTCTGAAACTATATTAATATAGCATTCTGTGGTGCATGGCTTTGTCCTCTACAACTTCGCCTCCTTGACTTCCTTAAAAGATTCCTCAGGACAAGGATGATGGTGCATTTCTACATGGAATTGTTTATACATGATCAGGTATGACCAAAGGTGAAATAATAATAGCACTTGCAATGAACGCAATTTGTAACACAGTCAGGCTAGTAACTGAACATTTTAAACTATCTTTACAGACACTGAGGAGACTATTGCATGCACTGGAAAAGAAATTCACTTTCTGCAATTTCAGTAATAATTATGAAGATGAGCACGGAGTGCAGCAACCAAAGAGAACAGAAAGATCCATTATCCTTCAAGTTGGAACTCAGTCAAAAGGAAGTTGAAACCACCACTTCACCATGAGATACTCAGGAGAGACAGTTATTTCTGGAGGAACTGAAGTTGCACAAGAGAGTTCTGACAGATAACAGGAAACCAATTGAAAAATGAGATGTTAATTCACAGTAAGACACAAGCGACAGCCTCTGTTTGCTGGCTCTCCTGCCTTCTTGCCAGATGTAGCAAGAACATGTCATTTGCAGGACAGATAACCTCTTTCTGAATGCACAAAAATCACAAAGGAAGGCCACTTTTAATCTGAATTCCATTTCCAAACATCGCAGGGCTTGGAGATGTTGGAAAAGAAGTGTTGAGAAAGAAGTACCCAGTTCCTCTCGAGTGGACAGAGAATTCCTTCATCTCTTCTCATTTGCGATCCTTCAGTTCCTCTTACTATGTAGGCTTGATCTGTTTTTTATTATGAGGTACTTATTGGGAAAAAAGAAACAACCCAAAATAATATAAGGCTTGATGAATAAGAAACATGCCTCCTTAAAGGAGACATCTTCATTCACAGAACATTTTAAAGGTTACAGCATTGTAGCTGGTACTTAATTTTGATTCAGAAATTAAAAAAATACTCAAGCAGAAGTTCTTACACAAGTCAGAATGTATAAACACTTGTGCAGAGACATAAGCTGTACTTTCTCAGGGTGAACTGGATGAAGCAGTTTCAAAAGTTTTAGTAGCTTCCTTTATGCTCATCTCATTACTCCAAAACACATCAAATTTGGTCACCCAAAGGAAAGACAAATCCAGAGGGTCTCTGCTGTGGTTTATGCTTGCCATCTTTTGATTTAGTACTTCATTTGAAAAAATTTCACTTCTGTAAACAGTCTTAGCAAAAGTTTTTATATGAGTCATGGATTGCCAAGTGAGATCCTGAGTACTTCTTCAGCTGGTAAGGCAGGATCCAAGGCTCATTCCTGTTGCTTTAAATGGTTCCGTGGTAAAAACATTCCTTGTCCTAACATGACATAATATGGAGAACACACATATTTCTACCAGACTACTCCAAATTCTATCAAACGTCTTGATCCAGAAACCAACTTAATGTTTTACTTTCAAATAACCAGAGCCAATTCCTAAATGGGGACTTCAAGGAATATGCCAATTTGTGAAATGTATCACAGCACGTTCATCTGTAGGTGTAAACCAGAGTTTACCTGTTCTCAAAGAGGTTTGTGCATTTGGGCTATGTTCTTTGACTAGAAGGGCTTCCTCTAGTCCTAAAGCTCTTAATCTTAATAAGCTGTGAACCTACTTTTTTTTGAGTACATACTGTCTCAGTTGCTGCCACCTCTTTACCAGTTTATGGTGTAGTTACTCTGTAGCCCACTGAGAGAGCTTGGCCCAACAGGCATTTCCACAGACCACCATTCCTGTCATCAACATGTCTTCATCTAATCCATGTCCATTAGAAGCTGGATGTTACTTTACTGTGTTAAAGACTAATTCCTTTTTCTTCCCTCTGAGGATCACCTTCCAGGCTGCCAGCCCAGTCCTGATGGTTCTAGGCTGCAAGTTGACAATACTAGGGCACTGGGGACTCACACATTGGCAAATATTTCAAGAGCCATGGCTACAGCAGCCATTTTCATCATCACTATTCTTATTGTCAAGCTATTTACAGTGACCACCATTTCTGCTAAGGAGAAAAATCTGATAGGGAAACCCAGACCATGCATTCTTTGTCCTCCTCCTCCTGTAACTGATCAGGCTCTTGAGACTGATAGGAGATGTTGGGACATGCTCATTATTCACAAAATGTTTACTGACGTATTTTAACATGGTTCTGTGATATGTAACGTGATGCTGACAGATGCGTTCTGCTAGATCTCTTCAGTCAGTCAGTCAGTAGTACAGACCTTCTGGTTTCACTTCTCTACAGGACTAGTTTCCCCTGATCACTGAACATGCTGTTCTGTTGTTTGGAACACCACCTCTGTGTGCCAGAGTCCTCCACACAGTTACATTGTCAAACTCCCAAGTTTGAAAATAAATGCATAAATTTATGAGGCTTAAGATGCTTTGCTCACGTATCTGAGCACTTCCCGAGGATCAAGTAACTTAAATATTAGTTTCTTCTCTTCTCAGCTTTTCCCCTTCACTAGGATTTAGCAAAGCAGTTACATGTAGTCAATTTATAGTGTCAGCATTTAAAGATTTTTGGACATCATCACTGTTTCAAAGGTTTATTTTATTTGAACTATGCCTCTGCTTAAAAGATAACTGAACTCAGTCCTCAAAAAAGGTGACTTTTTATAACTCATTGATAGTCACATAACCAGAAAAGAACAAAATCCCACTTTATGTAAGCGGCTAATCAGGAGCTCGTTCTGTACTGGATCAGTGCTTTTCACACCAATGATCTAAGTCTGCCAAACTATACAGAACCAGAGAGCAAAGATAAACACATTTACTTATTGCTGCGCAAGTCACTGATGGCCCGCAGTACAATTCAGAAATCCCACTCAGTTAGAGGCAGGTATTATTTTGAACATATTTTTTATGTCTATAGATCACAAGTGAAAAACTTTTATGATGACACTGACAGCAATCAATTCAAATTGCTAAGAACAGTGCAGCAGTCACACCTTACCCCACATCTTCCAAATCTGACCTGTAGTTTCCATCTGAACCCTCTGCATCCAGCACACTGGCAAACACACAGGGGTTCCTGAGCCATCCAGTGTCTCAGTGAATGGGGTTTTTTTGTAAATATTACTGGCCACAGCTCAAAGGAGCTTTCTATGCTTTTGATCTCCACTACAAACGCAAAGAACTGAGCAGCATGTGGCCAGGAAAAGCTGTATCCAGTGAGAGGCTATGAAAACTTCTGCCTGTAGAGTCAGTAAAAAAAGAAAGGTAAGCTCTTCCACAAGAACTATGTGTACAAGAATTCTGCTTTATATATTCAGAAACTGTAATTTGCACCCATTCATCCATTCTCAAAACCCACAAGTTCTGTGAGGGCATGTTTCAGAAGAAAGCACAGATAAACAAGGCTTACATGTTACTGCATGCAGAAACTAACGTGCTATGAGTGAACAGGAATAAGTTATTCCTTAGGCATAATGCCTAAAAAAGGGAAAGAGTTCTCCATGAAAACTTATAGAAAAACTCATATAAGTATTGTTAGTGAAGCGCAGAGTTGTAAGTATGCACTTTTTTCATGCCTTAGGATGACTTCAGATCTTAATTTCTTCCACAGGTTCTTTGCCAGGTTCTGGACAAGGCTGTTTAGAAACCCAATGATTACACTGCAAAAAAAGTTTTATGCCTTCATCTATAAAACATACCGAATGGACTGCATTTAGCTGGCCCTTCATTTTCAAGTCTCATTTTCCATTACAGTAAAATCATGGCAGCACACACAGCCAGTAGAGTTTTCTTCTAGCATCTACTCTAGCCTACACCCCAAGAAGCTGGGTTAAAGCGTGTTTCTATACAGATGTTCCATGTGGTCTTAAATATATGAATAACTACCTTATCAGCTTCACAGGTGAGCTGCTCCAAAGTTGTCACCCATACTGCTAGGAAGCTATATCTTTCTAAGGCTGAAGTTTACCACTTCTTCCAGTCACTGCACACTCTGACACATTTGCCCACACAACTGAGAAGACTGAACTGCCAAATAGCAATTCCAAGCATAAATACCTCTGTAATCTCACATTGTCACCAGACTCTTAAAGCCTTATATGGAAAAGACTTTCTACAACATGGACTGCTTTTTGTGGTCTCCCCTCGTATCTTTATATTCTCCTCAGACTCCGAGAATCAGAACTGAATACAAATTCCAGAAGAAGCTTACCAGTCCTGGGTACAGTAATAAACAGAATTTCCCCCTTCTACTTGGCAATCCTGATAAAGCATATCAGGATCCCACTGAGAGGCTCTTTGCCAGAGCTGATTAGAAAGACAGCTTCTGTTGAGAAAGTTTCAACTATTTTTCAACCCCAGGATAATCTCTTTATCATGGTTTTTAAGGCTGTTGCTTATGCTGTATGCGCAAACTTCCATTCTTTCCTCTGATTTACATTGCCTTTATTTGGCTATGGTAGAACTACACAGAATGTTGGCTAATCTTTAAAAAGGAGCTAAAAACCAGAGAAGAAGAGAAATGGAATAACCCATTAAGCCATGAACATGTCCCATAAAAGTTGCATGCAAGTATGCTGTAAGTCAAAAGGGGGAAAGCCTTCAGTCCTGCTGTCCATCTTGGAAATTGATGGGAAACCTTCAATCACATTGATAGAATGGATCTGGTACCATTCCACAGAATTAAATTCACAAATGAAAATTAGTCTTCAAAAAAGTTACTAGTAGCTGCTGGTATTTAGAAGGAAAGTGCCCCTTCATTCTAGCATCCCAGCATTCTTGTATGCACTAATATTTCAAATAATTTGGACATCTGGGGTAATATGGACACCCACTTTATTAACTGTTTTTAGTCACAAGCATTTATAGTTGTCTTCAGTATATATTAGAACTTGTATTTTATGGCAACAGATTGTATCTTGAAAACGAAAATACAGTCAAAAGGCACATAACAAATGGACTTACCCGGTCCACCGATGGTCCATCAGATATTTATCTGTAAAGCCCAAAGGCCAAAGGTAAAACTTTAAAAACTATGTTACATTATCTTTTATTTGTTACCTTTTGCAATGTTGGTTGCACAAGCATGTGAGTGTAAACAGCATGATACTTTCTTATCAGTGACCTGTCTCCTCCAAGACTTATTCTGAGGCCAGAAGTAGGTTCCCCAGAATTGTCACTGACTAACTTCACGGATACTGGATTATCCTATCAGTAAACCTGCTGGGAGAACAGTCTGGACAGAGAGTAAAAGCCTTCATTTGCATATACATTCATTCTTCACTAATAAGGAAATAAACTAATATAAGTATCAAAATAGCTTGGTATAAACACACCTGTGTACATAAATATATATAGGTATCATACACAGGCCCTTAAGTCTAGAACCACAGGGAACCTGCTGGTGGAAATGGTCAGAAAGAGATGGTCAGAAAGAGATGGTCAGAGAATCAGGTCTATCTGTCAGGTTATTGTTGCAATTTCTCCAAGCACTTTCTGCCCAAGTGCATTAAAGCTCAAAAAACTGTGGTCCATCAACTGTGGTTACTCAGAGTTTCTAACTCAGTCTTTGGCCATGGAGTGAAATACAGTTTTCACTGCTGGGTCATTAGTTTGGACTAAGTTAAGAAACCAGCTAGCTCTAGGGTCATTAGTTTGGACTAAGTCAAGAAACCAACTAACTCTAGGAGAAATGTTTCACCTTAAGGTCACTGGTTTACATCCAGCACAGATCAGTAGTAGCTGAATGTTATAACCATCAGACAGTTGTTTACAGTTTGATGCAAAATTAATTTGCCAACTTACCATTTTCACTACATACTGCAGGAGCTACATCACCAATGACCTTCACAACAACTTTAGAAATTCAGCAAAGGACTAAATGGGAGTCTGAGCTTCCATGCTGATTGATTGGATATGGAGTCTCCAGATGAAAGCTGAAATATAATGATAAACCAGTAGAACAGCTTGTGTCAACCACTGCTTGTGTTTGACAGTGTTAAGGACAAGAGGAAGGAGACTATGGTTTGCAGAGAGCTTAGCTTAGTGCCTTACAGTAACACTAAAATCTATTAAGAAGTACAGTCCTAACTACAGTCCTAACTACAGATGCAAGTAGAAGGCACAATTGTTTGTGTCAATACTCTGAAAGGACCAGAATTCTTTCTATCTTGCCTATATTAGGTGCTAGGAAAATGTCCATGAGGTGGGATTTAAAACACTCTCTTTAAACACACCTTGGTTACATCTGGTTAGTTACGGTAAGTTCATCACTGATGTTACACCCAGTCATTTTTTCAAGGAATGTCAACCTTTGAAGGCTATAACTTACTGGCAGTTTAATGTTATCCTGGGATTAATATGAGAGAAGTGGGCTGTGAATTACAAGGGGATGTGTACTGCAAAAGATTTGGCAGGCCAGGTCTCTCATTAGGTCAAAGTTTGGGATGTCCTAGGTCTGTATGTATGCTATTAATCACTAGTTAGGGCTTACCAACATTTTGAAAACCGTTCATGATATAGACAGGACAACTGCTTTGGGCAACCTGTAGTGCTCAGACTGTAGATGGAAAAAAAGAAAGAAAGAGGCAGTCAGAAAAATGCAGAAGAAAACACAGAAGTACCTCAAAGTGTTACTAAGGACTATCATAGAAAGAAAATGGGAAGACAAGGGAAGAAAGTACAGTTCTTTTAAAAGTAAAAAAAAATGTACAGGAAAACATTTTTTCATACTTCAATTTATCCAGAAGCCTAAAGTGAAGGGTCTGATTCTTTAAGTCTTGATTTCTAACATAAAACAACAACCCAAAATCGAAACAAATCAGAAAACCATTATGCTCTTCGAGCCATTTTAACATATACTCCAGAACCTGAGTACCCCAAATCACCAGCTGCTTTCAAAGAGGTAGGCTACAGCGATCCTGCTGAGCACTGTTTAACACATTTCTGCTGAAATTTTGAGGATAAACAATGAATGACACTATTTTGTATGTTGAACTTTGTAGTTCCATCAGATAAGAAGCTGACCGTGAGCCCTCCAACTGAATGCATCTACCATATGGCTGTTTTAATGTTTCCCTTTGCAAGGAATTGGGAAATGGCAGGAAAGCATGGCAGGGCCATTTTTAGGGGCTGGTGAATTAAGAGATTTGGAAAAACATCTAAAGTTTTGTTTCCTGGTCTATTTGTTTTGACAATTTTGATTGCAGTACCTGCAAGCACAAGATATGTCTAATGTCATTGGAAACAGGGAAGAGGAAGGATACTCTATTAATATCAACTCTGTTGCTACTACATGGTCAAGTGAGACAAAGATAAAAATGGACAAAAGAAATTATCATCATTTGTTTTTTTAGGTAATAGAAACAGGATGCTCAGACACTGAAGGCACAAGTCTCTGCTCTGAAAAGTTTATACTGACCACCACCAGTCAGGGCATCACATGATTCCACAAGTCTCCTGTTTACTGACATGGATTGGTATCACTAGGTCTTGATGTCTTGATTTAATCTTTGAAAGACCTGTGTGTCAATAAGAGTATGACTGCCTTGCTAATTGAATCAATATGTCCCTAGAGATGGAGAGAAGACTGGAAAGGCAGAAGAAGCACCCCATGAGACAAACAAGACGCTTTCTTCTGAGGTTTACTATGAGGTACCATGTAATGTTTTGATCATCACTGTGCTCACTGCACAACAGGCAGTACACAGGAGTAACATCAAAACCTATGCCTGTTCTCTTCTTAAGTTTAAGACAATAATACCAAAGGTAACAAGATCATTTTAGCATTCAAAGTAATCAGGTGATGACAGGAAGCCACATCTGAGCATCTCAACTAAGAAAACCCCACGGAGCTTCAAGTGCCCATGACGCAGTCTTTTCCAATTGAGTGTAAAATAGGACATGTCACCTCACCCAACACCCTGGACCACAACGTGTTGAAGGTAGGAAAGGAGGAAACCACACTGCAAGGAGGAAGTGACAAATGAAGTTTTAAAAAGTTTGCAGGTTTAAACCAACTTCATCATAACCAGAAGCAGCTATTAAATTCTGAAGCAATAACACATCATTAGCAATTAAACTGCTGAAACTGGGCAGCAATCTCAAACATTTTCAATGGCATCATTGAGTGTAGGAATTGCTGACCACTGTATGTAAGGCAACCAATAGCAAGGAATTGTTAATCAGAGTGATTAGAATACGGTATGCCAATACCACAGCTACCTATTCAAAATGCAAGACAAGCACCACATAATTTCATATGGAACAAAGAAGCAGGGTCAACTGGTAAACAGTTTTATTTCTGTTTAAATCTTCACTGGTTTAGCAAAGTTTAAACCTTGTGAAACAACATTTTTTGGTTGGGAAGGTGCAAGAATTATGAGAGAGAGGAAAAAAAGAAACATCCAGACAATAACCCAGATGTCATTTTTTGTAGCATGTCTCTAGTTCTGATCAAAAACCTGTGCCTTGTCTCCTTTATTGTTTTCAAGATTTTTATTTTACCAGCAAAGACATATCCCCACAGAACATGTTACTTCTGATAAAACACTTCTTTGTTTTCATGGAAGCCATAGTTGTCACAAAAATTTTCAGTACAATCAAAATAAGTACTTTAAAATGTTGAAGTCTGCTGAAAATCTAGTGTTTTACAGACACAGTAAGGTTTAATCATTTATTTATTTGTTTAAAATGCATTTGATTAAAAACTGCACTACATCAAAGTGTAGGTGACTTTCTACCATCTTAGAAAAAACAATCACCAAATCCTGAGCTGAAGCTATAATAAACTCAAAATTGATCTATATTGCATGGGCAGAGCTACCCTACCCTATTCCATGTGACTTCAACTTGCTCAAAATTACTATTCAGCCTGCTGCAGTCAAATGTCTTCTTAAAATAAGTGAGGAAAACAAGGTCTCTCTACTTAAGGGAAATCCAAGCTAAAATAAGTTTTCAAAGTCCTTTAATCTTTTAGAATGGCATTAAGGTGACAGAGCCTCTTCTCACACATAGGATCTTCTCATCTAGACAAAAGATGTTTCATTTTAACAGAAGGCAGGTTCATCTCAGGATATATTTACACTGTGCATGGTAAATACTAGAAAGATGAGCCTGCACTGACCTCTCTGCCTCTGTGACTCATCTGCCGCTGGAACCCTCTGGATCTCAACAGCTCATTTCATGCTAGCTCACATGACCATCACAGTGGTGACTAAGAAGCAGATGCACCCTCAGGAAAAGAAGAACTGGGCAGGTTTTGACCATAAGCCATGACAACAAACTCTAGGGCCATTAAGGACTTGACAGGTTGATCCCATGCTGTTTGGAGTCACCTCATACTAACCTGGAGGAAAATAACGTGACCAGTCTTTGCTAGTTTGCAGGATTCTGGTGAACAGTCAACAGAACAAACTAAAGGCTCCAAGGAACATGAGGTTTTTGGCATTTAACCTGAATCACCGTGAACTCTTCCCCTTGAGATTCAGATTTGGTCACTGACAAGGCACTGTATTAGCTTGAAAGCAATGAAGTTTATCCTAAACTTCATTCCTACCGAACATTAACAAGAAAAGATTTACAGACTTCTAAAGCTTAAAAGGCCCATCTTCATAGTCACTTGTCCTTCAGCGGGTACCAGTTTTCAGTGGGGTAACATAACTCTCAAACATAACAGCCATCCTTTCAAGTCTTAAAATGGAACATCAACATCATCAGTTTGAAATTAAAACAGAGGAAATAGCAAGGAAAAAGGGAGGTGGGTGAGACTTATGAAAGATCATTCATCAGCAGATGCTGAGGATGACCAGATCCAGGAACTTGGTATTGGGGCATATGCTTATTGCAGCTGAGATGTCACCACAGGCCAAGGGCAGGCAAAATGTTGTATTTCATAGCATAAACAACAGTAAATAAAAGACACGGCAGCTCAGGCTTTAGCACAAACGAGCTTGTCAAATCCTACCAGCAAGGATTTGAGCTGTTACCCTGCTGAAACGCATACTCTTGATTCTTGTAATCAAGCATTACCTGAGCTCAGTAACCACAAGTCAGGCAATGGGCATTACAGCTTATTAGTAACCCCTCCTACTGATCTTTGGAAGTGGTCTGTATTGCCTGACTTACATAAAACACACAAGAGAAAACATTCTATATTTTTATTTAAGAAGCAAGTCCCCAATAGTGAATAATTTGGCACAACAGTGTCAGATGGCGAAAGAGTTGGTGTTGATCCCCCTACAGCTACCCTGTAAGTGCATCATTGTTCTGTTCCAAACTCACTTGCTCTGGTGAGAACATCCCTGCTCTGACTGTGGCTTGATGACCAGTCGTTAGCTTAGATTCTTCTGCCTTCACGATGGCTTTGAGCACTACTGGATCTTGTTTAATTTCCTATAAAAGTTCTCTAGTTGGTTGCACATCAAAACCATCCCACAAAATGAACAAACATGCAGCAAGCAAAGATCAGTGAGGACTTGCTTCAAAAATCTCAATGGAAACACCACTGCAGATGCAGGTTAAAAGATATATGAGGTACAGAATGAATCTTACTGGAGTGATCTGGTAGAACATGGTAATTTATGTACCTCTACTTTCAGTGTGGGGTTCCCTGGTGGTCTAGTGGTTAGGATGCGGCACTCTCACCGCTGCGGCCCGGGTTCGATTCCCGGTCAGGGAACTCCTCCGGGCAGATGGAGCTCGTCAGCCCTGTAAGGCCATCCATCTAAGAGAAGGTCACTCTAAACAAACCTATGTCCTGAGGACCTCACTGCCACCGTCCAAGCTCGCTCGGCCCCAGCAGATGAACCTTAGGATTAAAGGGTGGGCTCAGTTCAGCGCATACTGTGTCTCACCTAAAAAATCCACTGCGCAGGCTCAAAGGGTAAAGACCTTTCCCAAAATCTTCGTTCGCGAAAACTGGCCATGATGACTTTCAGTGTACTTGAAAAAATATCTGAACTCCTATACAGTATACATTCCCAGAATGTCCTAGAGCCAAAAGCCTCAATGACTTAAAACAGAATTCTGTATTCAGATTGGTTATCATTAATTTTAATTA
The DNA here is from genome assembly GCF_003945725.1 of Corapipo altera. Classification (NCBI taxonomy): domain Eukaryota; kingdom Metazoa; phylum Chordata; class Aves; order Passeriformes; family Pipridae; genus Corapipo; species Corapipo altera. Next base: position 3,617,829 of record NW_020884885.1, on the reverse strand, counting down.
AGAACCATCCTTCATCACTTACAGTTCTTCCTTAGACCCAGATAACAAAATCCAGCCTTCTGTTACACTAAGCAAAACCAGCAAACAATGAAATTTGACAAGTTGAAAATCTACCATTTAAAAAACGGAAAGAAAATTAAAAGATAAGCAAGGGAAGCAAAAATCTGGATGAAATCAGGTATTTAAGAACTCAAGAATTTATTTATTTTGTGTGTAAGACATTAAGATTTTTTCCCCAGTCCTTCAAAGCTACAGGAACGTAGATGTTGAAGTCTGAAATTGTAGTTCCATACCCTTTTGCTTTTAAATTAAACAAATTATCTCAGTTTTTGAAGCACTTTTTCACCCCAGGGAAACTACGCCATTAAGAGAGTACCAGAAACATATTTAATTGATGCATGTCCCAAGAACAGCTCAAAAGAGGGCAGACATACTACATATAGATTTCAAGGAAATTACTGAAAAGCCGCAGAGCTTCAACAGAACGTGATATGTGAAACATGGCATATGAAAGACTCAGTATCAAAAGGGTAAATTCAGTTCAGGAGATATTAATCTGATTACCTAAGAGGCACTATGAATTGGATATGCTTCTTTGTGCACCAAATCCAACCTGGACAGATGAAGGAGACTCCATTTTCTGACATGTAACTAGTGCTTAAGGGACAATCAAGTTACAGATGCTGTTTCAAACAATTTTTTCATTTGGGAGTGGCATGTGCAGTAACCAGCCTGTAACATAAGATTTTCTGACTATTTTCTTGAGTGGCTTACACACTCCACAACTTGACTTTGCTGTTCTCATATTTAGTGTAATGCTTTCTATGCACCTGCCTAACAGAAAACCAGTCCAGCAACATCCTTAAACAAAGCACTCCACACAGAGCTCTGACACAAGACTTACGCTGACTGAATTCTGGGCTAATTTTATGCAATGCAGGTTTTTATCTAAGTGATAAGATATTTTTCTGCACCATATCGTACTCGTTCCTTCCTGTCATCATTGGCAATTTCCAGGATCTATTGACAAAAATGTACCTCAAATAAATTATCTGTTGCAGGCTCCTCCCCTTGTTGGATTTACGCAACGGTGCCACTGTCAAATATCCATGACTGTAAACTTTGAAGTCAATGGCCTTGAATTATCAGTTAGCTATTTAAATGTTACTACTTTAAATTATGGTAACAAATGCTTTCAAAAAAGCAAATTTGAAACCTATTTTCATTTTTGTTCACAAAATCCATTTAAAATTGAAGAAGAACAAAGCTTAAGAATCAGATCTCTAATTAGGACATCTGTAACTTAGCATTTTATGTTAAGGAGACTGTTTACATGGCTTATCAAAGCCCCTAGTCTTGCAGAGTACACCAGTAATCACACATGGCCACCTTCTGTTTATTTCTCCATCAGCATCCCACATCTGTATGACTGTGCTCATATGTACATGTATATGAATAACAGGATTAGTTTTACAAAACACAGAGGAAGGCTTAGCCCACCTCCACTAGCAGTTCCCTATACAGCTTTTAATTATTTCAGCAGAGAGAGATAGACATCAATCCCTTCATTAAGGCAAGGAGTATTCAGGGAGAACCATTTTGAAAAGGCTGGCTTGGGGCAGAAGTTGCAGCTGGTACACATCCAGCAGTTGTGGCCAAATCAGCCACGCCATGAAGGCGCCGGGGCTCACTGCCAGCCAGCTGACGGAGAAGCAAGACGAAGAGGCACGTCCATGAAGAAAGACTGCGGCAGCGTGGGAGGACTATGACCTTTTGATCTCCAAGATGTTCCTGATGTACCAAAGTGACATGTCAGCTCTAATAAGCTGCAGTCTCGAACTAGTGGCAGGGACCTACAAATTACTGTGAGATCTGAAGGCATTTGTTGTGATGATCCTGGCCTGGATGGGGCATATCAGTGCTCCCCCAGCAGGACTATTTGACAGTCTATCCCAACAATTCCCAAACCAGGGGTTGTAACCTCCAGCAGGGTCACAGCCACACAGAGTGGGGTCACAAGACTGACAGAGATGTGATTGTTTATGTTAGTATTTGGGGTCGCAGGCTTGGCTGGGGTGAGTTCACCACCAGAAACAGGGGCACAAACACAAACCATTTGGGAACAGCTGGTCTAACAGATTTCACGCTCAGAAACAACTTCCGGATATTCAGCTAAAACATGCCCAGACTACTGCCTTACATATCCATGTGCCAGCCTGAAACAACAACTCCCCTGCCAGGTATCAGACTGGCTCAAATTACTCCCAAAGAATCATGGCTGCTTACCCAGCAGTAGCATCTGTTTTGCCTTTTCCTGACAAATTTTCCATTGTTAATAGTGCAGCTATTCATACTTGAGCCATTGTCTTTTTTACCCTTTCTGGCAGTAGTTAAGCACCAGCTCATGCAGGAATCTTCTGTAGACTGTGGCTCACCTAGGAGACTGGAGTAACAGCAGGACATTTTAGGAGAGTAGAAATTAATGTAAACATAGCCTTCCTTTAGTTAACCTCCAGGCATTTCCTCTCTCTACCATTTCTTTACCCATCTTTCTGTACTGCACTGTGACCACTTGGGTTGCTTTTCTCCAAATATTTCTTAATTTTATTTTTTAGTATAACTGATATTATGAGAAGACTAGCAGAATACAGATTAGATTAATTTTGTCTCTGTGAAGCATGCAAAATCTGCTCATACTCAAGGTTCCCTATTTTAATTAAACTAAGAAGTAATGTACCAACTATATACTGTCTTTTATTATCATGTTATGTTTGGGTTTGAATGTAACATTTTAGGAGTAGACTGTCACTGGGAAGAAGTTCATTCACATGCCAGAGCGCCCAGCTTCAACCTCCAAAAAAGGCTAAGAGGTTATAAAACTTCCATAATTTAAGACAATAAATCATTATTACAATAATAAAGCAGGAAATAGACACAAATTAAGCAGAAACACCCATGTGCTCTTTTTACGATTAAGGGGAATCATCAATCACAGAAGCTGCCTGAGATTAACAAGGAGCCAGTTTTTCAAACATCCTGCAGTAAACCCAGAGGAAATCCAGCTGGAACTGCAACTCGAACACAGGCAACTGACTCTAAAAGTATCCTCTGTCCCTTCACCCTCACCTTCCCTTTTGGCATAACACCTGCACCTAGGGTCACTTCTAACTGGTTCAAGTTCTGCAGGTGAGCCATATGCTTCATGTAATGCCCCAAGACAAATATGATTCCCATAGTTATGTTTTCCCATAAATCAAAATCCTTCTGATCCCTTCCCAGTTCTTTGAGAAGAAAGATCCATTGCTGGTACTATAAAACTCCAGAAGAAATGGGACTAAATCCTACTCAATGATAAATATTAATTTAATATTTTTTCCTCAACCTCTGTACAGATTTAAGGATAATCCACGGTGAGTTAAGACAGAATTTAATTGGTCATTGTGCACAGGGACAAGTGCTGTTTAGCTCTTTCCTACCCTTGAATTCATTTTTTACAATGTAATTTGAAAGATAAATTAGTTTAGAGCAGTTCCACCAACACTGGGGTGCAATGAAGGACTGCTGAAGGAATTTAGAGCCAAACCATGTCTCATTTTTCTGAATCGAACCACTGATTTGCAGGACCACAGAAAAAGTTCAGTATTCACCCACACTGTAGAATGAGTTAATCTTATTTTTAAACACTTTTAGGGCATAAAGAAATGACCAACTGCAATCTTGCTACAATGCTTTACAGCTATATGCCATCCACTGAAACTCACTGACTGACACATATATGCTCTCAAGCTTACTGCAGTTACAGGAACACAGGAATAAACTGGTGTGTGCAGCAGGATTCATGCAAACCCATTCTACTTTGCATTGGAAGGTGTAACACGTACTTGGTGCACTTCTTTTCAGTCGAGGTAAGTTACTTAGCAGCTGAGAGGTGGTAACTCCTAACCACTCAACTATGACTGTAATCACTTCTGTTATCGTGCTTCTAATTACATAGATGAGTGATTCCCAGCAAATGTACCTGAAGGCTTTCTGGATTACAAATTGTTGATTAATGATTGTAAGTCATATCACGTCTTCAGAAAGAAACCACAACAAAGCAGTAAAACTTTGTATTCTCTCATCATAGCAATTAGGAAATGATGAATGGAGATTCTCTTAAACTGATATATAGAGGTCTTTGAGTGTTCCTGCTGACAGTTTTCAACCTTCCATAGTCTATGTCAAGTGATTATGCATGTCATTCAGCTTGACATTTCCAGACATACAGTCTCTGTAACAATGTTTTACTGAGAGACTTATCTTTTGATTAAAAAGCCGTTAAAATTTGGCTAGATGTTATTATGTCGTTACTTCCCACTTAGTGAAATATAGCATCAAAATTAGTACAGGCTAACATGACCACTGTTATTGTGAAATCTAACTGCTCCATATACCACCGCAACCCTGCCTCGTGCAGAAACAATCACAGTATCATTTCCCCTAATGGTTAATATCATTTGTTCCAGACCCTGTAACGATGGTGCACTTCCTTGTGGCATTCTCAAAAACCAGAAAGGCTTTTTTCTTTCCACTGAAGCACTGGGGGGCAGACTCTACTACTGTTAAGAGCACAGAGTTACAAGAAACACAAACACAGTGGAAGCACAAGAATCAAATTGTATTTTGAGGAGGCGCATTTTTCCCTCCCACATGTATTAATGAGTTTTATCAAGGTCACCTCTTTTTTTCAGTGCCCACTGTTTACCTGTCCTGAAGTAGATGGACTGTGCTGACTTCTAGCAGATGAAGGAAGATAAGCTCCTCTCTCACCTTCGAGAGTATGTGGGGCTAATAATCTTTTTCATGAAAGGTCTAAAGCTGGAGAAGTAACTCAAAGACAGAACAGACTGAAGGAATAAAAGGCTTCCCACAGCACTGTTGGCTGGTGAAGTGGGTTACAGGGTCTATGCTGGAACAATTTCTTAAAAGACAGCTGAGACATGAAGGCCAGTACCAAAATAAAGGATTAGAAAGAAACAATTCCAGCTGTTCCATTATTGAGCTCACACGAACGAGAACCAGTGAGTTAAATAATTCTATCAACTCTGACACTAAAGTCACAATGCCCAAGGCTCAGACTTGGAGGCAGAATCCTGTGGCTCATGGAGCTGTTCTGTCCCATCACAGGAGGGTAGCTGGCATTGTGCCTAAGTGGCAACCAAACCATCAGGCGAGAACTAGTAATTAATATCAAATCAAACACAGAGGCAAATTTCACTACACTTCTGTGTATCATTTTAACTGTAGAAGGCAAATGCTATATTGTAGCCCTTCCCTACCTTCATAAGCCATTAACCAAGAAGAGAACTCCATTAGAGAATCACTGAACAGGCAAGGTTGGAAGGAACTAACAATGGGTCATCTGGTCCAACCTCCCTGCTCAAGCAGGGTCATCCTAGAGCACATTGCACAGGATTGCATCCAGACAGTTCTTGAATATCTCCTGTGAGAGAGACTCCACAATCTCTATAGGCAATCTGTTCCAATGCACAGTCACCTGCACAGTAAAGAAGCTCTTCTGCATATTCAGATGGAACTTCCTGTGCATCAGTTTCTGCCTGTTGCCTCTTGTCCTATTGCTTGGCACCACAAAGAAGAGCCTGGCTCTATCCTCTTGACACCCTCCCTTCAGATACTTAAACATATTGATAAGGTCCCCTCTTTACCTTTTCAGGCATGTGCTTTAGTCTTTAGGATTCACACCTGCACACTAGTTTCAGTTGGGAAATTTACTCTTTAGTATGCACAGACATGGTGTAATTGTTGGAATTCATCTTCCAAATAATCTGGCAATACCATTAGTGTTATTTGTACTCATTGCCTTTTGCATATTTAAAATTCATTAAGCTTCACAGGATCCACATGAGGGGTCACAGTCAAAAGACTTTACATATACCATGCCACATGGTTCTTGGGTTTCTACATGCCCAGTAACCTCGACAGAGATTATATAATGGTAACAAAATTAAAGTAGGTATTTCCAAATACTTAGGTCTCAGAAAGTCATAGTGGATTCATATTAAAATGATAGGATATTAATTTATGAATTGTCTTATTCAAAAATGTATTATAATTAACTAACAATACTGCTTCAATGATCCAAGACAAACTATTTTCTCTTTCAAGCAAAATTGTGTAAACCAGGCTGCAATCAGTTTACAGAGCATTCAGCTAAAACACTAAACCCTAAAACATGCCAAAGTGTTATGATACTTTCCACAGCATTTAAATTCATATCATGCTGGAGCACTTCACTAGGACATCCATTATTCTGCGTTAGCTTTAAAACTACAAGGAGGAAGTGTTTTTTAAACTTTTTTAACAGCTGCTTGATCTGTAAGCTCACAGTTCCTGCAAAACAGGTAACTTTATGGTCTCACAGAATATTCTTTTTTATTTTAATTAAGTCACCTGCAGATCCAACCCTAAGCATTAAGTGCACACATAAATCAATAAATAAACAAACCAAAAGCAACCAACAGCCTCTGATCTCTGGGGGCTCCTCAGTTCACTTGATAATTCCTTCAGTGTTTTCACTCCATTTGGCACCAGGACTGAAAGAAGAGGATTTGAAGAGAGAGAAGTAATAAACTACAGAACTGATCTTACTCTGAGGTGAAGAGGTCAACTCATTATATTTCCCCTAGGAATATTCTGAAATATTAAGAAAGCAAAAAAAAGTTGAAGAATAAAAATATAACCCCAAATTTTAAAAAATGGTAAACTGAGGCTTGAAGAATAAAATAATTTAATCACAATATGACTAGAAATCAAGGGTGAAGCAAGGAAGAGAAGCCAAAGATTCCAGCTTCAGATCTTCTGCTCCTAAGCTGAAGTAGGAAAATCCTGTGGGTGGGAGATATTATGGCAGCTTAGTTTTCTCCAGTCTCCACAACACGAAAGCCTACTTCTGCTCAACAGCTTAAAAGAATTCAAGATCAGAGCAACAAAGTTGAAAAGGTCAGACTAAACTCATTGCTCACACTGTGCACTAAAAATATACAATGCTATGACAAACTGCTTGATGAGCACAAATGGCAGAAGACTGAACACTGGCTTCCCCAGAGCTAGCACAAGTTTACATACAATTTTAAACACAAAATAATTCTGACTTTTTCAAACAAATATCTGAAAGTACTAGCTGAGACTGAAGAAGCCCAAGACAGCATTCTTTTTTTTGCTTTACACTTTGTGCATGCTGTGAGGGGGATACTGTTCTTGTTCATACCAACACACTCCTGAGCTTTTTCCAAGAAAGACTGAGTTTGGCTTTTATGTCTGTGAGAGGAAGTTAGAGCTTGCAGCTGGCAGATATATTAATAAGACAGGCACTGGTGGACTAGAAGGGACCTCAAGTAGGTCATACTGTCTTATCTCTTTGCAGCACACAAATGAAACACACAAATTTCCCTGTCCAGCTAGCACTCTAACACATAGGCTTAGAATTAATTTCTAAAGACTTTTTACGTTAGGTAAAATTTATTCATATGAAAATAACAAAAATAGTACAGTCACAGCCACAGATAACTTGTTTAAAAACATCCATTAACAGTCATGCAAAATAGTTTGCTGTGTACATTTACATTCCCTTTCTAGTGTTCACTTAGCCTAATGCAGTTCAAATCTATTTTTTTTAATTATTAAAAAAAATATTTTAATCGGGTAAGTGCTACTTTTTATGTCTAAGTAATAAAGCATTAGTTCTTGCGATAGTCCTGGGCTTGTCTGACCACCCCTGCAATCTAAAACAACTTTAAGGCTTCTCAAACTGGAAATTGCCTCTGATCAGAAGAGCTAAACAGAGACTATTTCATAAAGCAAGAGTGAAAGAGCAGTGCTCACAATCATCCTCCAGTCTATCTCCTGTGATGACATGGTTTGAGAGATGGCTATGTAAGAATGGTGTAGTTACAAGTAGAAACTGAGTTTGCTTCCCAGGGAAGAAGCAACAGCCTTACATCTCTGAGAATTTTGGAGCTGGACTATTAGTCTTAACTCCTTCAGATGATAATCTGGCAAGTATGTAAAGGCCAAATGAATGCAAGAGCTCAGATCATGGGTAGAACTTTTGTGTTTTATTCATCACTTTAATTTGTAACAAACTAAGCATTTTTTTATCTGTCTTGAAGCAGAAGTATGCACAGATCTGGGAATTTAGCTGGACATAACCATTTCATACAAAAATTACCAACAAACAGTTCATGAATTCTTACACTGGTACATAAGTGGTGGGATTTTACAGCCAGCACTGCTTTTACAAAGCCATTAATGTTCTCATAAAAACCTAACATATTTTTAGGACACAAGTTCTCATGCACTAAATTACAATTCTACAGAAGACAACCCTTGAGCCTGAAACAGCTTGACAATGTCCTTTCAGCTTGTTCATCAGATTAACTTTCTGTCACACATCAGATGAACAGCTTCCTTGACTAATCTAACACATAACCCAAGCTATTCCCTTCTCAAGCACAATCAGAAGCAAAACCAAAAGACACTGTAACATTCCACTTCATTCTAATAGCACATTCAGTTTGAAATTTTCATTTCTGCCTCTCCCTAAGAAAGATTACCCTTTTAGCAAACCATTTACAGTGACTGGACTCTGATTTCAGATAGGATTAAAACAACATATCAGACATACACAAACCAAGTAGTCTGAGTTGCTTACAGGACTAATAATGTGTTATGGGTCCTTTCACATCTAGGTCACTGGTTCAAATTCAGCTTTAGTTGGTGATGAGTGACAAGGAACAATGAGGTAAGAACTCAGTCACAAATCTGGCCTCTTATCCCTGACCCTGCAACATATCCTCTTTGTGCACTTTGGCTACTCACCTAACTACTCTTTCCTGCAAATTCTACAGTTGTAAAAGAGTAGTAAGTATTATGAATATCACACTAACCCTAGAAGACTAATTAATTTAGGATTCTGAAAGTATAAAAAAAATTATCAGAAGATTAAAGTATTGCTACTTTCAGGCTGTTCAATAGCTAACAAGAAACATATTAAAAGGGGGAACTTTCTCAGGACAGGTCAACACCTCAATGTTAAAAAATCCACTAAAACACACTGTCCACACTTGTAGCTTTTGATACCAAGATAAACACAGAAATCAAATGCTGAATGGGCCTGAAATTCCACATTTTCTCACAGGTAGACAGTATGTGTTAAAAGTGATGAAAAATGGAAATCCTGAAGCAGCCATTGATGAATAAGAAAGACACAGGGAGAACACTATGTAGTGTGAAGATGCACTGTGTTCTTCCACTACACAACACAGCATGTAAATGCCATGTTAATGTTAGTCAACAGAAGAAGGAAGGGAGAGAAGGAAAGAAGTTTATCAGCCCTTTATCCCTTGATAAAACTTGAATTACTGAAGGAGCCTGCACTGCTGCTGACTGTACTGTTCTTGTCCTGCAGCAAAACAAATATTTCCATTTTCAGCAACTGTGATGCTGGCTCATTTTACCACTTCAGATCCTTAATTTAAAAAAAAGGAATGAGAGCAACAAAAGAATACAACAGACACACAGCACCAACACATTTTAACTCATTCTTGGGTTAAAAGGTGAAAAATAATGGTGGTAGTTTAGGCAAAACATTATAGTTTCATTAATAACCTTTAACTGCTACAAAAATCTTTACACCATCTCTTGCATAGTCCTGATTTCAGGACTAAAAATTTTTCATATTTGCTGGGAAATTTAGAAAGATTGCAACTTGTCCATGTTTTTTTCCAAAGTATCTTCAAATATTTTAACCACGGGACGAAAATATGTTTTATTGAGAACATATTTTATTACTTCAACTTCAGAGTCAGCTATGCCTTTCTTTTCAGAGAAAGTTCATACATAGCAATTCTAAAAGACAAGGAAAACCACAAGTACTGTGATCAAGAGCATTTAATGAGATGATGCACAATTTCATGCCAAGAAATCATAAAGGTGAAAAACTATGCCTTCCTCTTCCAAATCTAGTTACCGAATTTCAACTTTTTCTGACAGAGGTAAGGAGCAGTATCCAAGCAATGAACTCCAGAGATACTTTGGCAAGGGACAGAGCCAACCACAGCTACAAGTGCAATTTCAAAATGATTTAATGAGCCGTGCTCTACCAAGCTCCTATTGACAAAATTATGAAGTAAACCCATCAATCAGTGTTAAGGTATTGCACTGAAGTTACTTGCTACTCTTTGACACTCTGTTTAACTTATCCTCAACCTCTTTCTCTTGTCCACTGAAATGAATTGCAGAAGTAATGTCAGTTTTAACCACTTTTTTTGGTTATTGTTTTTTGCCACCGGGCTGTACTTGTGTTAAGTCAGAGAAGTTTAAGAGGCCTTGTGATCAACTAGAACACAGATAAGCTGATCAGAACCATCAGAAAGCGCAGCAAGGAAAGAAAGAGCAGAAATATGCATGTTATACAAAGTGGAAAGTCCACACGCAACTATCACATCTTTGCAGGAAAGAGAAACATTGCTTTACATCATACATTTGGGTCTATGCATGAACTGAACTCTAAATAACAAACTTTTTGCATCTGTCCCTGACTGAGGGTACTCTGACTAGTCTTTGCAAGAGGGGAAAGCTGAACTTATTATATTACTTTGCAAATCTTGATTTAAAATTAACTTTTCTTCCTAGTACACTGAGTCCTCACTAGTACCCAAAAAGAGCATGCCTCTCTCTAATTCTGCACAGAAAAAACAAACTTGAAGATGTAAAATAATATATGGCATTACAAAACCCCTCCTATTACATTCACACAACATAAAGATGCAGTCTGAGGCACTGTACTTGAAAACCAGACAACATAATTCAAGAGACAGGACTGAGTATTTGCTTTCCTTCTTTTGTGACCAGTTGGTTCTCTTTGGAATCACTGATAATCATTAGAGAAGGTGAAATTTGCAGCCTAGCCTGTGTATCTACTCTTGCAGCAGGTTCAGAAGACTGAGAAAATAATACTCTAAATGCATGTGCAAGACAGTACAACACTGAGGAACTGACATGGCTCAAAAACTCATTCTTAGCCTCTAGAAAGTGTCAGATCCTTCTAGTTAGTCCACATACTTGCTTTTTACTTATAAATGGATTTTCAGAGAAACTGAAAAATAATTTTGTTTCCAGACTCTTTTAGGTGAGACTTGCTAACTTGACTCTCTCAGACCCCTGTATATCAACAGAAGACTGCAAATTACAGTGTGGATTTGTGTCAGTGTAAAGTTTCAGTTCTGACAGAGGGATCTCTTACCTTCAGACAGGGACAAATCATCAGCTGGAGACACCAGGTCTGCCTGGATCACAGGGCCATTGCTCAGCGATGTGGTAATCTGATTCGTCAAGATAACCTGCAAAGAGAGAAGGAAAGGGTGAAGGGAAAGGAATTTTTATAGCTACTGGAAGGAAGAGAAAAGCCCAGGACTAGAATCCTCCAGGCATAGCATGCAGGCAATTTCAACACTCAACATTTTGAACTATCTGCAGAAACTGAAAGAGATATTTGCAAGAAGTGGAGGAAAAGGGATATTGTTAAAAAGATGAAATACTAAACAACAGGATGTTGATAAATACAGCCAGCTAAAATGAAACTACTGTTCTGAAGAGCTTCATTCATCGTTTGTTCATCTTCCATGAACAATTTGATGTTCCTTACAAAAAACCACCATTTTCTTCATAGGCAAATAGGAATTCTATTTCCCTAGTAATTTCCAGACAACTTACAGATTTCCTTCCTTTGGCTGAAACAAAATGCCATGGAGAGAGGTGCTGTAGGGATCCACCCCCATTGCTCTGAAGCGCAAAACTACTAAATGTCACAGGGCTATCTCTACACAAGAGGATTTTTGAGTGTTTTTCAGGATCACAAGATTCTGATAAACAACAGGCTGTAGTGCCTACACAGTGCTCTCCTCTGACAGCATGAGCAATCATAGAATCATAGAATCAGTCAGGTTGGAAGGGACCTCCGAGATCATCAAGTCCAACCCTTCATCCAGTACCACTGTGGTTGCTAGACCATGGCACTAAGTGCAACATCCAGTCTCACCTTAAAAACCTCCAGGGATGGAGAATCCACCACTTCCCTGGGCAGACCATTCCAATGCCTGGTTACTCTCTCTGTAAAGAATTCCTTCCTAATATCCAACCTAAACCTCTCCTGGCACAGCTGAAGACCATGCCCTCCTGTTTTACTGATAGCTGCCTGGGAGAAGAGACCAATCCCCACCTGGGGTGTGCACAAAGGGCAGGGACTTAATCAACTTGAGTTTATGACCCACACTTACTGGGAATTCCTCGTTCACAGGAAAGAACTGCAATCCCCAATCCCCATCGCGAATGGGGTTCAACGGGTTACCCGTGCCTGCCGGTGGAGGGTAGGCACAAGCCGAGCCACTCAGTGTAGCACGCGTGCAATTGACGTGCTTGCAAGGGATAAACAGTTTCTTGTGCCCTTAAACATGTACTGTTTTCTAGTAACAGAAAGCATTAAGGCAATCACTGCAAACACCACAGAGACAAGAGCATAGGAAACCACAATTATCTCATAATGCTTTGGATCTTTAAGTAGCTGCGTTATCTACAATAACAGTAAATTACTTTTTCTTTTTTTTTAAGAAAAATGATCCTTCTACTTGCACTGAGAACAGATCCCGCTCCAAGCAAACTCTCTTTGAAATTAATGGCCCGTCTTCAGCTATATTTGACACAGGAATATGGGAGAAAGAAATCCTACATGCTACTCTGTGGATGCTACTGAAATAAATATCTTACCATTGCTAAAAGGAAGAGGAATTTCCCTGCTCTTCCCTCCACTGCTCCTCCCTCCCTCCATCTGATCATGGCTTCCTCTTGCTTTCTAACACTTTCAGCATTATGATACAACACACTCCTCATTTTCTTTTTCTACTTCAAGGTCTCACATAAGCTGTGTGAGATCAGAGAGTTCTAATTGGAGTGGTGGTGCTGTGGGATATTGTGTCCTCTTCAGGCAGCATGACACGAGCTGCCAACAACGTGATGGAGTGTGAGACCTTTACCAAGACTACAGCTCCACCTCCCTGCTCACATTAGCCCACCCATATCTGTGCTTGCAAACAGCATGATGGTGCCTCAGAGCTTTATGCACTGTATCAAGAGTACCAAATTGAAAAGTGGGTAAGTCAAATCTTCATCTACTCAACAGGAGTTCAAGACCTTTAGAACTCCATAGTGATGCTCCTCATGCTCTTCCGCTATTGACTACAAGCTGTGGACAAACTTCAGCTGGCCATGATCACCCTGCTCAGCTTAATCCCAGGGTGCACCTTTTGGGACTGGGCATTTATGACGACTGCAGTGAACACAAACATGGTAAGTAACAGGCTTGTTTGGTCATACACCTCGGCTAAGGTTCTTAAGATACACTTTGTAATACTGCCAACAGCAAACACACAAGAAACACATTACATCCCCCTGCTGTTTCCCGCCTGAGCTGCTGCATGCACCTGTAAGCACCCAAAAGCAGACAGCAAAGGGCCTGGTACACACAACTCCTTGCAGCCACTGATGGCTGTCCTGTTCATAAGGTTCCAAGGTAAGATGATTCAATTTAATAACAAAGAAGAAAAAAGTCATGTTTTCCTTTATTCTTGCCACCGTACTTATCTTTCATTTTATTGAGCTAGTCCGTCCTTGCGATAAGTTGAGCACCAAAACTGGTTCAAGGCAAAGGAAAGGAGTAGGCGTCCAAGAGTCAGTAGGGATAAGGAATAGGATGTGGGACCCTTCCTTCTTGAAACTATTCTCACTTTGTATTCACCATGTCAAAAAAGCCACAGCCTCAGTTATCCATGGTATCCACTACTAGAAAATGTGCTGAAACAGAATGCACTAACAAACTTGTACACACGAACTGGTGAGGTGTGAAGCTTTCATTGGCACACTTTTGCAATGATCACATTATTCACAGGTGTCAAGCTCTGTAAGCGATTCAGTCACGCCAGGCTTTGCCAAGATAATCTCTGTACTGTGTCATCATGTATTTTATTATTTATGCACCACATTTTAAAGAAACATTACGAAGCTTAACAAACATTTTTAATAGAAAAAAATACCTAAGCATACCATATTTCATATTGCTTTCTTTCAAAGGAAACTAAAGGCTTAAAAAAAAAATCAAAAGAAAAATTAACAACAAAAATATTTCAACTGCTTTTTTTCTAAATCTTTCAGATTTTTGCCCTCTTCTTTAACTGGGAACTCCACAGCATTGTTAGCTGTAGGACTGAAAATCTTCTTCCCCTTTATGTTTAACTCAAGTTATGCCTCTCAACTTAGATCTCAATTTTTGATGTATCCTTCAATAACTATTCAGTACTAATATCCTAGATGCCTTGCTGTGCTGTTTAAAAATCAGTTTAAAAATGCAGAGTCCTACCCAAGTAAATGTTCCACTCTGACCTGCTTTAAGGATGGGAATTAAGCATATTCTTAGCTCCATAACTTCACTGATAGTTAAACTTTTGCTTAAATACATGTTTAAATACTATCTTGAATAAGCACACTTCCTCTGAGACAAAGCCATATACATGCACAGAATGCTTCTTTTGGAATTAACTGCAAATTATTCTTCATTACTTCAAGCCTGCAGAACCAACACAGAGATTCAGTTCTCCCATAAGTACAAGCCAAGAGGCTGTTAGCTAAGCACTAAATTTGGTATCAAATTCCCTGTCACACTTCTGCAGCCTCACTTACTGCAAAATTCTTCTATCAGGTATAGTTACACCTATTATCAGATAGATAGATAGACAGATAGATAGACAGACAGACAGAGAGACATCCCTGTATCTTTGTGTACCTACCATAATACAGTTTGAACCTCACTCTGAGAGTATCCAGATTACTCTAAACTCTCACTAGATCAAACAAGCCGCGGGTCAGCAACAAAAGAAAACATGCTGGTCCTTTGCTCCAGTCAGATTTAGCAAACTCCTCTGAATATGTACATATATCATCAAAATTTCAACCACATGCCCTTACTGGAAAGTGCCATTTTTATTTTTCCATGAGTAAAACTTTGGTCACAAACACTTTGGCAGTGAAAAGTGCCTACATTTTCAGCAGTCCCCAGTCCTACAGGCATTCAAATTGAAGTCCTGAATGTTGTTATCATGTGATTCCCGTGGCACATCTAAAGAAAATAATATTTTTTCCCCCAAAGTCTCCTTCACTAACCTGAAAGATATGCTTACACTCTGTTCTGCTATCCTTTGAAATGGTTTGATGTGTTCAGAGAGTTGCAAATAAGTGTCTGAGGGAATGGTTAAACTTGTGTGTGATTTGGAGAGAAAACACAGGCAGACAAAGGAGACCTGGTGTGAAACAGCTGTGTGACTTTCTGATGAGTAATCACATCTGTGCATGGACAGCATCTGCTGAGTCTCACACATTGCTTCATACATGCGTGCACAAACTATAATGCTAGTTTTGATGTTAATGATGCTGTATCTTAAAAACCACCAAAAAGAAGGCTAGAGTATCCCCCTTTGGTCTGATAGATGCTACACTTGAAAGAAACCACCTCTCACTGCTAAACAGCAGTTGAAAACATGCTGGAGCAGACTTACTAGAGACTGCCTTGCACTGAACTAGCAATAGTACTTCCTCAACTTTTCATCATAGATCTGTCAGATACAGATCAGATTTAACCTGTTTAGTACAAGAGACCTGCCAAGTCCTCAGGCTAAGTAGGTGAGGAAAAGTTGCCTCTGTTGTGGTTCCTTTTGACAGATACTGGACATCATTACCAGCCAAGAACAGCTTCCTCTTAAGAGATTCAAAGCCAGTCACATGTTTATTATCTTCCAGCAGAACGCTCAACAGTGAGAATATTGCTACATGGTATTTTGATGTTATAATATTGAAATACATAATATTTTAAAATGCATTGTATTTTAAAAATACATACTATTTTAAGAGGAGCTCCTATTTCCATCGTGAACTAATGGAACAAAATGTTTTCATTACCACTAAGAGTCATAAAAAACAGTACATCTCTCCACACATACAACTGTGTCCTGATATGTGCAACAGGTAAGGAAGTTGTGCTATTGCTTTCCGTTTCTACTTCGTGATGAATGAAGTGTGTAGGGCCTCTCTAGTCAATGACTGTGCATGAATGTAAAACACTCTCCCCTGCTAAAAGACAGAAAAAAAGACAAAAAGGTCAGCTAAACAGCTCAGTAACACTGGAAACATGCCTCATGCAGTCTGCTATGGGGTTCAGTGAACCATTGCCTTTAACCTTTGAGCCTATTCATTTGCCATTGGTCAAGCTAGCTATTTAACAAGTGAAAATTTACAGTCCTCAGCCTTCCAATTATGACAGAATTACAAACACTTTATAAATTCACTCAGATTCAGATTTCAAAACACTTTCTGAGAAAAAGTCTACTACTTAAAATACTACACAAACGATGGACCACACAATTTCCCAATCTTTCCAAATCTTTACTTCAGCATAGCAAACTTAAGATTGTAAAATAACCCTGTCTAACCATTAGAAATGTTATGAGAAAAAGAAGAATCCTTCTTAGTCAGAAAACTCAGAGATAAACACAAAGAGACAGTGGGAACACATTTTCAAGGTCCTAATTTTAGATATGTTATAAAACCCCACAACCTACTCTTCTGATCACTTTGCCACTTTTTATAGGTACTGATACTTGGAAAAAAAAATGAAAAAAAGAAGTTCTCAAGGAAAACAGCATTCATGTTTTAGACAGGTCATTGCTTCTTCTGTGATTAATCCAGAAGTCAACAACGATGTTAATATAGTTGGAAGGGACCCACAAGGATCATCGAGTCCAACCCTTAGCCCTGCACAGGACCACCCCCAAGAGTCATACCATGTGACTGAGAGTGTTGTCCAAATGCTTCTTGCATTTTATCAGCCTTGGTGCTGTGACACCTCCCTGGGGAGCCTGTTCCAGTGCCAACCACTCTCTGCATGAAGAATCTCTTTCTAATATCCAACCTAAACCTCCCCTGACAGAACAGAACTTCAGGCCATTCCCTCAGGTCCTGTCACCAGAGAGAAGAGATCGGTACCTGCAATGAGGTCTCCCCTCTGTCTCCTCTTCTCCAGGCTGAACAGACCAAGTGACCTCAGCCACTGCCCATATGGCTTCCCCTCAAGGCCCTTCACCATCTTCGTTGCCCTCCTTTGGACACTCTCTAAGAGCTTAATGTCTTTCTTATATTGTGGTGCCCAAACCTGCACACAATATTCAAGGTGAGGCCGCCCCAGTGCAGAGCAGAGCAGGACAATCCCCTCCCTCAACCGGCTGGCAATGTTTTGCCTGATGCCCCCCAGGACAGGGTTGGTCCTCCTGGCTGCCAGGGCACTGCTGACTCATATTCAACACGCCATCAACCAGGACCCCCAGGTCCCTTTCTGTGGCACTGCTTTCCAGCATCTCATTTCCCAGTTTGTATGTACATCCAGAGTTGATCCATCCCAAGTGCACAGTCCGCCACCTTCCCTTGTTGAACTTCATATGGTTGGTGTTTTCCCGGTCCTTTAATCTGTTGAGGTCTCTATAGGGCCTCCCTGCCTTTGAGGAAGTCAGCAGCTCCTCCCAGTTTAGTGTCATCTGCAAACTTGCTTAGCATCTACTCCAGTTCTGTGTCCAAGTCATTTATGAAGATGTTGAAGAGCACAGGGCCTAAGATGGAGCCCTGTGGAACCCCACTAGTAACAGGTCACCAGTCTCATGTCACCCCATTCACTGTTACCCTCTGTGATTGACCATGAGCCAATTGCTCACCCACCACATGATGTCTTTATCCAGCTGTGGGCTGGACCGTTTGTCCAGAAGGATCCTGAGAGAGACTGTATTGAGAGCTTTACTGAAATCCAAAAAGATTACATCAGCTGGCTTCCCTTGGGCAACTAGGTGGGTTACCCTGTTATAGAAGGAAATTAGGTTGGATAAGCAAGATTACTCCCTCATGAAGCCATGCTGGCTGTGACCAATCACTGCGTTGTCTTTCAGGTGTTTTTCAATGCCTCGCAGAATAATCTTCTCCATAACTTTACCAGACACTGAAGTGAGACTGACAGGCCTTTAGTTTCCAGGATCCTCCTTCTTGCCCTTCTTAAAAACTGGGACAACATCCACCAGCTTCCAGTCAGCTGGGACCTCTCGGGATTCCCAAGACCGCTCAAAAATCATCGAGAGAGGTTTTGAGATGACATCAGCAGCTCTTTGAGGATTCCAGGATGAATCCCATCAGGCCCCATAGATTAGCAGGGATCCAGCTTGAACAGCAGATCCTGCACAATTTCAAGATCAACTGGGAGTTGATCATTCTTGCAGTCATGGTCCTCCAGTTCAGGGCACTGAGACCCCCCTTGGTCCATAATCCATGTTGAAGACAGAGGCAAACCTCTGCCTCGTCTCTGTCCCTGTTTGTGAGGTGACCATCCTCACCCTGTAATGGGCTAATGATATTTCTATACTGCCTATTGCCACTAACATATTTGAAGAAACTCTTTTTATTGTCCCCCACATTTCTGGCCGGCTTCAACTCCAGCTGAGCTTTGGCCACATGAATTTTCTCCCTACAGTAGCAAGTAGAACCTCTGTATTCTTCCCATATCACTTGGCCTTGTTTCTGCTGGGCATACACCTTCCTTTTTTGCCTTATTTCTAAGAGAAGATCCCTGCTTAGCCAAGCTGGCCTTCTGCCTCACCTGCTTGACTTCCATTTGGGAACTGCCTGCTCCTGTGCACTTAGGAGGTGATGTTTGAAAAGTGACCAGCACTGATGGACCTCAGAATGTGCAAAAATATTTTCCCAGGGGATCTTACTTACTAATTCCCTGAGTAGCCTGAAGCCTGCTCTCCTCATGACCAGAGTTGAGGATTTGCTGGCACTTTTCCTCCTGCCAACAGAGATTTTAAACTCAATCCCTCCATGGTCACTGTGGCCAAGACGGCCACCAATGTCCACTTTGCTCACAAGATCCACTCTGTTGACAAGCAGCAGATCAAGGAGGGCATCTTTCTGAGTTGGTTCCCTTAACACCTGTTCCATAAAGCTGTCATCCAGGTTTTTTAGGAACCTTCTGGTCCAGGTTGTACCAGCTGTGTGATGCTCCCAGTTAATTTCTGGCAAGCTGAAGTGCCCCATAAGGACAAGGGCACTTGACTTGGGAGTGTTCCTTAGTTCCTCAAAGAATAATTTGTTGGAGCCACCCCTCTACCTCTTCCTTTGTATGTTGTTGTAAAAAGAGAGTCACCTTCCACTGATGTGATTTCAGCGGATGCCAGTTTTCTGGAAGCACATTAGAAAAGTAAAAATACTGATTTAATGTGCCTAAACTTCTAACACTCCTATTTATTGGGAATAGCTAAGTTCCTTCATATGGAGAAAGTTCCTGCAGGTCCTGGGAGATTGCTGGCCTAAGAACTTTACACAGAAGAATAAGCAAACTGTTTTTTGTTTGGTTATTTATACAGTACAATTTTTCAAGTTCTCATCCTGCCCTTCCTAGACCACACTGAAGCTACTAAATCTGACTTTGTCATCCTTGTAAATCCAGTTGAGTAAATAAGCCATTTTTTGTAAACTTGTGGTCTTAGTCTCCTTGTTAGTTTATTGCAAAATTAAAGGGAGCTCAGCACAGAACTATCAATCAGTAACCAGCAAAGGTAAAAAGTCTTCTGGAATTTACCAAGAGGCAAAAACCCACACTGTTTCATGAAATGGCTCTTTGTTAAAAGAATGGAGCAGAATTCCCCATTTCGCATGCAACACTATTTAGGAAAATTCTTATTAAAGGCTTCCTGTTGAGCTGGGAGAGCAAGCACAAGGACACCTGCAATAATCCCAAATTACTCCACCCTTATTGGTCCATGTATTTTGTGGTTTTCACTGTACTCAAGCAACGTCACTAGAGAGCACCAAGTAAAAGTGACAGTGTGGCTGGGATGCTGACTCTACACGCTGAGGAGAAGGAAAGCAAGTTTTATTGATCCCTAGACAATCTTAGTTCTGATTCTTGGGAAGGCATCTCTTCCTTTCCCTGAAGCACAGAGCTTTTAATGAGGCATTCAGGTAACGGGTTGAAACAATAGTGACTACTGTGGAGGCATCAGCTAAAGGATAGTATACCAAGCAGTACCACAAAGCCAGATGGGCTGTTTCCAGCAATTCTGGAAACAGAAAAAGGGAACAGTGAGAAAACTGGGGTAAAACAGCATACTTCAAACAGATGAGAGAACCACAGCCTCTCCTTGAAAACCTGTTACAGCTCCTTGAGACTGGCAACAGTCTGCTCAAGGAAGAACAGTAAACTACCACCATCTGTTATAATAATAGGGTATTTGTGATCTTCATCTAAGCTACCCACTGAACTGGCTTTTTCTTCAACTTCTGTTTCTTCAGGGAGATTTTCTTCAGCATCAGTAGCCACAAAAGCTGTCAAAAGTTTTCCAAGACCTCAACAGAACTCGTACCTAATATGCACAAGAAAACTTGCTTAAAACTGAGCATTTTTGGTGAAATCAGGGAGTTAGAAACAGAAAAAGGAAAAGTCTGAATGCAATAGCAAGAGCTCCTAAACAAAATAAGAGTTTTAAAGAGAGAATTTCAAAGTGCCCACAGCTACTGCAGTGCTTGAAGACAGCTACTACAGCACTGTGAGGGGCTCACCTTGCAGGAGAGCAGCTTTTACTGTGAAAACCCTCTGCACAATTGAGACAATTCTGTTTGGGCTCCAGGACCAAATCAAACAATTTATATCACAACTGTTATAATGATAGGAGATTAAATATATCTTCATTCTTAGAAAATGTGAACTATTTTGGTTGTAGCTAACGAAGAAAGCATGAAGTGTCTTCACTGCAGGCATAAGAAATAGGCAAGTGCCCACATTTAACAACTGTTGCTAATCTAAATCAATTGAAAGACAAAGTACCCATTACAGCTGCCTTGCTTATAATATGACAGAGGCATAGGCTGGTAATGGTGATACACAGGTTAGAGGGAAGTAGATGGCTATTTTCAGATACAACATAGCAGCTAGCCTGATTGAGAGCTGTTACAATTCACACTTCAACCCCTGTTACCAGAATTTGGCACAATTTCCTAAATAAAGATATATACACATAAGCCACTGGAAATCTATTGAGAAACACTTCCTAATCCTACATGCAATGTAGCAACAAGTGCTGGCCTTGCCTCAGAGGAATTTCAGCTGCATCTATTTTCAGCTGTACTTATTTTCATCACATCCAGGAAACAAAAGGCAATAAACAGTCCAATAGCACAGAAATAAGAAAGCACAATTCTCTGGAAGGCTCACAAGCACCTTTTAAAAGATTAGGGATCTGTTGTTCAGCACACATTGCTGGCTAGCTGCAACCTTATTAGAGCTCCTGTTTTGCCATATCTCTACCCAAGCTTCTCCTCTTTCCTCCATCAGTGAAGCAATTCATAGCAGCAGAGCTCATTTTATAGTTATCAGATTTCGTGGAGTATAAATAAGATTCGGAAGAAATTAAGGTATCTTTCAGAGACTATCAACTGTATTTATATTGAATTTATTCTGCTTTGCACAGGAAAAGTACAAAGTATGCAGTTCTATTCCATAAGTCTTCTGGAGAAGTGTCTATTCACATCCCTGCCAACTGCTTAAAAAGCATCACAATGAATTAAAACTTCCACCAGAAGAAAAAAAGAAACAAAGCAAAACAAAAGCATGCTGTTTTCAGGCAGCTACATGTCTTCAAGTTGAAACAGCTACCACCCCGTGACAGCCTGAGGTCTTCAGCCCTTATTACTCTCTGAACAAGGAATGCAGCCAACACAAATGTAACCTTCAAAATCCACGCCGCTGAGCACCCTTGTGCTGTGCTGCTCGGTGTGAAAGCTTTGTGTGCCTGGAAGGCCTTCACATCCAGCAGCCTGTACAGACCTGTTTACAGAGACATGTGTAAGGCACCCCCCACACAGAGGGATTGCTGCCCGCCTTCATATCCTGCCAGTTGCCCAAAGCTCCGTGTTAGTTTCCAGCAGAACCTTCCCCCTCCTCCACCCTCCCCTCCAGCCTCTGCTTAATGATGGCTTTCTGAAATGAGCTTATGCCTGTGCCTAGCTAGCAATGTACCACAGGAGACTGGTCTGATACTGGCTGAGGCAACACAAAGTACCTGACAGGAAATCACTGTAATTCACAGGCAACTTTTACAGCCAAAACCTGCTGCACCCTCAAAGCAGCAAACATTACCGCTTAAAAGGGAGTTTTCTGGTGAATGTCAAATTGTCTTGTAATAGAATAAATAAAATAAAATTATTAATTCACAGTTCACTCTTGGATTGCATGCTGTTCTCTGCAACAGGGTTTTGGTTGGCTTAATTTGTTTGGGTTTGAAGAAACTGGGTTGGCTGGAACATTAGCAAAGTAGTACACAACTTCAGTTCTGCTCCGGCATGTTCCAGGCTGAGAGACGAGTATGTCTCCTACCGTTCCATAAGACTTCAAGGAAGTCAGAATTTATGCTAACTTTTTTCTCAATTAAAAACCTAGTTCAATTTATTGGCAATAGTTAGCTTTCATTAGATCAGAAAACAGAATGAAGGCTCTTTCACTCGCTGGGTTCAGACCTTCTGCCATGCATCTACCCTGTTTCATCCAGCATTTCAAATTTACCTAGACCTACACAAATTCTGTGGCATTAAATCTCACTGCCTTCTGAGGGAATAAATGTATTGTTACCCCTATTGTAGAGACAGATGCTCAGACACTAAGCAAATTGACTAAAGGTACCACAAACATTTACTACCGTTCCTAAATCCTGATTGCAAGAACAGAGTGGGAAGGGCTCATACTCACCTAACCACTCTAGGATACCTCAGGACCATCTAATATCTATTCAGCAAATTATATATTCATAATTCTTTATATATTTTGGGTTTATTATATTGTAGTTTTTCTACACTTGTCTATATTTAGTTTTTTCCTAACAAGTGTGAGATCCTGGATCCAAATCTCACTGAACTATTGATATGGGTTGGAACCAACTCACTGTGAATGTGTGTGTGCATGTGGGGAAGGGCTGGGCCCAGACCTGCAGCTCCATGGTAAGGCCTGCACATCAGGCTTGTGCTGAGGGCTCATGACAGAGCCAGAAGGCAAGGCCTGGAGCCCACGCAGAGCACACGGCAGAGCTGAAAGCCCTGCAGCCGGGCTGTCAGTCAAGGCAGACCTGCCTGGCAGCCCGTCCACACGACACCCCTGCAGCCTGTGACTGCTACAGCACAACTCACTCTGGCCTGGAAGGTACTGACCGGATATCCCGCCTGCGAGGGAAAACTGAATTCTATAAATACACGAGACTCCATGTGATCTCTCTCCTCTCTCCACTCCCTCTCCAACCAGCACCATGTGAATCATTGAATCTTGTCGGTAATTATTCTCCTCTCCTTTCTCTCTCTCCTTCTCTCTTTCTTCTCTCTTTCTTTATCCCTTTTAATCTGTTTTCTTCTTTTACTCTTTTCCTTCTCTTGTGGGTAACTTAAAACCAATGAACTGTGTTTTACTAAAGCTGGTATATGGATTGCTTTAGTGGGTGTTTCCTATGGAATGGGTCTTTGTGCTGAATGTTTTAGTGCAATGCTATTTCTTGGTTGTATTTTACTCCTGTAAAAATCTTTTGCCAAAATATCTTATTTTTTTTGCTAAATTAAAAAGAATTTCTCTTAGAGAAGAGTGTGTGACTCTTTCTCCAGACTCTAATTAGAGGTTATAACAAACCAAAAGGCTTTTTAAAAGTCTTAAATAAAAATGCAACCGCTCTGGGCAGTTTATAGCTTAATCCAGAGCACAACAAGTCAATAGGAACAACTCAATATGAATATAAAGTAATTGGAGAAGTATCTATTATTCACTACTAAACTAATGAAATACTCCTAATGAAGGCCTAGGTTTCACGGCCCATTTCAAGTTGATAGTAAGAGTACCAGCATTTTTATTTGATTTTGATGTTCTGACAAGCCCATCAGAAAGACCATTTATAGTAATATACGCATGCAGGTCTAGAGAAATATGGCATATAAGGCACAACTTTATGTCATTAATTCCACTAATTCCTCAGATTCCTTCCAATTAATTCCTTCAAGCCTTCAAACCAGTGGGTCACAGGAGACTCCCTGAGTCTCGGATACAAACTGAAACAGCTCAATGTGCTACTGTAATCTACAGCTTTGCTCCACAGTTTTTAAAACACCTTCCCTAGCTCTACCTTATCCCACATCATGACCCTATGCCAACATTTTTAAAGTGAGGACAGTGTTAGTTTAGACTGCTCCTTGGTGCCTTGTGGAAGCAGAAGAAAGCAGTTTTAGGATATGCTAGAATATTTGTTCCTTTTGTCTATTCATTTAATCTTTACAAGGAGGTAACTAACTGCTAACACCATCGTATGGCTTATGTTGTTTTATACACAACATACTTTATCAGCACTACAGAAGTGGAGCAAATCTTTTTAGCCTATGGTTATGTTAGGGAACACAGAATGCTTTACGCCATGCCTGTTAAAGAATTTTCTTGATGTGTTATGGTAGCTCAGACACAGATGGGATTTTTAGACTTACCTATAATGGCTATGCTTAGATAATCATGTAGCTTTATTTCAGTGTCTGTAATAGTCAGTAGGTCCTACCTACAAGGTAACAGGGAATTTGGATATATAACTCCATCCCCCTATTTGCCCAAACCTATTTGACAGGTCTGTGGAATGTTAGGGTAATAACTGATAATGCACAGAAGCCTGACAACCAATATACCAATAATTTTTACAAAACAAACTTGGCACTGACAGCATTATCTAGTGCGATTATGGCTGATTTAGTGGATGCTGTACTGGTGATTTCAAAGTATTCTTATTAACAAAATTCAGTTATGATCCTCTATAGCTGCTGTGGCTGTAAAAAAGGAGAAGTCATCCAGAAAACAAAACACCCAGATGCTGAAACAAACAGCCTCTCAAGTTGCCATCAATTTCCCTTCCTTGTGACCCAGGGCTCAGAAAGGTATGAAAGAACAATGAGATTGAACAGTTGTGAATTATAGGTATGACAAGCTGCAGATATATACTAACATTTCATTCTAGACATTTTCATACACTGAATTGCATTTGCGCCTTTTTAGCCTAACCTGCAATTTAGCCAGTAATCTTTCTCTACCAGAAATATTTATAATATTTCATAACCATTGATAGTTTCAGCTTTCCTTAAAATGCAACAAACAGACAAAATAAACCAGGTACAGTTGAGTAATCCAGTCTGAACGCTGGGTAGTGTTTTTTTGCTGTACTGTTTGTTTGACTGCTTTCACAGTCAACATCTTTTAGTCTGATTGGACCGAAAGTTGACATTTTACCACTTAACCTTTGAGCTTTGTAATATATCAACATACCTCTAATGCAGTGCAATATTTTTATGCAAAGGAAGATTGCTTGGGTATATTTTGTCAGTCTCCTAAACCTGCAAATTTAGTCGATTAAGAGCTTCAACCTTTAACATTCTTCCACTTATAATTTTCAACACATTTTTCTAAACTAAGTTATTCTCAAGCAAATTTTCCTAATAAATAAATAAATAAATAAATGCAACCTATACAAAAGGCACAATGGTGGACTGTGTTACAAAATTTTATTAGCACTCTTTGAAGACTGCTATAGCATTTTAGGAAGCCTTGTTACACAGTAGTAAGATTATCCTAAGTGCTTCTTCCTCAAAAGCACATTAAAATAAAAAGTCTGTGACTCATAGATAAATAGTCCATGAGACAGAAAAAAACCATGCCCAAACATGTGTGTATATGATTGCTGCCAAACATATCAGATCTGTTATCACCCAGAGGAGAGGGGAAAAAAATCATCCAAGTTTCTTCTATTCAATATTTGGGGGAGAAAAAAAAAAAATTGTGGTTTAAGACGTCCTGGAATTTCAGTGGCATTGTCTCAGCCTCCATATCCTATTTTTTCCTAAATCCTTTCACTAGGAAATATAGTTAGTCTGTATTTCCCCAATAAAACTGACATTTATGTCACATTTTAAAATGACAAATTTCTATTTACCAACCCAACTTGCTTAAATTGGAGTGTATTTTCCTTGGAAGTATGAATCATTAGAAACCTCTTTGAAATTTAGGACTCAGGATGGAAAATGAGTTCAGAAAAATGCAAGGAATCATTTTTGTGCTGAGACCACAGCATGACGCCTCCCCCTCCTTTGGCTTTGCCAAAGAAAAATAATATTTGAGATTGTCCAAACAAAATCATGGGCCCATGAAACTATACTCAAGTTAATTTCTCATCTCTTGGGATAAAAATCCTGTCCTCGATATCACTGCTTAAATGCGTGCATAAGGCGGCACTGTAGAAATATGTACTCTCATCTCTGTGTCAAGTAGGATCAATCCTGAAAAGTTGTTTTGGCAAACCTTTTCCCAATACTTACTGGGATACACAAATCAAACTGTGAGACTGTTAACAGTGAAATTTTGTCAAAAGCAAACAAATTCAAACACAAAGGTGTTCCTCTTATTTTTAAAATTTTATTATCAATTTGTTTGGGAAGTTGGTGATCACTGAGAATAGCTCCACTGGTTTCACTAGAAATGACACTGGGTCTACCAGCATTATTGTTCTTGATTGTTGGTACCTCCGTTTTATGTAAATATTTGTAAATGTTTAACAAAACAAAACATAATATATTTATTCAGCTATTTGGGTACACTATTTATGTTTACAGCTGTTATGAGGACTACAGAAATTTTGAGACTTGATGTCAGGTGAATAAAAACAGGCTGTGGCACCTTCAGTGATCTTAAACTCTAGGAAAACCTTGGGAATGGTACAGGATTTCAGATATTTCACAAGAAATATTAGAAAGCATCTGCTCTTTAGGAATTAAACTTAACTAAACAATTTTTACACCTCAAATTAACAAAGTTGGGTCAGATCTGAAATTTGCTGTGCATCCTACAAATGATACAGGTGGCAGCGAAAAACAGCTAGTGTCTTCTGGACAACCAACTGAAACTTTGCAGCAGCTCTAGATTAATTTTTCACTACAGCTAGCAATTTTCAAATATAATTTCCTAGACTTGCTATTAAAATTCATAGGATCATGCATTTTCCTTAGACCCCATTTGTAATTGCTTCATTCAAAGTCTTTCTCAAGAAACCACAACAGTCGCCATTGTGGAGTTCAGTAAAAACTTGCAAAGATAGTAATGTTACAAAATGAATTTCATTAATTTAATTTAGAGAAAAATTTAAGAGGTGCAAATTATATTTTAGTCAACAGAAGAGTTATCTGTTGTGCCAGTAGGTGTTCTGCAGCCTCATGACTGGAATAGCTCTTCCAGTGAGGAGTGAGATACTTGGGCAAACAGATGGGAAACCTGGCCTAGATTAGAAATGAATTTCTGGATAGGACTGAAGTGTATAAGCAAACATTGTGTGAAATCAGGAGCAAAAAAACCAGCAAGCTGTTTCAGGTCAGGCTGGAAGTGCATCTTCAGATGCACTAGGCGTGGGGCAGAAGGGTAGGAGCTATTGGATGCTACGTGCCAGGATTGGCATGCTGAAGGTGGAACAGTGACCCAGTAGACTTTCTCACGGAAGGATAGGATGTATTTCTGGAGTTCCTAAAAAAAGGTATGTATAATTCAAGATCCCTAGACTTCAAAGCAAGGTGCAATAGCAGAGCAGAGTGTGTGGCAGATTAAAGATAAATGCTCAATTATATCTCGATCTCAGTGAAAATTCTTCCATATTTAGGTGGATGCTAGTTTGAAAAATACCTTGTAAAGTGTGGAGATGTAGAGCTTCTAAAGGCAGAAGGGCAGTTACAGCATATACCCTTTTAGTTATGCTGTCTGCTTCATGCAATCATCAAAACATGTATCAACTAGAAAAGCATTTTCAGTAGTAGAGCTATCAATTCAATAAAATTATTTTGCCATTGGCTACTCCTTGGGTCTAATTAGGATAACTGACTATGGCTTGTTTTACAGTACATTGTTCCTCAGAAATGTTACTTTTCTTTTTCTTTTTAAAATAACCCCTATCTGCTGTTACCAAGCTTTAAAATTCCATGCGTGCAAGGAACATCACGTAATGGATGGATTATATTCCAGCTGCCTCTTAGACTTATCTTGTCCTCCAGAATATTAGATAACAACGTTAGTGTAGAAACTAGCCTGACAAGGTTTGTTCTTATTTTAAATTTTATTAATATTACTCAGTTTTTATTTTAGACTGCATAAGATTTAATGCAAGTCTGGTTTTATTGACTCTAAGGGAGTTACACCAAACTAAAACATGATAATGGACTTATCTCTTTCCACCTTCATCCTTTTGTCCATAAATACCTTTCCAGAGAAACAACCAGTTCAGACTTTTTTTTTTCTTATTAAATCTTCACCTAAATTAATTCTCAAGAGAGAACACGGAGGAGTAGAAGTCCAGTCGCATGTTTTCTAATCCTGGTTCTGAGGCTAAGTAGCTACAACTTCTTACTGATACAATAAATTCTTTGTGCCCTGTTTTCAAAGCAGGCATAATGCCTACCTCACAAGAGTATTATGGCATTTGGTATTTTGCTCTCCTAATGCTTTGAAATCATTGCATGAAGTGTTATTAAAACCATCCTGTGTTCTTAGAGTCTTCCAGTGGTATAGCTGGGCAATGTCTAGATACAATTTGGCAGTAGTAATTGACCACTGTACATTCAAGGTATGGGCTTGCACATCTTGCAACAAAACTCTTAAAACTTCCCTCCAGGAAACCCACGGGCCTTTTTCTTTTGTTTTGGTTTTTTTGGGGGGAGGTGTCAGTGTGTTTTTTTAAATCTTCCCCCTTTGCTTGAGTTGGGACTGAAAGCATCACTGGGTTGCACTGCAAGTTTGGGAGTGGTAAATCTGAAAAAACTACTTGTAGCTCAACTGTTGGTATATTGTACAACATTCTGTAAAGTATTAATTAGCACTGTATTCAAAATAGATAGAAAATAGCAAATACATGCCAACTTACTATTTAAATGTTAGCTGGGAACTCTGTTCTTGGAAACAACTTTTGGTCTCTCTTGAGCTTACTGGGGGTGTTTTAAAGAGCTATTTTATAGAGAAGGGAGTCCTGAACAGTTCCAGAGGAGCAAAGACACAAAATAACAGCAATGCAGTATAGCTTCAAATTAGGCATGTACTAAGTTATTTTCTGAACTGGATAACTCAGATCATTCCTGTGGGACTAAAAGGCAAATAACAGCTATTCTTAAGGGTGCAAATAGATCAACAAGTGCAGACTTTGCACTACTTGTAAAATACAAGGTTTAATAAGGAGCTGGATATATTGGTATAAGCAGCATGAAAAAATATTCTGTTCCTCTCTGCAAAAGCACAGGGTAAGACACACACACAAAAAGAACAGGTCAGTGCTGAAATAACAAACTCCATCTCAGATGTAAAAGCTGACCTTTTTAACAGGCTGAAGAAAATATCAGTGATTCCCTAGATTTGAGTCCGAACTCCGTCACAACAGCCAAGAAAGAATTGTTGCTGAGGAAACTGCAGCCTGCAATAGCTTCACCCAGAGTTGAGTCTACACTGGAGTTTCAGAGAGAAAGGAGAAAAGGCACAAATAATTACAGAGGAGGCATGATTTACAGAAAATGAATACAACACTTCCTGCAGGAATGCACACTGCCTGGAATACCGACAGCAAATATAAATGGGAGGAACAGAACTGGCACATGTAGAACATGGCGGGGCAGAGGGCCCTGGAAACTGCTGCTTTGGAGGCAAAGTGCGTGCTTCAAGTTTCACTACACTTCAAGGAATGAGGCCGTAAATAGAAGAGCCATTTTCACTGAGCAAGAAGCCATAAATGACTCTTGGCACTACAGACTGAGAGCTGCATCTGCAAAGACCATCAATAGAAGGACTTACCCTCATTCTGTCATAGTTTCTATCCTGATTACAAACACCAAGGGCCAGCCTCAAGAACAAATGCAGACCCACTTCAACCCAACACATCTAAATGCCTCTCAATTTGAGAAAAGGCTGGATATGACCTTTATGTTTCAGTCCTGTCTACTCAGCAATGCCTAAATCACAGAATCACAGAATATACCGAGTTGGAAGGGACCGGCAAGGATCACTGAATGCAGCTCCTGGCCCTGGGTCACAGTAGCCCAAGGTCCACAGATAGTACTAAACTACCAGCTTTTGTGAGATATATTTCTGAAGTTCTGTGGGGTTAGCATTGGATATAGGTGATAAAAAGATAATCTAGACACAGATAATTGCCAACTCCACCTTGCCAGTGCACAGCATTATTTTTTGGGCCCCAGAAAACTAGAAAGATGTTTTAGGCAAATAAGCAAGGTCATTTTCCCCTGAAAAATTCTTCTTTTTCCTTATAACTTGTAGCACTTTGAGGATATAAAGGATTAAAAATGCATTATATAAGACTATATTCTTATTTGCATTCTGCTTTGTGTCATAAGTAGATTCTCTCCAATCTTGGAGATTAAAGCTTTTTCTTAAACTACCATAACATTGAAATAACTACAGTAACAAGAGTGCATGAAACCCCTCAGATTACCACTATTGTGAGATGCAAAGGGAAATCTTGAGAACTTGTAATGCAAAGGAGGAAAAAGTTAACTAATGATGATGTTTGCACTACAAATCCAGTTTACCAAAAAGTTTGGCCATGACACAATTTAATTTTTAAAGCCTATGACCATACTTTTATGACATACACATGTACAAGCAGTATGTACAGGCTCAGTACTCTTTGGCCCAGATCTCATCATGTCAGAAGGCTTGTCTGGGCATGATCACTCTGTTCCCTTCCCAACTCCTCTGCCCCAGGTCAAGCCAGAACACTCAGAAACTCCTGCCCTGCAGTGCAACAGCGTTAGGATGGAGAAGGGCAATGCCTCTCAGCTCCATGTTAGTATAACTATTCCTTCCATCTTCCCCCTCAAACCAGGGACACAGCATTCAAACATGGGCAGAAGAACACAGCAGAGTTATGTCTGTCCACTACTGGAAGTGTTTTGCTAAACCTGCCACGCTGCCTTCCTGGACAGCTGTTTTCTTTGCCTGCATCTGAAACTGGCTGTGCAAAAAAATGGAGAAAATATGAATTGAGATAAAAACTACCTTCAGACTAAATAAGTACTCAACACTATTAAACCATAAAATGCTTGAGTAATGCAGGATGGTAATAATTAAATGTAATATATATATTCATACAAGCAGTTATTCAGATCATATACATATGAGGCACACAACAACCAAACATATATATGACAGCACTTCTCAAAACAAACAAAAAAACAAACACAATGAAAAAGTGCCCTTGAATGACATTTTTCAAAAGAGGCTCTCAAGCATTACAGTCAGATCCTGAATCTCCAAAAACATAAGACAGGAATTATTCCATGCATTTCACAAACCAGAAAATAAGGAGAAGAGCCTGGGAGACTTTGCCAGCATTAAAGGGCATTAATATCTAACAGGTCTTTATAAATAGCAATAAAAAGGCAGTAAATCTGAAGAACTGGGAACAATAACTGTGGGTTTTTATAAATGCTCACTGAACTATCATACCTGAATTTTATAAAGCACAAAGCTGAGGTTTGCCATTACCTTTTCTTTTCTAGAAAAAAACAGGAAACTACACAACAGTCTGTTAGAATGTGAAAAGTACGCTTAAGGAAGGTGTTTTAGCTGATGGTTTTAAAATTCAAAGAAAGAGAATTTTCAGAGCAAAGAGTTCAGAGCCAGACTGGCCTAAATTGTTCAGACTGTTGTTTAACAGCATCATACTTGGACTATGTGGCTGTGCAGGAAAGAAAGTACTTCTGGAGAAGAACACATTCATTTACCAAAAAGACCAGGCAGAACAGAGTATACTCTTATTTAAATCTTCAAAATTAACTCTTCTAGTAGTTTTCACATGACAGAAACAATTATGGATCTGACTAAAAAATTACTTCTACACTTTTCTGACTTGGTTTCTCCACCGCTCAAAGATAATGATAGCTTATAAGCAATTTTTGTAGCTGAGTAATCTCTGAAATAATTCTCTATTAGAGGCCATGTGACAATTCTCAGTGTCAGACAGCTTTTAAAAAGCTGCAGACTGGCAAGAAAACAAGTAGGGTTAGCCTGACAGAATTCAAGAAGCGTTTGACTTAGGTACATGGTGTGACTCTTGGGGATGGTCCTGTGCAGGGTTAAGGGTTGGACTCAATGATGTTTGTAGGTCTCTTCCAACTCAGCATATTCTGTGATTCTATGATATATACAGTTACAGTTTACATCAGTGTTACAACAAAGAAGAGATTCTGCTTCACCTTTTTTTTTTCATTATTATTGCAACTGAAGGAACATTGAGAGACAATTCATATAACCCAAATGGGTAACAAAAAGAGTATTAATACTATGGAAGTACCTTATAGACACCTTGAAATTATGGTAGCACAGGTCTATCTTAACACTTTCAGCTCCACTGAGCTGAACAGAGAGTGGAGCTGAACAGAGAGTAAGCAATACTACCAGAGGCCTGGACCTACAAATCATCTTTAATAGG
Source organism: Corapipo altera (assembly GCF_003945725.1). NCBI lineage: Eukaryota > Metazoa > Chordata > Aves > Passeriformes > Pipridae > Corapipo > Corapipo altera. The sequence goes on along the minus strand of NW_020884885.1, from coordinate 3,585,109 downwards.
CAAAAAGTATGAATATGTGCTATATAGTATACAAAAGCAAATCTGACATGTCTAGGACATAAGGCATGCACTACAAAGTCTGGCATACACAGTGCCTATTTGGAAGTTAGGCAGCTAAGACATAATGCATGTCCCAACTTTTCTCTTTTCCTTGGAGTTAAGAGGTTTCTAGTCAGAAAAAGAGGACATATTGGAGAAAAGCCAGATAAATCACAACCCCGCGGAAATGCTGCGCATCTCCACTCCCAGCTGCATTTCACTTGCCTCAGACTGGTCACTGGAGATACTGGAACAAGCTGATATGCAAAACTAGAAAGTTATTCTAATTTTCACAAAAATTTCTGTAGTTTTGGATCAAACCAACTTTAAGTTAAACACAGCCAGGAAAATCATTGATCAGGAATTAGTCATAAATGCTCCAAGAGCTATATCCCAAAAGGGATGTTTTTGTCTTCCTCTCCTTCTCCCAGCTGAACATCACCATTTTGCACGCATACCTGCTGCCACTGTCATTTTGGCCCTTATCAACTTTGTTTCCCGTCAATCATTCTTTTGACTGCATCTACTTTCAGAAACATTATTGAAACAAAGACAAAACACTTTAGAACACACAACCAGGACCAGAAGTATTCTTTTAACATAGGTTTGATCAAAACTGGTAAGTCGGTAAAACATTTGCACTTCACTGTAAACCAGAAAAAGGCTATCTCCCTTCAGAACCATCAAGACAATCTTCCATTCTGAAAGAGGATATTCACTGAAAGCAGCAGAAGGCAGTAAGGAAAGTGTCTAACAAACTTCTCTAAAATTTCTTCTCAGTTCATTGGAGATGGTATAAAATGTCAGGCCCAGAAACAGTTAACAGTAGAGCATTCACAAATTTGTAGAAAACAAAACATCAGAAGGAGGAGGGACAAAACCAAAGAACAATCTGAACAAGCATTCCTACTCAGGTAGCAGTTAAGCATGTACTCAATTTTAAGTATATACTTAAAACACTAATTAAAATATGTTTAAGTGCTTTCCTGATTCTTTGATACCAAAGAATTCAATCAGACGTTAATGGAAAAAAATTTGGCAGTATTCATAGCATTCTATTTAATACTGGAATGCAGAAGAGTTATTCAAAGACAAAATGCAGTCTGCGGCAGAGCCTGCGTGTTCTTGCAAGTGTAAGTTACAACTAGCCTGGCTACTGCACTATGGAATTGCACACAGCCATAAAAATTAGTATTTCAAGGGAAAAAAAGCATAATAATAGAACTGGAAGATGGACAGAGATCACAGAAACAAAGTGCTTTCAAGTAAGTTTCAAGCAAGGAAATATTTTAAATATGCACGTTTAAAAAATAAACATAGATTCACCAGACTAATATTAAGAGCTTAAAGGAAATGGTGTTAAACTGGAGGATGCAACAACAGAACAGGATTTAGGCAAACTATGTATGCGAAAAAAAAAGTTATGGAACAAAAATCAGTATCTGGCCACAGAGATGGAACTATGTTTCAGGTAGATCACAGTAATATTATGATGAAAGAATAGCAGTGAACGTACCTTTTATTGTTCAGTCCTCATGAATACAAACCCAAGCCATGAGAATATAATGAGGTTATATGTAGAGCTGTATTTCTTCTCCATACATCAGAAGAAAGACAATAAGCATAAAAGTTCAGACTAATAACACCAACACTACTTCTAAAAATAAAGGTAATTATGTCTATTAAGATTATTGCTTTTAATTGCTTCATTTACAAACTGTAATCAATGGTCAGCATTGAGCATTTTAGAGATATTTGGCATTACCAGGAAACATCACAAGTGTGTAGCAATCTGACACTAGTGACCCCAGATTGAAAAATTCAAAAGCTAACCTAGCGATGTTATATTCAGAAATGAGAGATGAGGTTAAAAGCACTTCAGCTCAAAAGTAATTTTAAAAACCTGCAGTTTTTACAGGACTACATCTCAGAAAACACAGACAGCCCTAATAATGAGTAGAGTGAAAGATGTAAACATTATTTTTAATACACAAGTAGACTTTAGAAAATGAACATTCAGACTAATACAGCTGATTGAGAGGAAAATAAACTATAGCAGTTGATATGTAAGAATGAAACATAGGGAGCTATGCAGAATTGAAAAAGCAAATAAATGAAGACATAAACCAAAACAAATTCCTGAAGCACATCTAAAGCAAGTAAACAAAGAATCTGCTGGCAAGAAAAAAGAGAAAGGGGATAAGGATCACTTACAGAAAGAATATGATTCTGTTAAATAAGTTCTCAGTGAAGAATCTTACACAAATATTTATCCTGATCTCACAGCTATTTTCAAATAACAGAGATAAGGTACCACCAAGAGTGAGGGCATCAAAAAAGACACTAAAGTGGCAAATTATAGAGAAATGCAACAACAGGGTTGCCTGAAACACACCTAAGATTTGTGTCAAAACTCACATTCAAGTGGATGAACTCCTTAAAATTCCGCTGTAAAACATCTCATCACAACTGCATCACAACTCACACAAATATGCCCAAGTTCCATACAGGCAGCATATTTTTGCCCATCTGTATGCTTATACTCTGTCCCATTACTTTTTTCACAACAAAAAAATAAAATTCCCTCATACGTGTAGGCATAAAACACCCATCTGCAACTCCCTTCTTCTCAGGCCTTGCTAGAACTCCACAAACTCACCAAATGTCCAGCGTGATGTCATTTGGGCCAAGATATCAGACCTCAGGTATCTGGGACTTAACTGTTTTCCTTCTCCTTCAGAATGTCAATTTGTAGAGTGTATTATTACATGTGAACATCTTACATTTAAATACTTGCACTGGAAAATAAAGATCATTTATGTAAGTTTGAGATACCTGTATTAACCTTTGAGTTTTGCCATTTTTGTGTGTGGGTCATTTTCAGCGACTGCAGATAATATCAAGTGGCATCTGAATAGGAATTAATTTTCAATAAAACCATATTAGACACGTTTCAAAAATACTGAAACACACTATTGGCACAACTACTGCTCCTGTGTTGCCTTGGGGACATCTTTATAGGTATCCACTATGGGAAAAGAGCCCACAACTCTAATCTTTATGACTTCTATCTTTTCTACACAGAACGATCACTATATGAGACTGTAGTTTTACATATGTTCACGTATGTTTTAAATGGTGTAAGATGAGACTGAAATGAGAAGAAACGATCCTGCCCTCTCCTGTATCTCATTTCCATCCCTGAACTGCTGCCTGTTCTGTGCAGGAAAATGTTTCTGTGGTCATAAATTGAACAGGACCAAAAGAACTGAAGCAGTTCCCCTGTCTGGATGGAGGGAGATTGGGATGGCTCCTTTCAGCAGCCAGTTACTGTGCACATAGAATATTTGCAGAATTACAGGATAAAAGAGTCTGCCCTAAAACAGAGGTCATGCCAGGACCAAAACTAAGAGAATAATATCCCACCACTACTATGATTTCAGACCTTCAAAGGAGAACAAAAGTCGTAATTGCCCTTACGTTAGGCTCTTTTCCATTGCTACAACGTGGGAAAATATCATTTCATTACATCCTTATTTCTGGTCCTGGTAGTTCTCAACATTTTAGATCAGCCAGCCATGACTGAAAAACCGGCTATAACCCAATGTATACCTCAAACTATCATATTATTTGCGAGAAGTGAAGGAAGCCGTTACCTAATAGGCTGTCTATTTATCCTATTTATTTTAAATGGTATTGTCTGGAGGTGTTTGTAATTTTGAACGCTATAACTTTTTTTCCAGGGAGATGCAGATGAGAAAGCCAAGGAGTTGCTAAACAGACCATGAGACATTAAATGCAATTCACAGCTGCACCCTCCCCATTCTCCAATCCACAAGATACATCTTTCACACAGTCTTTAGGCTTTGATTGTTGAAGAACGCTAATCAAGATTTACTAGTAATTTCCCAGGGAGTTTATTTCTTCAAAGATGACAGCAAAACTGCTCATCAGAACAATACACTTCATGGCAATATGTTTACATAAATGCTTTTCTCTAAAAGGAAAGGATTATGTGTATGTAATATTTACATAGAAACACTTCCTCTGAAAATAGCATTTGCTACACTTCAGCTGGTGACTAACACGCAGCCTGATCCGCAACAGTAAGGTACCACTTACAATCTCTTCAGAAACCTTCTTAATAAGCATTTAACTATTCTACAGAAATAGAAGGCAAACAATCAGATTAAAAACTGCAGAAAACCTTGTAGCATATGTCTGGGAATTGCCTGTTACATTCTCTGTTAAGACAACTATCTAGAATACCAATTGGTCACATCTCACATAGAGGCATCTGTTTTTCTCTCTAAGTTCATTGAAAAAAAGTCAAGCATGCCAAGAAACCAACTTCTAGTGAAGTTATTCTGCCACCTGCTGTTGCATTTATGGATATACTAGATATTTTCATAGAATCGGGTTGGAAAAGACCTCCAAGATCATTAAGTCCAGCCCTTGATCCAACACCACCATGGTTACCAGACCATGGCACTAAGTGCCACATCCAGTCTCATCTTAAAAACCTCCAGGAAGGTGAATCCACCACCTCCCTGGGCAGCCCATTCCAATGCCTGGTTACTCTCTCTGTAAAAAATATTTTCCTAATATTCAACCTAAACCTTCCCTGGCACAGTTTAAGACCATGCCCTCTTGTCCTGCTGCTGGTTGCCTGGGAGAAGAGACCAATCCCCACCTGGCTATAACCTCCCTTCAGGTAGCTGTAGAGAGTGATGAGGTCTCCCCTGAGTCTCCTCTGCTCCAGGTTAAATGCATCTTTTCAATAAACAAAAAAAACTAATAAAAGAGAGGGATACTTCCTTTTTGAAAAAAACTGATTCTTAATTATGAACTATTAATATATTAGAATCTATTTCTCTTGTTGACTTCTCGAGTTTGTGACCCAAAAGATGCTTATCACCGAGACAGAAGGGGACAGGGGTGAGAAGGAAAGCCTGGTACAAAGGAAAAGCCTAACAGCCTTCTAGTCTGAAAACTGTGATCCCAAACACTGCTGGATTACAATATCAAAACAAAGAACAGGATAAAAGAAACACTGAAATTCATCAGTCCACATTCATTGTCTAAGTGGGAGAGAAACTATAACAAACGGTATTGAAAAGGTAACTCCTCTTACACCTTCAGTTCTATTAGTAGTACAGCTGAGGATTTAGTGAACTTGACAAAGTCCTTTTCCAATAAGCCAGTGACAAGAAGGTCACCATCCCAGCCTTGCTGCTGCAGTTCATGCCAGCTTATTTTCAGGACAGCAACTACACCACCCTCCCCACGTTAGGCCACACAAAACACCTTCTCACAGAACCAGTGTGGCTACATCCTATGGTGTTCTTATGTTGCCCATCACTTTGCACGTGCTTAAATTTTTGTCTCCACAGCAGGCAGGTAGCAGTAGTATAGGAAGAGTTTAGGGAAAGAACTGGAAAACAATGGAACATCCAAAAAGCCAGTAGAGGAAAGTCAGGGGTAGCAGAGTGAAAGATGATCCTGAAAGATCTTACTTGAAATATTACTTGAAAAATGCCTTTGGATTTTTAATTATTGTAATTTGTGAAAAATACAACTCTAAATGTTACCCAAACTGCAAGACAAAAATAATCTCTCTTTGAAGAAGGAAACCCTGACTCCACAAAACAAGCATCCATGAACACATCTCCTACCCTACGAAGATTTTCTCATATTAACAGGACAAGAGAGCCATGAGTTGCCTCTCATCCAAACAGCACTGGACTAAAATTGCTTAGCTCATGAGACTGGAGGGGGATCACAGGACAGCATGGTTAACCACTTTTTGTATTAAACATATCTACTCGGTCTACTCTTCCTTTAGAGCACTACTAAAAGCTTGTTCTACCTTGCAAAGCTTGGCAGCTGCCCACTGCCATTTACTATGAATATTCAGCTGTTCCTTCAGGCTCTTCATCCCTTTGATATCCTATTGCCTGTTACACATTAGACAGGCGTACAACCCTTTTTTTGCAAGTGGTACCTGCATGGCAGCTTCACACTCTTTCAAATGAAGCCTCCTAGCAATTTTTGTTTTCCCCCTTGGTCAAGTACAGGGATTAGTTCTCCAGACAACGGCTCTGCATTCCACCACTGGTCCTTCTCAGGGCAGTGCTCCAGCAGTCCCTGAATGAAGGAGCATCTCACCTGCTGCAGGAAACCCCACACAGTTGCACTCTCTGAAAGGGAGGACAGACCTGTTGGTGGAGTTAGATGAGCTCAGAAGTGGTTTTGTCCCTTGCTTCCTTGATTTCTAGTAGATTTGTCTCATTGGTGAGCCCAGTGAGCAGAGTCGCAACATTAATTACTGCTTTTCATTTCCAAATGAAATTCTATTTATAATTTGCATATCACGGGAAGAAAACTTTAACCAGATCTTAAGGTATTTATATAGACCCATCAACTTTCACCTCCCTATATGCTAAATATTATTAGCCCTGTTTTTTGAAGCAGAATAACAAAAGTGATTAAGAGATAGGCGAAGAAAATCTGTAGCAGAGCTAGATCCTAATACAGATCTTGGCCTCTCTTTCCTTTGTACTGAATACTAAATAAACCCGCAAAATAGCACATGCATGCTTAAATATAATTCTTTTTTAGAAAGGTGTTTTTACTAGATCTGGTTTCAGACTTCTGTTTTCTGTACTAAAAGAGAAGGTCATCTTGTAAAAACTCAATTTTTTTTCTGCTCCTGAATGTTTTTATCCTTTGCTGCATGTGTATATGCAGTTGTTACATTAAGAATTTATGCAGATGTTTTAGTTTTTATAGTAAGTTAATTTCCTTGCTGTACCATAGATGGAAGCCAACTAGCATTTTTTCCAGCCTGTCTTTTTGCATTCTAACATGATTAACTTGTTTTTTTTCCCCCATAAGGTATTTTCCCATAGGAATTCCCATAAGGAATGTTATTCCTTGCAGTGCTCTGTTCATATAATTCTTGTCCCTTTCAACAAGGCAGATAATTAGACACTTTTCCCCTGAAGCCAGATCATCTATTGATAAAACAAGATGTACTATCAAGGCCACACCCTATGATATGATTAATTTGTTCTCTGACCTCTTTTTAATCACATTTGGGACTTCAGTTTTGGAAGAAAACACACCTGGACAGTGCACAAAAAGATGACATCTCAGAGCTGTATCATGGCTGGACTGCACGTCCCAGTCCTCCAGTGATTTAAAATGCTAATTCTCTTGCATTTGATAGTGCAGAAGTTACACATGACAGACTCTTGTAAGAGCAAAGGCATTTTTGACACAGTCCTCATTCAACTGAGTGTTAAATGCCATCCAACTGTCCATTTCTGAGTCCAATAAAATAATCCATAACACGGCCACATTGGGAAGATAATCGTAATTCCCCCACCTCCCCTTTGCTTTGATCATGCTGAAACTAAGTCCATAAGAAATGCTTCTCTTAAGATCTCTTACCCATTAGTTTATTTATTCTATTATATATATACACTAAGAGATGTGTATATGCTGATGAAGTAGAATGAAGATGGAGTAACAGAAGTTCGGTTGTCCAGTGCATTGAAAAGTATCCAAAGGCCACACAGAATTTATGGTCTATGTATAATTTCTCATACACTGAAAAATTTCATTATGCTGCATCAACTACCATACACTGTCAAGAAATTATACTGCTGCTAAACCCCATGCATCGCTGTGACCAAGAATGAGTTGTTAAACTACAATACAGTGTAATATATATGAAGGGGAAAGCAAAAATCCTTCTGCCAAGTCAAATCTGAAGACTATTTTAGGGAAGAAAACAGGGATGCTCTTTCAGGATTTAACTGGAACACCTAGATCTCCATGCAAAAAATGTGGGGTTTTTTGGTAAACACAAGATGTAAAAACCATGGGTTTGCAGCTCATCCATCAAATACCCTGTCCAGCAGTAATCTTTTACTCCAGAACATGGGCTCAGACCTGACTCAGAGGGAAGAACACCTCTAACCAAACTGCCAGCAATGGTTCCTGAGCACAGGTTTGTTGCCCACACACCCACCCTTCATGGGGGAGCAGTCACCCACCCCTTTACTGTCCAGAATCAACCTTACTTGAGAATTCTGACAAAATGTACATTATGCAACTTTCATTAAAGAAAGTGTAAATGCAGTAGCCTATTAATAAATACATCTTGCATAATAGTTATGAAAAGGTTTTTCATTTATTGTCCTGTTTTGAATACCTGGCTGATTCACAGCAGCCCCTGGAAACAGTCTGCCAACACTGAGATGCCCAGCTTGCTTAGACATTTCTGGCAGTGCTTCCATTCCTTTACACATCAACAACAAGCCAATTTATTATCTAGCTTGCCTGATCTATAGTGCAATGCAGCCAGGACCTGAAGCTATTTCCTTAAAATCAAATGAGTCAGGACATGAAAATGATTAACCAAAATAAAGAGGTTTAAAAGCTGCAAGAAAACTGCTCTAAGTCTCTGTAAAGCAAATATTGTAGCATTTGGAAAGCCGGGGCTTTCCACAGACTGATAATACTGGGATGCTTTGTTATTTCTTTCTCAATATTGTGATAGGAGCAGTAGACAGATAGACAATGGCTATTTATCTCTGATGCTACATTTATGCTCTGATGTTCAGCCTGAGAGATCTACAGGGTACAGCTATATGACCTTTTGCGGGTAAACACAATCTGATTGTGCCTGTGGTCTAAGAATGGAAAACATGTTAGTGCAATGCCAAGACCAAGCTAACACACAGTGCATCTTGTCAGGCTTCAAAGAAAACACACATCGACCTCCAACCTTAGATACTGACATGGTATGGAGAAAAACAGCAGTTCAATGCACAGATTTACTTTTGTTGCAAGAAAGAGTTACCTTGCACCAGACTCCATTGTCAAGCTGAGAAAAAATGCAAGCAGCTAGGGAAGGTGCTGGTACCTGACTTCTGTGCCTTCTAGAACCTCAAAGTAATTAAAGCACAGACTTAGCCAATATCAGAGGAAAAAAAATAAAAGGATGCTAATTGTCATTCTAGTGCTCATCCATGCAAATCACATGGCAGTATTATAAATATGTATCCTCTAAGACAGACACGGCACTCAAATGATCGTAGATTTTACACTTAGTTTCCATGTCTTAAACTGCAAAGGTTCTATGGAGCATTACATTACTTAAAGGGAAGAGAAAGAAGCAAAGTCAATAGTTTTGAGGGCTGGCACTCAGCAACTCTTCTGTGAAAACATGGATGAAACAAAGGAACACCCTTAGGCCCAAGTAAATACAACTCAAAAGAATTTCCTGCCCCTCAAAATATCATTCCCTTTGCTACAATAATATGCTTGCAGTGCTGAGAACTCTTAGTTAAAAATCCCCTCACTTTATCTGTTGCATATTTATCTATTTTTAAATATACATAATAATGTTAAAACACATTTTTATATGTATAGACCCATATAGACTTTATATATGGAATTTCTTTCACTTTTTAAGGAAATGTATTGTTTCCAAATGCTGCCACTGTTATAGTCTTAGACAACAAGAGTTTCACTACAGAGATTAATTACAGCAGGGACAGGGTAAAATAATCTTTTTCCATGCTACCTTATCACAGAGCTGCTAAACTACCTCTGGCCAAGTTCCTTCTTGTAAACATTAAATCTTCAAGTGCTGAATAAATTATGGCATTTGTAACCTTTGCCAAAGATCTGCAACAAATTTCACACACACATGAAAGAACTACCAGATGACTGTAATTTTTGTGCAACTATATCACCCAGCAATAACCAGTGATCCAGAGGAATATAGTTTACTATGTTTTGATTGAGTGGAGTGAACAGTCACTGATAAGATTAGACTTTGGATTTAAACTTAGGAAAATGAAGTGTTTTCTTTGCCTACTCTTTCTTTGTTTCTTCATTACATCCTTCAAATTAACTAATTTGACTTACAGTAGTCCTGTTTATTGAGCAAATCTCTTTACAACTGCATTTGAAAAGGCCAGGGATCATCATCATAAAGAGATTCAAAATAGTACTTCCTCCAGACTTCGCAGATTCACCCTTTACAGCTCACAATATCAATATATGTTTTGAAGTATGGAACCTACCATCCATAACACTGGACAATGTGGTCACTCCTAAAGAAAGGGATACTTAGTATTCATTACTTGATTGTGTCATCTACCAATGGGGAAAAAAAATCAGTAAAAAAACAGTGGCAATGATTTTACTTAAACCGGGCCTTAAATTTTTCTTTTTAACAGCTGACCTTGATGAGTCTTCTTAGAGACTTTAAGAAAGGCTGAATTTATCATGTAAGAGCTCCTGACAGTTTTCATCACCTCAAATTACAAAGCAATTTTGATCAGTGCAGAGGACTAGAAGGATGAATTCTGTACTGCTTTCTTGGTTCCTGATTCCCTTGCAAGCTGCTCACACAGAATCACAGTGACGAATTCCTCTTTTTCCAATATGACCTTAAATTCAGCAAACAATCCCATCTCCTCTCCCCATTAGTGCTTGGATATGAGTACACATATACATGACTTACATCCTCTATTTGGGAGAGCAGAGTGATATGACTCTCTATGGTCCCTTCCAAACTTTTCTCTACGAACACACACAAGACTCATAGAAGTTGCAAGGTATCCTGTGTGCCTTGTAACTTTTGTCTAGCATTCTGCAATCCTCCCAGACACAAACGAAAGCCAGCTTTAGATCAGGACAGATGAGCTTAGCAAAGGCAACACTTACAAGCAAGAGCAGCTAGCCAAAAGGCTGATTTCAGCTTTTACCAGGCGTTTCTTTCCTCAAAGCAAAGTAGAGGATTGCTTCCAAACTTGGCTGGATTCACCATCAATTTCAGGTTTATCAACGGCAACAGTACTCTCAACTAATAAAGGCAACTTTTACTGTAACTATTCCTATCCGGCAAAGATGTTCCAATTTTTACCTCCATTTTAAACAGCTCCAGGGGACATCACTCAAGTTTCTTCTATTTAGAAGTGATGATGAGTCTAGCACAGAAACTGTAATTATCAAATGGTCTATTTGTAAGATAAGGGAGACTACCATGTGGCTCACCATGTGAACATGCCACACACTCCACTTCCTCCTCTGTGGAGCATTTCAGAGCTTTGTTTTTAAGTTCATGCTACTCTACATCATCACTAGGACACAGATATCCCCACAGTGTTAGCAACTGTGAAGCTGCCATGCAGGTCAGGAAAAAGGACATGCTATTTTTTAGAGGGCCTCCAGGCACAAATCTCAGGTCAGTGTGAGCTTATCACATGCACTGCTCTCTCCTTCTATTCTTCCAACAAATTAAAATCCTTCATTCACAACAGTTAAGACAATAATAATAGTAGAAGAAATTATTTTTTGGAATAATTTTAAAATTTCCCTTTTTTTCAACTATTTTTGGCAAGCCTAAGGAGATTTGAAAAACATACTCAACTCTTCCCTAAGAAATGTGAACTGCAAAAATTAGGGTGACTGAAATGTGTACAGTTTTAAAGCATGAGGTTTGTGTTAACTGTTTCTCTACGTTTTCTAGACATGAAGCAAAAATATCAACGTCTTGCCAGAGAGTATGATTTAAAAACACCTAAAGCAAAGACTTTGACCATAAGTTAAGACTGATTGAATTCAAAGTGTGAGTCTTCCTGGATCAGCATTGTGGTCTACTGAAAACATCTTATCCAGCAAGATTTCAGTCTTACTTTAGGCATTTCATTCAGCTCGGACAGAAGTAGAGTGGACAGCTGTACTTTGATGAATTGGTATGTATTTTTCGTTAATTTGCCTTCATATATTATCACTAATAAACTGACATATGTGTGGCAAACTGTCAAAATGCATTACTAAAAACCACCTTTTTCAATAGAGTTTTTACACAGCAACAGAAATACTTCTTTTCACTCAAAGCCTGCAAAGGTTTTTCAGGGTAGGGGAGGATGGGGAATTTTATTTGCTAGAAGTCAGCCTGAGACAACATTACAATGAAGTGTTCCTTTAGGAAAAGAGCTGATTAACCAAAACCAATACCATATTTACACAAACTCTGATAAGGACAATGAAATCTCATACCTCAGAATATAAACAGTTGCCACAGTCATCATGGAAGTATTTCTCTGCTCACTACTCCACCGCAAGGACAGGGTGAGTAAGGCAGGAGAGGAAATGGTGCCTTATTTTGAGCTAAACAGAATGTATAAGACAGACAGATCTGCTGTATTAAATACTATGTTCCTTAGTCTTTGCCATCTGTCAAGTGATCCGTGGCTCATGTGAAATGAGTGGGTGGTCATGGTCCAGTTTGTACTAGACATTTCTCAGGATGACAGAAAAACAAAACCAAACACTGCAATTGGCACCAACCGCTGCCCTTGTTACCAGATTTCAACAGGCAAAGGACCAAACAAAACTGAAGACTAAACCTCTCCCTCCTACAGAACTAGTCACAATTTCAGAAAGAGAAAAAAGCAAGTTTGTATAACAGAGAGGGAAAGTTTGCAATGTCTCTGGTTCTGTCCTTCAGTTTTGGGTAAAGAAAGCAGAGATTTCAGCCCTTGGGACAAACAGTGACTTTACCTTCCCTGTTCTGACAATTCACCCTTGTGTGAGTACCAGCTTTGGAGACAGGAATTTACAGCACTGATCTCTTTCTCTGGGTGGACCTGATCCTAAAATAACCTGACGTTATACGAAGTTATTATCTAAAAAAAATTAAATAAATTTCATCTTAGCACTACATGCTCAACAGAGGGATGAGTGACCATGCAGGGCCCAACTTGGGACACTGCTGCCAGCCTTAAATTAGTTTTAATAACAGTTGTGAAAAGTGAAAGCTTTTTTATAAGCCTTTATTAATAAATGAACAACAATGTTTAACAGGTTTTCCACATTGAGGAATTATATTTCAAAGGTTATCCTGCTGAAAAAGAGCCAAACACCACAGCATTTATGGTGTTTTGCATTTAATACAATGCAGACTTTTCAAGCGCAAATACCTTTAATGGAAACCATACGGTAAAGGCAGACTTGCTTTTCCTTAACTTGGAATGCTTTCATTCTGAACTTCAAGTTAAAAAGGGGTTCAGGACGGGATATGAGAATTACAGAATACTCTGAGTTTAGAAGGAACCCACAAGGATCATCAAAGTCCAACTGCTGGCCCTACACAGGACAGCCCCAAGAGTCATACCATGTTTCTGCGAGCATTTTCTACACATTTTTTTGAACTCTGTCGGCCTCGGTGCTGTGATCACCTCCCTGGGGAGCCTGTTCCAGTGCCCAACCACCCTCTGGGTGAAGAACCTGCACCTAACCTCCCCTGACATAGCTTCATGCCACTCCCTCGGGTCTTGTCACTGGGTCACAAGAGAAGAGATCAGTGTCTGTGCCTCTGCTTTCCCTCATGAGGAAGCTCTACACCACAATGAGGTCTCCCCTCAGTCTCACTCTGAATGAACATGTCAAGTGACCTCAGCCACTCATGTGGCTTCACCTCAAGGCCCTTCACCATCTTCATTGCCCTCCTTTGGACACTAACAGCTCAGTATCTTTCTTATATTGTGGCACCCAAAACTGCACACAACATTCAAGGTGAGGCTGCCCCAGTGCAGAGCAGAGCGGGACAATCCCCGCCCTTAACTGGCTGGTGATGCTTTGCCTGATGCCCCCCAGGACAGGGTTGGCCCTCCTGGCTGCCAGGGCACTGCTGACTCATATTCAACTTCCCATCAACCAGGACTCTGAGGTCCCTTTCCATGGCACCACCATAAATTCCTTTTATTTCAAAGAAAAACACTCATTTAGCATACAGCCATAGTGTGAAATGCCACTATTAGATATTTCTAATTCAATATACCAACTCACTGAGTAATTTTAAATCATACTTCAGCCCCAGTTGAACAGCAAAAGCAAATCCTAACTCCTGTTTGCTCAAAACGCATCAAAGCAACTACACAAAGGCAAGCTGGATTGTACTCTGTTTCCAGCATCAGGGAATGAATACTGAAATAACAGTAATATTGAAATAACATTTACGTTATTTACTTTTAAGATTTTGCTTAGTAGCTTATAATTTTGAAATAAAGAATTTAGACAAATAATCTTGTGAGTTCTCAACAGCTTTCCTTTCACAAACCAAAACTTACATGGGAACACTCAGTATCCAGACAAAAATACTGATTTGACTAAATCTATAGGATTAATAAAAGAAAGAAAACCAGTTTTTTTCTACAAATCTCTAATATTTTAATCTTAAATATTATTTGCAATAAACAGTCCCAGATCAAAGTTACAATTTTTTGCATTGTTCCCTTCCACTTCCCAAATTTTCAAGGATATACCTGACTTCTCAAGAGGGAGCATGTCATACCGCAGAAAAAAAAAGGCATTTTCAGACTTGCTGAACACACATGTTTGACACAGAAGGTCATGTGTCTAGGAGATCATGATTTTGTGATTGCTTTTCAGTATTCAGTAATACAGTCATTACAGTAAATGTGAAGAATTCTAGATGTTATAAGAAAGAAAAGTTACTACTACACAGAAATGTAACATACAAATACACACTTCACTATCCTTTAATGAAAAATCAGCAAAGGCAAGGATGCACTAAGGTAAAATTACTGTGGTTTGCTTAGCTATACTTTCTTTTGTTTTGGCATAGCAGTATACAGCCTTGAATCAACAGGAAACTTCTTTCATCTGTCTGATGATGCATATCAATGACGAACCCTTTTAGAGGGCAGACCATATTTCTAGGTGCTTAAATATGTTGACATTTTAACAACACATATTCTTAACCTATATTAGTCTAGCAATAGCAGGCTCCCAGCAGCCCTGGCAAATCTGGTCAAAATGTATCTAGGCCTGACCAGCTGCAAGAAGACCATGACTTACATTTTCCTTCGAGTCCTTTTTAGAAACAAATTTCCCAAACAAAAACAAGGCATAACAAACACAAGAGGCAACCAACATTAAACAAATTCTAAAGCTGTATCTTCACTGCAATCAGCACAAGCAGGCACGCTGGTGCTAGCTTTACTCCAACAACAGCAGAGGAGAGCAGAGCAGCAGAGGCTGGAGGGCACGTGGCTCAGGCTTGCTGGAAACAGTGGGTGCTTGGGCAGGTTGCTGGTTCAGATATGCCCACACACACTGCAACTGTGTCTGCAGCAGTACTGTAGACACACTGTAAATGTACTGATCAGGAAATCAATCTGTTAGAGTCATGTATTTGAAAGGCAAAACTGCTGATTTTGAAGCTATTAGTTCTAAAGCAGAGGTGAAAAATAAATTGCTAATGTCCTGAGAGGTAATATATTTGTCTGAATTCAATAAAGAAAAACCAGCATTCACATTTGCACAATGTTTTTTTCCTGCTTGCAAAAACAGTTTCTCCAAATCTCTCTGGGTAAGATTAGAAGATTTCAAGACCGATGAGTCAACCATGAGCCTAAATACTTAAAAAAAAAAATTTATAATGGAATACTACAGAACTCAGTTTGTTATGACACATACTGCTTTTCTGAAGTCATCAGACTTAGCTGCTATACAATTTTTAACCAGTGGACAAAGCAGTGCAAATATAAAATTTGATAAGGTTCTGAAGAAAAGGAAAATAACCCCACCAACACAATCTGATTAAAAAAACCCTAAAAACAAAACCCCAGTAAGACCAAGCTGTTGAATCATTTGTCAATATACACATCCAGCTCTGTGAAAGAAGGGTAGAGGAAGGTCACTGAACTGTTCTGTCAATCTTGTTTTGTGGGGCTTGTATATCCCTTAAAGTATATGTGCAGAATAAGGATGGGTATTTCTTGATTTTAACAGACCACACATACTATCTGTGGTTGTTACAAACAGGGTAAGTCCAGGGTAATCACTGTCACCAGCTGGAGAGAGAGCACTTTCAAAAACTTTTAGAATCTGAAATTGCTCATGTACTAGTTAAAGAAACTGCTTTGAATTAAAACACACAGCATGCCAAGAGCTGTTATACTGATAGCTTAATTTCTACAGGTCTTTCATCCCAAAATAGGAATCTATAAGTTCCATAGGCTTCCTGTAGGCTGGGTTTCTGCTAACATTTTACATGAGTGTAATGTCAAATAGAAGATCAACAGCACTATTCTCTTGAAGGCAGAGAGAATATGAGTAGCTTGTGAAGAGAGAGGATGGTACTAATTTTTTTCAATAAAGCTGTTCAATGGAAGACATTATAGAATTAGAACCTAAAAGAAGCATGTAAGATAAATAGGTATTTTTATTTTTTAATGCCTGGAGATTATAAGATGACTGCTGTGCATAAACATTAAGTTCTGTAATGTCACCGAAGTGCAGCCATCCCAGAGGTCAGAAGAAAGCTGCTTTTCAAGAGCATACATGTTATCCAACTGCTTATCACAAAAGCTTACAAGAACTCCCTGAAACAACATCTCAGCCTTGGCCATATTGATCAACATAACTGGTCTACCCTGGCCTCAAATCGGAAGGTCTGGAGACACACTATCTTTAATGCTGATGATGCTTTTGAGAAAGCACACAGGATCACTCTTGAGGAGAAAAGACAACACAGAAAGAATCGTATCTTGCAGAATATACCACCTAAGGAGTCTTTCTGCTGTGCCTTTTGCAACCGGACGTGCCTGTCTCATATTGGCCTTTTTAGCCACCAGCGCACTTGTAACAAATGTGGGTAGAGCCCTCCTCAAATTTCGTTCGCAAAGCCCAGTCATGATATCACAAAAGCCATACTTTTTATAGCAAGGACAATATAAGTAAAGAAAATTCAGCAACTTTAATATAACATCAACTTAATGCATAACAGTTTGTGTAAAAATTGACTAAAATAAATAACAACTAGTCTGGGCCTTGGCTTCATACTTCATCATAAAAGCTGACTTTAGACCATGCAGGATTCTCTAAAACTATATCCCAAGATCTATTGTCCCATCATAATGGGAATGTCCTATAAACAAAGTGTTTCTGTGGAGACTGCTCTTCCAAACACTATCCCAGCCCCATTCCCTCTCTCCTGGATTATTTGGCAAACTCAAACTGATACCTGGTAATGCCAGCACTTCAGATTGACTGTAGCACTAAGAAAGCTGCTTTAGAACAGACAATACATCCAGCCCCAGCTGGGTCTGAAAAGGATAGTGACAACTTGTTAGGAAAATGTTCTAAAAGAAAGACAAAAGTCAGTGTTAATGACTGAAGAGATTGATTAAAGATTTAAAAAGTAACTGCAGATCTTCTTTAAATAACAAAGCACAGGAGGAGGGATAATAGACAGTAAGAGCATAAAAAACCCCAAGATTATCAGCAGAGAAATTATTTATTCTTCTACAATGAACTGTACTTTGGAGATTGATTTCATCATTTATATTTACCTCAGAGAAAACTGCCCAACAGCAATTGAGTAGAGTTTACCATATGGTTTTTTAAAAAAAAGAAACCCACAACAAATGCCTCATAGTAACAGAATATCAAGGTGAATAAAAGCACTGACAAAAAATAAACGGTAGAGAGAGATCAGCAGATATTTAGGGCACTGGACAACTTATATCTACTACGGAAGGGTAGAGGATTTAGTTAACCCTGCCAGGACTTGAGTCTATGGTTCAAGAGAAACAGGATTTAAAATGTAATGCATAGACCACATAAGCATTCTCTCTCTACACTTCTAAACTGGACATGTTGACATTCCCTTCTCAACAGTTTCTCAACAGCTAAATCATATAACATTATATAAATGCTTGATTGGAATTTTGGAAGCCAAGAGGGAGAAGAAAATACTTAGTACCAGTTGAAATGTTTTCCTTGTCACTTTTTAATCCCATTTTCTGTGAGGGCACTAAAGAAAAAGAATGATGGTTGCTCCTAGATCTTAGAGCTTTCCATTTTGAAAAGCTAAACTTTCTTAGGATCTAGTTCATGTATATTATAACATCCTTTATACTTAAGATATTTCTGTAGTTCATCACCAACCATAAGGCAGGTCTATCTGATTGCTAGGAGGTATCAAATTACTGGTATCAAATATATCAAACATTTTTCTGGTACAGCTACAGAAACTGTTAAAACCAACTGGTATCAGAACTGCCAAATCTACGGAACCACTGAGGCACTCAGGAAAAATTTGGAAAAGATCACCTGTTTGGTTCATATCCATAGCTGTCTTGTAACACAATATTTTATTTCATTCTACTTTTTTAATAACTGCTTGAATAATACACAAATGTTGCAACAACACTGTACTAAATCAAACACCGTGCTCAAGGCTAACACAAAAATAGTATCCAGAATGAGACAATGTGGTTTGTAGATCAACGTTCAGGCTGCTGCTAAACCCCTGCGATCTTAGTCAAGTAATCCCAATCCAGCAGCAAGTACTGATCCCTGTGCACAGCCCAGAAGGCTGACATCTGTCCCAGAAGCTGATTATAAGCATCTGCCTATATTAGGTGGATTCAAACTTACAGTTCTCACTTCAAAAAGAAAATGTTCTCCTAGTCAAACTATGACATATATTGTAATCCAGACTCTCTATGCCCTTCCGTTCATCTTTGGCCTCTGAAGAGTGAAAAAATAAACAGGGAAAACTCTTACTGCTTAAGATCATGCAAAAATGAATCCTGTCTCTGTAATACAGTCAGAATGGTACTCCTCTTGACCATGTACAAGCTTATATATAGATGTTAATTACAAAAATCTCCATTTGCACAGAATACCACATTCCTACCAAGATGTAGGAATGTTATTTCAAAACAGTGTTCTAATGGATTACAATCAGACTCTTCACTGTTCTCTCTCAGGTCCACTTACAGCTGCAACAGATCTTGCTTCTGCCACACTGGCCCATGCGGCAGTCCAGTATCTAGATCCGCGCACCACCAATAACATTTGCATTATGTTAGCACCCATAAACTCTATTCACAGATCAGGACTGTGCTCTACATCCTGCACTGTACAACCCCAGATGAAGAGACCGACATCACACTCAACCTGCCTATCCTGCTCCAAAAGACCTTTAGTGAACAACTATACAGATAGCTCCAATGCAATTCTGTCTACTGCATCCAGTGCATAAGGAAGTAGTTTCACTTGTATCAGACCAATGGTTTATCTATCCAGCACCCTGACCCTGAAAGTGGCAATAAGAGAGCACATTGTACTTGAGAAACTGGCTGAGCTATTTCTCTTGAACTTCCTTACCAACTACATTCATTAAGGTAGGTATGTTAGATTCCTTTAGAATCTGTTTATGGCATGTGATCCTGAATTTGCCTTATCTCATTTGCACCACCTAATTTCTGGATGGGATTTTCTTTGGTTTTTTTCATTTTCAATAATGGAAAGAAAAATTTGATTTTAAAGTTCTTCTAACAGCTGCTTCTGGAGTTAGTAGAAAAATGCTCTTCAGTCATCAGTAACACAACTCCTCTACTTGCTGACTCCTCTATTTGCAGATTTCTAAGCTATTCTTGGGTAAGACATCATTTCACAGAATCCCAGTGAGTTGATCCCTGAGTTGAAAGGGACCCACAAGGATCATTGAGTCCAACTCTTAGCCCTGCACAGAACCATTCCCAAGAGTCATACCATGTGCCTGAGAGTATCATCCAAATGCTTCTTCAACTCTGTCAGGCTTGGTGCTGTGGCTACTTCCCTGGGGAGCCTGTTCCAGGGCTCCCATTGTGTAGTTTAACAGATAATTGCATGTAGAAACTTCACCTGTAACAAGGTCAAGGAGCTACTGAACATCAGATTTAAGGCATTTCTAGACTGACTGAAGTTCTTAGAGATGGATGCCAGAAAAGCTGATATGGGACAAGTTAGCCCTAAGGCTCAGCTGCTACATTTCAGTGTACTGTGGTTTTGGTATTTACTTAATTCAATAAAATCAGAATTGGACCTACTTAACAAAAGGTCATTATTTCCAAAGGAGAAACAAAACTCCAAAACACTGTGTAGACACAGACTTTAACACATAGTGCACTGTTCCTACATCAGTGACACAGACTTTGGATACCACACTCTGCAGCAGTAATAATGCATTTGTAGTCCCATCAGCCATCCTGGTAAAGCAATGTCTCAAATGTATGTTTGATATGCCCAATTAATACACGTTCACATATTTGCATATTTGCTTTTTCAAGCCAGGTCCATTATTCATCAGCCTTAGGTACACGTTATCTTAAAGAAGAACTACATAAATGCCATCCAGCTTAAAGAATCAGCCATCCATTCCTATACAGTCATAAAACATTACCACCTCCTTGTAGTTAAGGACCAAAATATGGGGAGGGTGAAGCTCAGATTCATCTCACCTAAGTGGTTCAGTAAACAGCATAGGCTTGGTATCCTTCCCTTCCCAGGATTCCCTTAGAGTTATAGGGGAAGAGATGCAAGGGAGCATTATTTATTGTAGGAAACAGAGATATCAGAGGCTTCTGTGCAGTTATGTGAAGTTTGACATAAAAAAAGATGTGCCACATAGAGCTCAACCTGGCAGGTAAATCAGCCACACAGAGACAGTTTGTGTGATACCGTGGTCTGTAGACACAGATTAAGCATCCTTCTCTAACTTTTAATCAGATAAAAGAAAGCTTAATGTTGCTCTAAGACTCAAGGAGTCTTAAAAGCCTTACATGAAGTCAAACATTCACTCATTTATATCACAACAGAAAACTGCCATCATTTGGTAAAGCATTTCAGCTGCTAGCAAGCTGCATCATACTTGAAATGGTAAACTACAGGTGAAGACCACACAGACCCAACTTAAAATCCTGCTTCATTCACTCTCTCCCCCTTGGTCTTATCAAACACATCAGAGACTACAACAGAAAGGTACTTGTTAATGCTCAAAGCCTCAATCACATTGCCCATTTTCTCAGGCTAACCCACAGTATGCACTTCACGGCCAAGTAAAGTGCCACAAAATAAATAATTAAAAACAACTAGAAGATGATTACTGCTTTGTGACTCCAACCCAGAAGCTTGAAACTTGAGTATAATTCAATTTTCTCGCTTCAGTGAATTCCTTCTGCCATCCAGCTAATCTGACACATTTCCTCCTGCTCTGATTATTAAAAAGGAAAAGCAGGTAGAATAAACATCAAAGAGCAGCATTACTGCCTTCTGTGACACCACGGTGTTTCCCAAAGCTATAGTTAAAAAACAACCAGTGAACTTTATGATCCCTTAGCAGCATGAGCACAAAAAACAACGTAAGGCACTCACTACCCAAGAGGCATTATTTACATGCAGTGAGGTTTGGAAAGCTGGGACTCAGTGAGACAGCACTACAACAATGGTAGAAGTACCACAAAACCAGACCATCCTTCTTCATGGGGGCACAGCTCTAGTCCTGTCTCAGTACTGAAAACATCAGCTCATAATACTTTTCCTTTATCTTTTAGCCCTTTATATTCTAACATCATACCTACACAGGCACATGTATCATAAATTCACTCAACTCAATCTTAATTCATGCTACTTTTAATAATAATGAAGATGTTCAATCAGCTTCACCTTTATTTTTGGGATAGCATACACTGCCATTTGGCTTGCAGTCTCCCAATAACTCCAAATACCACCAAGTTATGCCACGAAAATAGTTGAACTATTCTACTATTCTTTTTACTTGTGCACTTCCTCCCAGGTCAGAACTGGTAATATGTAGTAATCAGTACTATGAACTGATCCTGGATTACATGGGATTGACAAAATAAGAAACACCTTTTTGAACATTTATACTTACATAAACTCCTCAAAAATACAAAAGTAGACTGAGACTTAAAACATAAGCTATTGTCTTGGAAATGTTTTCCTAGGCTGGTACCACAGAAAACTGCAGTGGCCAACAGATCAGACCTTAAAAATTCCTTTCCTTCCAAAGCACTTAATTCAACGCTATCAAGCAAAAAAAAAAAGTTGCTTTAACACAGGACAAACTTTCTAGAAGACTCCAATTGGATTAAATAAATTTCTACGTCGAAGTTTCAACACTTGTAATTGCCTTTTTTAAGGCTGAGGGGCTGCAAATGAATTAAAAAACCCTCCAGCTCCAGATTCAAACAAAACCACAGACTTCTAAGCCCTCACTGAAAATAACACATGCATACACAGACCCCTGGAGCAGGCCCCTCAGCAAGTTCTCAGACCAAGGGTCTTAAAGCACAAACATCCACATATTTCAGGTATCAGCCTGAATCAAGCACAATTGTGTCCATCTCCATCCATATGCCTGATTGTTTTCATGCACCTGACCCAAGTCCACTAAAACACTTTCTGCAAACTAGATCAGGTTCCCAGTTCCTCTAGCTCCTAGATGCCCTCTCAGCCACACCTGCTGCAGGAAGATGTCCCAGAAACTCAAGCTGGAGAGGGGAGGGTTATGAATCTGCAGCTAAAGAAAGTAACAGCTATAACCCCAAGGTGTAGTATTTCAAAATGACTGTGTTGTACAGGGCTCACTTGTGTGGACAGACACTGCTGACTTGGGTCAGCAGTGCAGCTTTGCCCACTGATGACCGACCTCAGCACAGGGCATTCTAGTTGCAATTTAACTTCTGTTCACCAGACATGTCATATGGTTGGAAAACAAGTGATGTTGCAAGTGTGGGAAAGCCCCACACCATTGGTCTGCGTGAAAGTCGGTCTACAGTCCACAGGGTAGAACAACAACATTATCTAGTCAATAGCACCAGGCATTCATCTACTGCTCAAGTGTTCTCAGGGTCACACAGCCAAAGACTGGACTTACACAATCAGGATAACTTTTCTATTCTGTCCTACTGTCAAATGCTTGCAAATTTTCTTTGGGGGGGGGGGGGGGGGGGGGGGGGGGGGAAAAAAAATTTTTTTTTTTGCTATGCCCTTAAGTTTCACTCTGCACTTAACAAGGGAAACTAAACAAGGAAATGTGGATCGCCATTTTCACTAGCATGAAACTGAGGGCTTCAGTCATGAACAAAATCAGGGAAATGAAGGTAAATTAAAATAACTATAATTTACAACTTCATCAGTTGTACACAGAGAGGCCTACAGGAATAATCAGCCTATCTTTCTACCAATAAAGCACCATCTTCTCTGTAGTATATTTTGCAGTATACCAACCTAGTTGTTTTTAAAACTTCCAAATACAGTAACTTTTGCCAGCTCCAAGAAAAATTTACCACATCCTTTCACTGGTACTTGAATCTTCAGCCCATTACAGTCACGCATACTGAACTGAGCCAATAAGCCTTATGCTACATATGCTTTATCCAATACAAATGACTTTTAGATGTAATGCCATAGGTCCACTCTAAAAAGTGTACGTTAGGAGAAAAATTCAAAGCAAATTATTTCCACGTACAAACAGCTTTTTAATGATCTCAAAGACAGACTTTATTAACTTCAAATAGAAATGGAAATCACTGGTATTAAGGTCATCATATGTATTGTTTCAGAAATTAGCAAACCTGCTGATAGACTGACCACTGCTATCACTTAAGACTATACAGAAAACACAGAGCAAAGCCAGGAACAGGGCCAAGCCTGCACAGTATGTTAATCTACCAATTACTCTGTAGATTTTCAGACTCATAGGTGACAAAGTTTCAAGGGGCCATGACCATTATTTCTTTATGCTATACGGGAGGGAACACCATACGGAAAAATCTGAGAGAACCATTCAATTAAGCCCTATTAGAGGAAGTAGTAAATAGTATGAAGACATTTCTAATGAAGATCAAGTGAACTATTGAAAATTTAAGGAAAAATTGTTCTATAAAAGCATTACATTGGTATTGTTTTTATGCTTGGAAATGTTTCCCAGAACAAAGAGATTTTGTCATTGGTCTTTTTTCCCTTCCCCCCCCCCCCCTTCTTAGTGGAAGTTTCTTGCAGAGGAAAAGAGAAAGAAGACATGAAAGTACACACGGAAGTGAAACATCTGCCCTTCTCTTTGTTGTCACCAGTTTAGAAAAATATAAGAAGAAAAACACAGCTTTTTCTTTCATATGTCCCATTTGTGAAAGACTTTTGAGTCAACACAACTGTACAGCTGTGCAGAATGAACTGGATTTTAAGGACTCTACCAATAAAATAATTGTTAATCACTTCTGAAGTCTCAGTTGAGACAATATTCTGCTTTTTGTTCACACTTAAATAGTATTATGCTTTCCAAAAAAATGAAGTTTTAATTATTTTTTTAAAGGTTTGTTGACTTTGCCCCTCTCTGAAAGAGCTCATCTGTAACTAGGATGATCCCCCTTCCCACCCAAGGATGCAGTGGCAGTCAGACCATCTCTTCAAGCACAACACTTGATTTCTAAGTTCTCAGACTTTACCACAAGTCTTTTAGTTGCAGTAAAGCCACAAGTGCTTTACCAGATCTAGCTACAGTGAAAACAACTCAAGGAATATAAATATCATCACACATTTGCAGACACTGGGCAGAACCCACAAATCTTTCTTTCTGGACAGCAGCCAGTGGGAGTTTCAGAGCCTGTAAGGATTTGCAAAAGGAAACAATTCAGCCTCCTATAACAAATGTGCTGTCCCCAAAGAATAGTGTCATGGAAAGCAGAGCACATAGGAACAGGGTTTTAAAAAATAACACGCTGCAATGCTAACCAGCTTTCCAAACAATCCCTTAAAAGTAATTTTATACTGGGAAGTTACATTAAATGTAGAGAATTATGCCTTTCTTTCTCATCGTTAAGTAGATGTGCTTCTCAGAATCTAAAAGCTACTTCTTAGGAAAGATGGTTTATTCTTCCCCTCTTGAACCTAGCTGTATCTTAGAACTCATGTTTCTATCAGAAAACCAAACAGATAAGTGACATGAGGAGGCTCCATTACTTTTTCCCGTCATGATTCCTGTCTAACATATTCAATTTACAAATCCATGTGGTCAGATGGCCTGTCAAAATACCATCAGGCTGTAAATTCTACATGGAATCACATCTGGCATCACACCAGTAATGAAAGAATTTTTCACTTGAAAACTAAATATTAATTCATGAAAGAAGAACAGTCTGAATTTATTGTTTTCTTAAAGTTGTGTATGTCCTCCTGATCCAATCTACACAAAAACTTATCTCTGTAAGTCGAACAAACATACATGATTTCCAACATGATATATAAGTTAATATAAGTTCTAGTCAATTTTCTGACCAAACCAACCACCCTCTTCTAGAAAAAAAAAAAAATAAAAGGAAGAAAAAAGGAATTGATGCTGTTAGTTAAATGGTTCTAACAAAGTTCTTATCCATGTTGTACTCATATGTATCAGTTAAACTTTTACTCATCTGTTTCCCACATTTTCGTTGGCTGAAGAGGTTCACTCTGGTACATACATTCACTGAACAAGCTAAAGGAGACAGAAAGGAGACAACAGAGAACAAACCAAAGAATCACCCACCCCATGTATTTCCAGACATGACAGTACAGGACAAGCAAAGACATCAAATCTATTTACTGGTTGGCTGTGCTTATCCAGTGCTAATGTTCACAGGCAGAAAGAAGTCTGTGAGCTGTGTGATTCCTCGTCTATAGCACCAAAGGACCCAATTCCACGATCCTGAGGAGTATTTTGCATGTCAAATAATTCCATTACACACAAGCTTATGGAGAATATCCACAGTTAACTTTAACGCTTGAATAAGGCACTACAAAAGGGACAGAATCAGACTCTAAGTAAGCCAAAAATTAATAAAGAAACAATTCATCTCCTGTGAACATCTGTTTAATTGTGTAGGTTTGCAGCAGGGCTGAGACAAGTCCTCTAGATAAAGCTAGACTGAACTGTTTTCTACTTAAATTTCTATCTTATGAAACAATTTCAAATAACTTAAATGAATAGCCTATAAATAGCATTATAACTTTCCCCTCTGTAACACAAACACCTGCTTTCGGTCCTGTTCACACTTCCATTCATGCATGAACTGCATTTACAAAGAGGGTGATTGTATCATTGAGTAAATGAGAGCACTGAAATCAAATCAAAACTAGTAACCCCCAATATTACAGCTTTCTGTTCCCAGTGCAAAGGCAAGGAGTCCTTTTTAGCTAACTCTACACATACCTCTTAGTACTGAATTGCAAAATAATAAGTTATTTGCAAATGATTACTTCCCCCAGTATGAAAACTCTACCACCTAGAGGCAAGCAAGACTGAACACATGGACTGTATTAAAGAGATCTGCTATTTGAGAAGCAAAACAGACAGAATTTTACTAGTCAGCTGCTCCACCCCTCTGCTCCCAGCGATCTCTTATTTAACAGACTAAATGTACAGGACAATGTTCTTAAATGCTAATGACAATGAATACCTTCCAAAAAGCACAAGATAAACCCAGATCTTTTATTAATACACATACAGCTTTTATCTTTACTATCTCTGACACTGAAAGCTGCATTTGATTTGGTTATGGGAGACCCAATGAAAACTTCTTATAATCCACATTACTGCACTTCAATGCCAATTCCCTTCCCAGAAATACCCCCAACTCCACACTGCAAATATATTATGCCACTGGACTGTCTCAGAGATCATTGGACACTTCTGCATCAGCACTGTACTACAGCCTTTTGGCTGGCCAGCACTGGGGTCTCTCAGACTCTGCTGAGCAAAAAAGTATGCTTATAAAGAGATACTTTCGATCCTGAGGTATTGCCACTTGTCTCTATTGTTCCTTACTGTCCATTTTACTGCAAAAGTGCCAGGGACATGAGAATCACAGTCTGGTTACAGCTCTTGGGGAAATTTCTTCTACAATTTCAGGTTTACGAATGTCTTACACTTGAATGTGTATAAAGAGTATCTGCTAGACAGCACTAATACAAACAGTTATTAGATTACTCCCAAATAGATGATGTCTAAAAAAAAAAACCTCCAACAACAAACAAACAAAAAAAACCCAGCCCACAAAAACTGGAAAATATATTTTTGTGCCCGACATATGGAATAGAATAAGTCACGTGAAACAGGTGTCAGTAACAGCATTTAATAGTTTCCTGGCATTAACATCATTTAGTGCTCAGATATCACAAGAATAAAAAAACGTGTAAGTATAAAGCAGAAGAGTATAATAAGGTAGCTGTTTCACATGACAGAAGCAACATTACAGCAGCTCCAATGGCAACTGCTACTGTATTTGATCTCTGTTATTTTCTAAATTGAAGGCTTTATGTTTACTCCTCTAAACTTCAAGCATGATAAAACTATAGTTTTATTGCCTTACTTCACACAGTACAGAGCTATTCAGTTACTATATTCATGTTACATTACAAAAGACTCCTTCACTAGACTTTGGCACTGCTAGTTAGACTGTATCTTAGAGCTCCTAGATATGTTTTGAATTTAGGTCATGAAGTGAGGACATAAGTGAGGAAGAATAGAGCACAGCCTCATTACAAGAAACCATAAGCTCAGGAAAGCTAGTTAAAGAAAATGAAGCTATTCAAGTAACTTTTATTACCTTTCACAGATAATGAAACTTAGGCGAGAGTATCATAAACCTGTAGAAGAAAACAAAAAGCTGGAAGCTACTAAGGAGGTACTAATGAATTTCTTAAACTCTACTGGCAAAACAGAAAGCAAAACTAATAAGCCCAAAATATACACTCTTTGCTAAGTTGAAACACCCTAACTAGGATTACTATAACTCACAAGTACCAGAAGAAACCAGCTCTCCTTTCTGCTTTTAAAAGAAAGCAAGTTCTCATTCATATCCTAATGGTTAACAGTAAGGGAAGGTATTATTAGCTTTTTCACCACCAAGTTTTGTAATTGTGCAACTTATGGTTTTGGTTATAAATGCAAGAATACAACAGTCAGGAAAATTTCTTTGTTTTCAGAATCTCTTCTCCCTCTGAAGTATTACTGCCAGAAACTCTGTGCTAGTTTTGTCAGACAGACGACATCATGCCTTACATTAAGTTGAGCAAGTATGAAAAGCACTGCTCTCAGACATTTCTTGAAGCATCACTTTAATAACTTCCTTTAATTCAAACATATCGTTTGTGGGTTTTTCTATAAATGCAGCCTAACCTTCTCCACATTGTACACAGTACTTTAACTCCTTGAAACTTTTTTTTGTCTGCACCTACCACCATAAAAACAGCCTCAGGATTAAAAAAGCAGTCAAGCTCTGCCTACGTGCCCCAGGAGAAAAGGAACGTGGCCACCTGATCAAGATTAGAAAGATTGCACACATGAAAGTAGTTAGAGTGGTTAATCTGCTACTACACCTACAGTACCTGGGTGTAGCTGTGCCCTTTCTAACAATGTCAAGGTTGTACTCATTTAGCCAGGACGCATGAAAAGACAAACAGTTTCTGGGACTGAAACGTAACTCAGTCTATTTAGACCGTGTGGGTTCTCATCAATGATTCAGAGCAGAAGACTGAGGTCACTCCTCGGCCAGACGTGATGACTTAAGACAAAAATATTTTAACTCTCTGTGAGTTGGGTTGCTTTTGTTTTGAAGTAGTTCCTCTGGCAAGCAGAAAGCAGCAATTCGTTTGGTATAATAGAGAAGAATTTGATTTCTAACCTTAACAGACCTCTCTCTACAAGAGACAGGTACTCAGAACAAATGCACATCACAGCTGATTCAGCTGGACCTGGAAGAGTAAAAAAGGCAATCCTCTCAAAAAAAGCTCAGCTTCTGGAGGCTTAAGGTATTTTTACTTACTATTTCAATTAAAGGACATCATTTGCCATTTACTTATTCACAGATGTCTCTAAAATTTAATCTGCATAAAAGCAATTTTGGTTTCTGTATTTGCTCACAAAGAGGCATGCAAGACACCATCCGAAGGAGAAGCACCTACATTGACCATCCCCACCATGTGCTTATCTAACCTAGATGTAGAAAAAGCTGATGTGGGAGTGGAAAACAATGGACAAGGCAACACAATTTGCAATTAATGTTAAAACAACATTTCCATTTTATATATCCTATGAATATCAACTGGGCACTGCACATTTAGATATACAAATGAAGTATTAAGCATAGGCATTCAGGGACATACACTGACTCGAGAAACAGATACACACAAAATATTAATAATTAATACATTGAAAATACTAGAAAACAGCAATACTGAGAGGTTATGAGCAGTTCACAAAATTCTGAGGCTCAGTTTTATCTCATTTTAACACTAATACTTTTTATTATGAGCTGTATGCAAAGATACAAAAAGCTTTTTCTATTAAAAAGAAAGTTGGGGCTCTTCTCATTATTGCATTTTTCCTGTATTGTTTGTTTTTATCTGGTACTGCCAGCAAATATTATGTGCACCGCTGAACAGCTGTATTTTGTATTTCAGCAATGCTGAGAGAAAAAAGTAAATGCTCTCAAAGTGCGCTTTGGTTTCTTCATAATGTAATGGCCTACAGACTGTTAATAATTTTCAGAGTAATATGTCAAGTCAATCTTTACTGTTTTAAACAAACACAAATCCATAGAAACGGTCATGAAACAAAGCTGAAGCCAATGCACTGCATACTTTAAGTCATAAACATCACAGCACAGTTTAAGGCAGAAATTAAGAATGTTACAAACACATGAAATCCTGAGAAAATTCAGCAAGCAATGTTACCAAGACATGGATAGAAGACAATTAACACCCATGCTCATGGGAAATGTTACTTTTCTTGAGTGCAGAATTTGGACACAGAGTAATTACAGCACTTACAGAAACACGTCTTTTTATTAAAAGAGCAATTTAAAATAATTACTGTTTAGATGTGAGAGAAGAGTTTTTAGTGAAAGTCTGGTTTTCCAGTGTAACAATTGAAATACTGCACTTAATTGTCTCCTTAATTTCTGATCTGACCTGCTGGAGTGAGTCCAGAGCAGGGTCATGAAGATGATGGGAGGGCTGGAGCAGCTCTCTTGGGAAGACAGGTTGAGAGCTGGGTTTGCTAAGCCTGGAGAAGAAAAGGCTCCAGGAAGACTTTATAGCACCTTCCAGTACCCAAAGGGTACTACAAGAGAGCTGGAGAGGGACTTTTTATAAGGAATTGTAGTGACAGGACAAGAGACAATGGCTTTAAACTGAAAGAAAATAGGTTTAGATTACCTATAAGGAAGAAATTTTTTCCTGTGAAGGTGGTGAGACACTGCAACAGGTTGTCCAAAGAAGCTGTGGATGCCCCACTCCTGGAAATGTTCAGATAACTTAGGCTAGACTTAAGTAAAACTGGGTGCACAGCATTTTGGCTGCCAGAAGATCTTTTACAGGTAGTAAATGGCAAAAATACAGTCAAGTATACCACTTTTACTTGTATGCTTTTAATACTTTTAAGTTTTAACATACGATTCCATCAATTTAGGAGTTCCTCATTTATCAAACACTCTCACAGGCTCAGGCAGTGCTTCCACAGATGTTTCCCTGTGCAGCACTGACAACCTGAGCAGCTCACATCAGTACTGTTTCTGCAATATGACGTGCCAAGCTGGGAAACTGGTCAAAATTTAAACTAACCCCAACTCTTTTAATTTCTATACAGGCTTTTAAAACTCATTTATGTTTCTTTTCCCAGTTCACAGGTAGCCTTCAAAAGAGTTGTACCAACAAAACTGAACACAAAAGGGGAGAAGTGTATCACAGAAGGGACCTTTTGGAGGACACCAGTAAGCACTAGGTGAAGACACCACAAAGACTGCCACAGCCAATTCAGCACTGCTTATGGATGGGAATGACCAGCTGTGGAGGCAGTTACATGTTGCTTCTTTTTCAGCAGCAAAGCAGGCTTGAAAAATTGCCAGCTTTACTTACCTTCAGCTACTCATTATTGTCTCATGCCACATTTTTGCAGAAGGTTATTTTTAACCTGGATTATTTCAGTAAACTATTTTGGGCTGGGATTGGGCTGACATTGAAGGGGCTGAGAAGCACAGCACAGGGAAGGGAGCTAATATCCACCTTTGTAATTAGCTCCACAACCAATACCAGAACTACCTGTAGTTATTGATCTTGAAGGTTACTGCTACAAGTCATCCAAATTCTCTGACAGTGTCTAAAAAATACCAGCAATAATGAAATTAAAA
This sequence comes from Corapipo altera, assembly GCF_003945725.1. Lineage (NCBI taxonomy): Eukaryota > Metazoa > Chordata > Aves > Passeriformes > Pipridae > Corapipo > Corapipo altera. The sequence continues at coordinate 3,553,997 of NW_020884885.1, read as the reverse complement.
TAGTATTATTCAGGACACCAAAAAGATACCATCTGGACCAATATGCATTTCAAAACAGTACAGGACTGTCTCATTGCAGTTTCAGTAAATCCACTATGTTCACACAGGAAAATGAAATCTCAAAATAGCATCTTTGATAGCAGCATCTAGAGGTACATCAGGAATCAATTTCAACTTTCAGGGCTCTCTAAATGCTGGACACCTTCCTCCCATGATCCCTATTTAAGTGTTTCCACTTGCTTATGTTAACTTCTCTGCTCACTGAACCCTGCACTGAGCCATTCCAGCATGCTAACCCTATAGAAAATTAATTACTTGTTTTGTTGCATGCACTGTCTTCTGCATTCATGCATACAATGGCTCAGCAGAAGACTAGAAAAGCACTGAAGCCAATGCAAAGGGGAGAAGATGAGAAAACTATCCAGGGATTTTTTTTTCCCTCGGATAAAGGGAACACAGAAACTATAGAAAGGTATGTCACAAGAGGAAAGCACCGGGTTAAAAGATTAGTACATCATCTTACTTCGCTCCTTGGAACTTCAGCCTAAGTACATTTGAGCTCTCTTAAAATGTTTTCATGGGAAATTTTAGAGAAGCGACTCACTGCTGCAGAAGATAAGGAGAACTTGATTGTAAAGTCAAGTCAATTTGGAGTGCTTCAACACAGACCCAAATCTGGCTTCTGATATAGCCCCTAAGGCAAAATAGGCAAGAAAAGTATTCTTGTGTACACAAAGGAACCAGATACGTGACATTCCACTTTTTTTTTTTTCTTTGAAATCTGGTAGATCAAGCCTCACTCCAACATGATTAAGTAACACTCAATAGCTGTGAATTGCTTCTTTTTATTAGCTGGCAAGCAATGCTTTGCTAAGCAGGCACCAATGTTTTGCAAAGCACTATGTGTACACAGAAAAGACATACAAAGCAAGGGGCCCTAGTTAAGTCACCCTGGAAAAGACACGCTTTTTAATAAGGATTAAAATAATCAAGAGCATTCGAGATGATGGCTTTCACCATTTTCTGTCAAGGAGCACAACAGTCAAATAGCCAGGTTTGTTCTTGGGGTTATTTGCTCTGACATGTATTGGCATGGGGAGATACCAGTTACTTTTTTGCAGAGCTCAGCACTCACTACACAAAGAGCGAAGCAATTCACCCAGTTCTCCTTGCTCTGCTGAGGACAAGAAGGTTATCAGTCTGGAAGACAGGATTAGGGGATTTTCAAGCAGTCTCTTAGCAAGAAACACTACACAAAACCTGTTTATTATGTTTCTAAGACGCTATCATTACCACTGAGCTCCACCCATCCCCAATACATGTTTGTACAGGTGAACTGCCAAGGAAAGAAAGCAACTAATCCCTCCTCTGCATCTGAGCCTCACGATTTAATTCTGCAGTTGCTCAGATTCATAAAAACCTGATAAAATGACAAAAAGAATTTCCTTAGAAGTGAGCAAACAAGGGACAATAAATGCATGACAAAGAGGTACAAACAAGCTATGGGAGTTGATTATTGCCAAGGTTAAGTGTCTAATTTCTCTTTCCCAATACTAGTCTGGTTACCTGTGAACACACCCAGGTGAGCTTGAACACACTGCTGAAAGGAAATGACATCATAGGAAAAGAATGCAGGAGGCACCCAGGAGGTCTCAAACCTCCCAAGCCCTTCATCTTAGCCTGAGACCAGCTCTACAAAAGGGTAGGTATATGTGTAAATTTGCTCACTCTCTCTCCTCATCCACCATTTTGAGATCATGTAGCTTCAAGTAGGAAGGTTGATGTGCAAAGCCAAACCAACTTGCCAAGTGCCAGGCATTTCTTAGAAGAGGCTGACAGAGAAGCAGGAAAGGTAGGAGGAAAGAAATAGTTTCTTGCATCTGATTCCGAAATAATGACCTGCAGGAAAAAAGCCCCTAGCAGCATTCACTGAAGGCAGTGCAGGAAGTGACCATCTTTGACACTTCCACTGGGTCTCTGCCAAAGGATTCACCTTCATTCCAAAACAGAGCAAATACAGTGGGTGTTTCAGAGCCCTCCTTGGGCCTAGAAACACAGATCAGGTCACTTGCATGTAGGGAAGTTGCTAATTATACATCACAGTCTTACAGCTGTCAACTTTGCAAGACAGGGGCAGCATCCAGTTCAACAGAGCAGCTAGGGGCTGATGCATCTGGCCATCTAGTAACACCTATGATCCTTGATGACAGAGAATCCTTCTCTAGGTCAAACGTCCTCAGGTCTGGATTTGTTTTCTTATTTCCATATTACAGACTCAGGTTCACTATCTTCGTAACATTTTTTCAATGACTCTCTGTAGCGCTGATTCCCAAACCACAGTCTGGAACTGGGCAGCATGTGGCAACCAGTGTTAGGAACCACCATTAAGAGAAAATACTAAATTTGTTTCTTTTGGATGGCCTGTAAGAAAGTCTGAGAGTTCACAGTGTTCTTGTGGTGGAAACCGCTGCTTTTGGTATTGTTTAATACATATTAAAACATAAACTATCACAGGAAGTGATCAACTTACAGCACACAAGGTCTGTGGTTAACCTTTGAACATTAGCTGTAATGCTATCTTAAAAGCTGCCTGATTACAAAGCAGACTTCTTTTCTTCACATGCTTTATTGCATTTATATTGCCTATACTGACTACTAACAACATTGCAGCTGGAGTCACCAGTCCAGCTGGTGAATGATCACTCCTTAAATGTAAACCAAATATTCTCTAACTTATTCTTTCCCAGTTGATAGGAACCATGTCTGCAATCTTAGGCACTGTCTGCAATAATGTGGCAAATCTCCAGCAGATCCTTCCAGGTAGCCTAAATGCAAGGGTACTGCACATTGTATAAACTAGTGTCTACCTACTAAAAGGTATTGCAGAAAGAAGTCTATAGCTCAAACCAAAAGCCTGTATCCTTCACTAGTGACAATTATCTACTCAGGGTGTGGGAGAGAGACTCTAGTCCTTAAGTGACATCAGTAAAGTGCCTTTATTTCCATAGAAGTAGCTTTTTTTTTTTGATTGCAAGTGTTTTTGTTCAGCTATAGTTTGTAAGTTGGCTTCAACTGACTAGGCCACACCACGGCCACAATAAGCAGCCCCTTACTACCCCTGCCATTTGCATCACCATGTCCTCCTCTGTGTCAGTAGCTCACCAGTCATGGGGATGACAACACCCCATGTGTGTTTGCAGCAAATGGCAGACTGAAAAATCCTCTCTAGTAGAAGACACCAATTCCAAATACCTGTGAGAGCTCCACTTAACCTGATGACCAAAGACTGTACCTAAGACTGCACACAAGCCAAAAGTGTTGCCTCTAATCCATCATCACACTGCGGAAAAAGCATTCATGATGCATATACTCAACTGGGCAGAGTGGATTATCCCAAGACCACTACCGAGAATTTCAAATCCACAAGCAAGGAGTCAGTAAGAATAAAATGGGTGCCGGAAACTTCAATATTAACATCCAACTTATATCCATGTTACTACATTGATCTCCTGAAGCATGCTTTGAACTAGTATTGCAAGAGGAAGATATTTAACAAAGCAGAAATAGACCAAGGCTCACTGGTAGAGCAAAGAACCCAGCACTGAAACAGCAGAAGGTTTTGCACATGTAAACTCTGATATGCTGTCAAAATTCAGCAGGAAAAACTGGCCTTGTGAACATCAAATTCACTGTACAAAATGCTTTGTACTAGCCACTTGTCACTGACACACTGCCTATCTTGTTTTTGTTAAATCAATCTAAGTAAACTTGAGAAAGTACATCAAATAAAAGACTGCTCAGGAGGGTGTGACACCTCAAAAATAATTTCTAAAACTTTCCTGCAATTATTACAATTACAGCCTCTTTTACTGTGTGCCTCTTTAAAAGCCCGGTGTAAAGACTGATAAAGAAAAAGCATACAGTACTGGCTGATAATAAATTTTGGCCCACATCGGTCTATTTATAGCTTAATTTTGCATGACGCAGGAAGTTTGGCATAGGACTAGATGATCTCAAGCAGTCCTTTACAGCCTAAATAATTCTGTGTAAAGAGCTTGAAAATGAATGTTTAATGTGAAGTCCTCTGCTGGTATGTAGGAACATTCCATCCAGTGCCCAGCAAACAATCTAGGAAAGGGACACAAAACCTGAAATATGTTTGTTCTGGGTTTTAAAAAGAAGCCAAACCCTTGAGAAATTAAATCTTGCTGCTTTGCATCATCTAAATTCCAGATTTCAAACGGCATACAGAAAGCAGAACTGATGCTCAGGAAGTCAAACGAATACAGATGCGTACCAAAATCTGACCTGTAAAGCAGTGACAGCTCTTGGCTTTATTGACTGATGTTTCTTCATGACCCTCAGAACCACAAAGACAGGATAACCCAGGGCACTGACCACCTAATCAGAGATCTTGCTTCTAGCAATGACCAATACCTGAACCTTCACAGGTAGGACAGAAAGTTCACAGTAACCTCTTACACAGCATTGTATGCACAGACATTGAGTTTGGCACTCTAATGCTCAGTACTTTGCAACCTGTTGGGTGATGAGAGTCGTCACACAGTTACCTTCACTCGTGTTTTAGGACCCATAGTGAAACGAAGAATTAGGCCATCTGCTCCCATTTCCTCTCTTCTCCAACTAGCATGACACAATATCCTCATTTAAACCAGTTTGCTACAGATAGCCAGTGTAAACCAGTCATTTTGAGCAGCATTTGCCTCTATTAATTCCTTATTTAAAAGATCTTACCCAGTTTTGGTAAAAACCTTTCAGAAGATACTGGTACACGTCTTAGGTACTGTCCTCTCTGCTTGATATTTGAGGCACAATTCCCTTCTATCACCAATATTTCTATCTCTGTTCCCAGAACTACCCAGTATTCTTCAGATAAAATCTCACTAGATATTTAAGCCAGATAAAAGAACACTAGTTCGTGCATTCTAAATTCAGAAAACATTATTTGGAAAACTTATGGTGTTGGTAGTCCAAAGCAATCTCCTATCAGTTACTCAGTTTTATGAGGACTGAAGCAGTGCTTCTGCCTGTAGTCACGTTCACAACTGACATTAATAATATGCTGACTGCTAGTAAGCAAAACACAAATAGCCCTTGGAATGGGGAAAAATGACACATCTACTCAGAGCTATTGTGCTCAGTAGTTAATTCACATGACAAAACAAGTATGCATTTCAGTCTTGCTTAGCCTGTCACAAGTTTGCAAGAGTAAACCTACATATGACAAAAGATGAGAGTCTTTTATTAAAACTGCCAGAGGTGTGCAAATCCAGGCTTCAGACAGGGCACACTGACCTCTGTCTGACTTAACATAAATTACAGAGAAACATTCTAGTGACAAACATCACAGACTTTACAGGAGTATGTGGATGGCAGCTGCATGAGTCAGAAAATCTCATATAGAACAGGGTGGGGTATTCTCTTTATTTGCAGTGTGCTTTACTGCAGGCCCCTAACACCACACGTGTGTGCACACACACACACACACACACACGCTCAGGGATGCTGGGGCAAAATACAGGCAGCACTGCCAGCAAGACTGTCGGCTTCCTTCATGCCTTGGATTATGGATCTGCTTGATAGTTGTTGACTTCTATTTAGCAGTGTATACTGTGTTGTTAGAAGAGGACATATAGTGCCTGATCTGAAGACCAAGTGAGATGATTTGGATATTATTTTCTGGGAAGTAGTAGAAACATTCTATTATGTCATGCTTTTAGCATAGACATTGAATGATTTGGACAGCTACTGAAGCTATAGTTTCTTTGAGATTTTTATTTTTATTTTAGAATTACATATGGAATCTTGTGAGCTGAAATATCCCCAAAATCCTTAGTTAAAAATAACATTCAGAGCTGTACTTAAAACACTGATGTATACAAGAGGACTTGTTTAACTTTAAAAGAAAATCTAAATCCTTTTGATACAAAGAAAGCTTTCTATATATACATATATATTTTGTATTTCATATGAAGTTCTGCCATAACTAGAGACTGAGTAAGAACATTAACAGGGTGACATGCAAATTCTCACTTCAGTTACAGATGCTAACTTTGATGCTTCACTACCTAGAAGATACAGTAATAACAACCATTTTAGCAAAAGTTGCCAACTGTTCAGGAATTTGGAACTATCATCAGTGGAAATGAAACACGGTACCATTTCTCTTCTGTACATATCATTGCACTGTCATGCCCATCTTTACAAAACCAGCTTTGGTTTTTGACCCATGTCAGATTGAAAGTACCTTTTAGCTCCAACCCAGCCTGAAAACCACTGCTTGCTCTTCCTTATGGTGCTGACATGCCAAAGTAGATATTTCTGTTGCAAGATACGATTTATCTCTACAAAATACACTGTAGAATTTTTGTGACTAGAAATAATTTCAGTCGACCAGTCTTTTTCCCCAAGTTACTACAGGTTATATATGTGATGTACAAAGGCTATTTCCTACAAAGTAAGAGGAAGTCTTGGCAAAAGCTGAAGACTGCAATAGCAGCCTCACAACTTTTTCACCCAGAGGCAGTCCCTAGAGCAGTGACGGGTAGAAATGCCAAAGAGCAAGATGAAAATTTTCACCAACATTTAAAATCTGTAGCTCACATGCACACACACTCTCCCTAAATGCTGGTGGTACTTTTCAAATAATCATTTTTCTCCTAAAATTCACTAGAAATAAAGCTGCTACCCAAACTGCTGGACAAACTTAAGAAGCATCCTAAATCAACAAATAAACAGTTTACCTTTCAGAAACTGCTTAACATGACATGTAACTCATTCAGTTTTTGAAGTATTAGTCTAACACTTAACTATGGTGTTTATGAAATTGATCTGCCAGCTTTGTTCATGTCATCTGATTTACACAAGACAAATACATTAGGTGTCCGAAATATTGTATCTGACCCTGGGCAACAAAATCAAAAGGAGTATTTTATTTTATTTATTAGTAACGTAGGAACAGCTGTAATTTTGACAAATATGGGACCTTTGGTCAGTGTTTACCAGGTAACAAAATTACACTGGCTGCAAGCTACTTAATAGATCTGCAAAAAATTTAACTACCATTCTATAAAATACTACTGCAAATCTGTCTCCAGCAACTACTGTCACCTCCAGATTGTCCTCGGGATACAATACAAAAAAAGCAGCAAAGACAAGGTCAAAACACAGCCTGTCTACAGTTAGTACTATGCAATTAACAGGTATCATGACAAAGGAGCTCTTTAGGCATGAGCTTTTTTTCTTGGCAGTGTTTATGATTAATTGTGCAGAATAAAAGAACTGTGAGATTCAGGTGTGTCCAAGATAATGAGGATTTGTGTAAAAGTCTCTAACAAAGGTGCAGCTAGGGCCCAAACAAGAACAAAGATTTTGTCCATAGCAGCTAAAGATGGATGGATGACTGAGATGGAGAAGATAGGGAGCCTTTAAATTTTTTAACCCAGAGATTAGCTTGCAAAATATCACCAAGAAAGGGTCAGACTTTATTTTGGACAACGAGGATAGTCTTAGGAAAAGTGGAAGATCTTGTCATGGTCTGTATAGAAATGGAAATTGAAGAAAGATTATCCAGAAAAGGTAATGGAATCAAGGATCAAGCTATCAAGATTTGTCACAAAATGCTAGAGAGAGTAAAAAGAAAAATACTTCAAGTGATAAGATAAAAGAAAAAGAATAAAGAGGTAAAAAATATCTACAAGAGGAGAGAAATACAAAAGCCCTAAAAGGAAAATATTTCCAAAGGTACTCGGTTATTTCATTTGAAAGCGACTAACATTCCAGGAAATGAAGTACGGAGATTTTGACAACTACACTTACAGGTAAGAATAGGGCAGACAGAAAGGACCTACACCTGAGTCAGAAAAGGAACACTGGAATATGAAAAGAAATGCTTCAGGCAGTACTAGGAAAACTACGTGTCCACTGCCAGAAATCTAAGCTCAAATTCTGCAGAAGTGTTCATTTTATCATAGGTATACGTCAGCCAAAAGAGACCAGGAGACCAGAAAAGACTGAACACATCTCCCTCTCATTCAGACATGTCAAGCCACTTTGAACTCTAAACTCCTTGTCTCTGGAATCTAACTTAATTAAGAGTCATTAGCTAAGACAAACCTGAAAACCAGTAGCAAACATGCAATAATTTGCTCATTTTTTAATATATTTTTTGAAATGAAAATTTTAGTAGAACACGTAAGTTTATTTTCATTACTTTCAACAGAAGGTTTTGCCTCGTCTTCACTTGGATACAAATACATCAACCAAACAGTATTTGCTTATTTCTGTTTCTTGATGTAGTCTCCCATAGTCTTAGATCTTGTGCTGATTACAATTCAATGCCATAAATTCATTGGAAGTTCCCATTAGATTAAGATAATCCATACAATCTTTTCCTGAGTAGAGACAACATGAACAAGAGAGATAGAGTAGAGCAGAGCTCGTCTGCCTTGGGTTATCAGCAAACAAATTAATGATGCTGTTGTTCTGAACAGCATCAAACAAACCAAAAGAAATCCAGGAAAATAACACTCTTTCTTGAGATGCAGCTCAAGTACAAAATATTTACAGAGAGTAAACTGACATTTATTCTTTTTACATTTTACTTGCATTTAGCAAATAGTGTAAGAGAAAACTGCACAGCACGTAACTATATTGTATATACAGTTAGACACTAAAAAAGGACAGTGAGAACAGCACCTTCTTCATTTAGTCACGTTCCATGATATGTTCATAATCAGAATTGTTAAAATACTTTGACTGAAGAATGAACACACAATCATGAGAGAACAAACTGACTTCTACTTCCTAATTCTCTCTAAGACCTCTTAGCTGAACTCCAACTTGAAGAACTGTTCTGTTTTCCAAAGACATGTGAGGCTGTCACTTTCTTGGTGAGGTTTGGGAATTTTTTATTTTTCTGCATTGAGTGTTAATAAAAAAATATTTTAACTACTAATTACCTGCATTTCATTTAAATCCACCATTAAAAGATGCACATGACCTTATTTTCTGTATTCTTTGGCCTTACCATTTCATAAAACAACATTAATTTTAGATAATATTCATTTTTCTGCATAAAGAGAATTGGAAGAAAAATTCAGGACAATTAATGTCAGTCCTAGTTCCAAATACATTGGCTTGCTGGGAAATAACTGAAAACATCAAAATGAAGAACTGCATGTTTTAGTCACTGTTCTCCCATAATTTACAGAATCTATTAATTCCTTTTTTAAAAGTGTGACCGGAGAAGATAAGGTCAGTACAACTTGCTAGTATCTAGGGAGCAAGACCACAGAACAAAAGGCAACCATCAGAATTAAAACAGAAATTTTTTGTTTAGTTAGTATGTCAAACACTGAGTCAGGGGAAAAAACCTGAAGTATTTCTGAAAGGAATGATGAAAGATTTTGCTGGAACTTGAGAGAATAGAAATGCTAAACAGTTATTAGAAAATATTAACAAAGTATGGTCATATATAAACACCTGTAAGAAACTAGAACATGGTGTTAGTAAAAAAAGAAATCATTTAGGTTATAAACCATCCTGCCAGGATGAGTTCTTTTCATTTAATGCTGAATATTTGATTTTTGGCACTTTTCTTGATATGTGAATCCTGTTTTAATCATAACACTAATAATACAGTGTTTAACCTAAAATGCACAAGAAAAATGTAGAAAATATGAATATCTAAAAACCTACAAAAAGGTGGTAATGTAAAAAAACCTGAGAATAACTACTATTTTTTAAGTTTCTCCCTCACCTTCTAAATGTTTAAGGCTTGCAATCTTTTACTGCTTAGAAGCATAGCAAAGATCTGAGATGATTTAAAGTAAAAGGCAATGTAAATGTGCTGCCAAAAATCCCACAACCATTAAGTTCATTATTTGGCTTCTTTAACACTGGAGAAAGCAACTGCCTGTCACAGACAGTACTGTACCATCTGTACCATACTTCCATGGACCAAATTTGTAGAGCTGGAAGCCTGAGTGGAAATCAAGAGACTAACAAGGAACCACCAAAGAACGCCCTCTGCTCTCCTAATATTGCCTAATATTCCACAGACATGTTCAAGCCCTGTGTACAACAGCTGTACATTTTCCAAATGTTTCAGCAATTTTTTTTTTTGGTAGCCTACTGTTCCTATTTCTACAGTCCAATTCACAGTTATCTTAGGGAACAGCGAGTTTACGGCAAATTAAGTTTTTCAAGCATGCAGCAAGAAAGCTTGTCCTATACCACTGTTACTACACAGGTCCTTATCTAAGTCCAAGGAAAGCATGGCTTAAGGAGAGGCCAGCAAAACAGCATTAGTTCTATCCTGCCAAAAGTATCTTTAAGTGACAACTATGATTTATACACAGGCAAATCCCCTTTAGAAGAAAGAAACCGACAACCGCCTCAATGCTTAAGCTGAAGAATCCCAAACGTATGCAATGTCTAATCACAAAAAGTGTACTAGGAGTTAGACTGTGACTGCTGTATGTTAGGCTGTTCAGCCTTCTCCCCATGTTACTGTCTGCTTACGAAGGAAAGTGAAGCTTTATATTGCAAGGTGGCAAAAATGGGGCTTTCACAGGTGTGGTATTGGTATTTCTATCAACAGAAGAATAAAAAAGAAAACACACAAATCATGTAAAGGAGTGAATGGCCCTCAGATGACAAACATCTGAATTATCTTGGAAGTCATCAGTAATCCTATGAAAGCAAAGCAGAATGCACAGCTTGAAGCTGAGGAAGGACTTTCAAAAAATAAACAAAATATTAAAAATATTTCACCAGTTGTATATTTCTGCAAAACTCTAAAAGAAAAAAAATGAGTTCACTCATTTAATTAGATGGAAAATATACCTTGGAAAAAAACTAGGTTTCGCAAATAATGAAAATTACAGTGCTATTTCCCCTGTAACTAGTATGCCAACACTGATTTCTGATGTGAAAGACGAAAAAACTGTTAGGTGGTGGAAAGAACAGTAAATGCTGGGTATTTTAAGATTTAAACAGAATTATTTCTGGTTTTATTAGGCCTATCAAAATCATAGCTAAACCTCAGCAGTAGGCTGGTGCTTTTAGGAAAAACATCATTAAATCAGTAAAAGTTTATATTTTTTGGCACATAGGCACCATCCTAACAAGTCTCTTTAAAAGGGAGTATCTCAGTGGAGGTAATACTTACTGTTTACTATACTTCTGGTTGTCAGGGGTTACCAAAAAGGTCCCGTTTTTCCATGACATCAGCTGCATTCCAACAGAAATGTGTGCCCAGGAGTTTTAGTAATGACTGTAGTCTCCAATGACTGAAACCTTGGCCAAAATCCTCTACACCTGCAGATCAGCTGAGTAAAATAAAAAAAAAAAACAAACACCAAATCCAAGAAGAATTTAACTGGAATTTCTGACTTAGCTCCTAGCAAAAGAGAAATTATTATTTTTGTTCCTCAAATCTGTTGTTGAAAGTTGTTTGGACCAAATTTTGAATATCTGCTAATTGCTGCTGCTCATTGCTTGACTCCAGACCTCAATTCAATTTGTCAAAAGTGTAATACACTCCACACACCAGTTCAAATCTAAGAAGTCAAAAGGATTTCAAAATAGGATGCTCAAATTTTCCAAAATTAGTATTTCTTACCTGCCTTACATATCTCTCATCTGTTTCTTATTCTGAAATGCTGATGAAAATATTCCATTGCCATTGAGATACCATGAAAAGCCAACTGTTTGTGAAACATATGGATTCTATAGTCTTGAGTAAAATCCCATGAAGGTAGGAAAATCTTAAGAGCAGGCATCACAGTGTTTGTAGGAAATCAAGTACAAAGCTACACTCTGAACACTGAGGGAAACCCAGAACACTATAGCAGTGGCAGATATCATCCTCTATGCGGACAGCACTGAACTGTGTAAATAACAACCATGGAACCATTTAGCAAAGTGTATCTACCAACAGCAAAGTAGTTTTGGACTCTCAGGTTCTGTGTATGCTACAGATTTGAACAATTAGCTGTCTGACAAATGGGCAGCCCCTGGTTTCTCAAGAGAGCCTAACTCTGCAGCCCACCCCAGCTACCACAACCTAACCATGTAAATCCAATACAACCAGCCAACTCTGTCACAAAACCAGCAGTATCCAAGTGGGTTTATATGAACTTGAGGCCCAAAAAAAAAAAATCATAATGATACAAGACTGAAGACTACAAAATAGAAAAAAGGGTTCAGATTCACATTTTTGTGAATACCATGCTATCACACTACTAAGACAGGCAATTCCTAACTCCAAGAAAAGAGCCAGTATTAGAATAAAAGGTGGGAGAGTGCTTGCATTATAACAAGGCTCAGTTGCTAATACTACTTCACACATGGCTAGTTCTTATTAAGCACCACCACAAAGGAGAAAACTGTCTTACAAGATAACTTAGGAGATCACTATTTAGTCATCAATGGGGAAAGAATTTGAAATTAATCAGCTCAGCTCTGTTCAAAATTTAAACCAGTTTCCTTTGATGAATTCTTTTCTTTGCTGGTAGAAGCCTATTACAACTAGTAAGATGTAAAGCACAGCAAAAAAAATCTCAAAGGCTTATACTTTATTCTCTATAGAGAAGAATATTACTTTGTGTGGGGGAATCCTTACTGACAAAACAATTTACAACAGACACTTAGGTTAAAGAATTGTGCCAACATTTGCTATGTACTTATTAATGTAAACCATTATTCCTTGGTCAGAAGCAGTCTCTCACTGACAACACATTCACCACTCATGTTTCTCTGATTTTAGTTTTCATAGAGCATATGCTTTAAACAAAGATTGTTCTCTCCGTCTTTGTTTCCTTAACTGTTAAAAAGGGGAAAGGACAGAGTAAGCAGTTTTTTGTAATCAAAACAGTTGCGTTTATGCAATCTCTACCTGTGTGACCAGGACATCGTAGTTCTGCAAAATTACACTTCCTGAAGGCTAGCAAAAAGGGGAGTACTTGGTTCTCAGTACTGTTATGGACACAAGGTCTGAGAGCTATTGTATGGAAAACTAGCAAATGTTTGTGTACAAATCTCTAGATTCCTCACTGCTCCCAAAAGTTCATTTGGCCTTTGCCAATGTCCTCCAATTTGCAGGGGTTTGGAAAGTCATCAGCTTCCTTTTTGATCTGATTCCCTGTTTGCTTTGGACTGTCTTCTTTTCAATGCCGGGCATCTTCACCTTAATAATGGTATGGTCGCTAACTCTTAGGTAATTTAACTCTGCATTAGTTTCGTCCAACTCAGTCAAAACAGCAGTTAAGCCACAGGTCCTGCATGTGTATTATGGATTCTTGAAGCATTTTGCTGAAAGGACAGTATAATGACCACATCTAAGACACAGCAGTTGGTACTACTACAGCCTACTGTAAACAAGAGTTCAAACTGGGCTGTAACTGCATCTCTCAGAAGTTTAAATGAATGTAGTAAGCATGGGATAAATCCTGACTCACAGACGTAAACTTGCAAATATCTCCAGCAGAACTCAAAAGGACAGAGCAGTTGTGCAGAGGAAGGAAGCAGGACACCAAGACAGCCCACAATCCAGCTTGTGCTACAGAATAGTCAGAAACTTTCTGACAAATCCCCATCACAGTCTCTGTTTCCAGCCCAGGGGCCTTCCTGCGTGATACGGACTGCTACAAAGATAGAGGAACAATATATGCATCCATCAGCCCATCTTTTACATAATTATTATAGCAGAAGTGTGAGAACTACCAAATGAATGTCTTCAGAGCAGGCTTGACAAACTCCTCTCTCTCAATAAGGTACTTAACAAGAATTGCACAGTCCAAATACCTGGGGGAACATCTTAATTATTAAATATTGAGGCACCTATGTTGAAATATGTATCTTCTAAGTACTACCATCATTACTCTTACAATTTTCATGCACTTATTACATGATTGAGACTTAAATGTTTTGGGAGCTTTTTATACCTCCTTTATATTAAAAAGAAAAAGCTTTTAAAGTCGACAAATAGTGAAATACACTGAAGAGCACTGTTATAGCTGCATGTCATAAGTTCTTAATAGAACTTATCTTATGAAATCAGGCAGAATTTTTTTGAAAAGAAGTCCAGCCTTTACTATTGAAAATCGCTGTCATCTTAATTTTATATTGTTGCATACAGTTGTGTCTGCAGAACCTTAGGTGGAGCTGCACTTACTTCCTACAGGAAGTATGCTCACTCCAACCAAAATACTACGAATCTGGAAACTGTAAATGGTTCCAATTTTGCCAGTTAGCACATCAGAAAAAAGAACAATTACACTTCAGTGATATCATTTTGCCTTACATACTTAAGGTCTGCCAGGACTTGTGTTAATAGAAAGTAAGTTGTACTCTAGTAGTTTAGAAAGGCATTTATTATAAATCATAGGGAGTCAGACTTTTTTGTCTTCACCTTAATTATTTTAACTACTAAAGGTAAGAGCTGCTTTACTTATATAAACAGGGTGCTTAGAGGTGTCAGCAACCATTACCTTTTGGCCAGTTCTACCCTTGCACTCCTTTGTACTTGTCAAACTAATTTCACTGATCTCTGCAGGGCAGGTGCCTCTGAGTGAACTAAAGATGGCAAACCAGCCTGCACAAAGGTGTGCTCCAGGTTCCCAGACCACCACACACAGAGCTTTGTGCTGTAGCCGTCGTGGCTGATGAAAGCTATTTGTGGCCATGAATTGACAGTAAATTTAGGTTTGTAATGCTGAAGGAAATAATAGAGATGATTAAACATACAATGTGGAAGAGAGAAATGAAAAAACAGCATCACTGTGCACAAAGACTGCCTTGAACATCTGTCAGGAACAAAAGTTTGTTTGTGTTAACAAACAAAAGTTTGTTAACACAAACAACACTGTTTGTGTTAAATACCAGGGACATTTAATCTCGGCTTATCTCAAAGTCTTGTGAAGCTTTAACTGTACAGTGGATATTTGGTGTTAGACACCCCACAGGCTTATGCAATGCCACTCTGGTTGCTCAAATGGCAGCTTTAGTGCCCCCAGCAACCAGCTGCACAGCAGCAGTAAGCAAAACTCACTTGTTGCTACATTTGCTGTGATAAGAAGGTCCCAGTCCTTTACACTGTAACACACATTTCTAACTATAAACATGAGTAATATTAGTAAAGTTTAGAACATCTGTATAATCTTTATAGAATACAAGCCTAATAAGACATTTACAAAGACTAAGCACTAGTAATTTGAAATTACTCACGTCACACTTCAGATTCAAGGTCAATATTAAATTCTATATCTTTAATGTTTTTTTAATGTTGTTTTGTTGCATTTAATGGCACTTCAATAACAAAAAAATGTAAATCCATTTAAAATCATGTTGCGTAAATAGCATTTTTTCCACATATTATATTCAATTCAATTTTCACAACCATCCAATCTCTTCATAAATAAGTTTACTAGAACATTGAAGAATATCTAATACTGAAAAGCAGTGGGAAATTGAACTAGTCTTGTGACTATGCCTCACTTATCCAGAATAATGTTTGGCTGTACAGCATGTAACTAGAGTGAGGGAATTGGCAGCATACTTATAAGTAAGTTTTTATTTATTTATATCTGTAAACCAGATCATCCCAAGGCACTGTTTAATTGTTTTAAAACACAATGACCATCACTGTGGAAAAGTGATCCATCACATGTGGAAAAGGCAGTATTTTTCACACTGTATACCCTAGCATATGCACTACTGTTGAATATATTAGTATTGGTACTTTACCACATTCACTGGAATATCTTCCCCTCCAGATCACACTGGTATTGCTCCTTGACACATTTAAAAAAAAAAAAGACACACAAAGCCTTTGCCACAAATCTGCAGGCCAATCTGCACCTAAAAATCCTGAAAGACCAAGGCAGCTAGCTCCCAGGCTGGCCTCTTCCTGCACTCACAGGGCTCAGGCTTGATGCATAGGAAATGGCAGAGAAGAATCAGTTTACATATACACAAAGCAGAGGTGCAGAATAACACATCAATCACAAGATGAGGCTGATATGGACTACTGAGAGAGAAACTAACATCTGAGGCTTTTCAAACAAGTCATTCTACACTGTGGAAAGGATGCAATTTATCAAAACTGGGAGGAACTCCAAAGCATTGATGGATGATATCCCACATTCAATCATACATTTAGAAAGTATTCTCATACATACAGTGAATTGAGATGTTAACTCAGTCACTACTTTATATGTCACAAAACTTTTCTGGTAGATAAATGACAGATAACCATGATGATGTTTGTATATTTATTACAAAGTTTAAAGAAGCCAAGTTGAGTTTTCACAGACAGCATTGTCATGACTTCTTTAATTGAACAGAGAAAAATTCTGGGGTGTAATAACCTACCAATATTCAGATCTTAGTGCTTAGGACTCTTAGACCCTACCACAGTACTCAAAAAAACTACTGTATGAGCCACAAAACGTAATTACTCGCTTCCTTATGTTTTTTCACACCTCAATAAGTAAGCTACATCAACTCTGCTTCACTTCTGAAATGCAACCCTGCTCAAGAAAGTCATCCTTTATGGAATCTAATGTATACATTATAAAACGAAGGAACTCTTCTGTTGTTTCTAATTTAGTATTACTAATTTATGTAGTTGGTTAAATATTTGCTGGAAGTACAAATCTTTAGGTCTGGAAAACAAACATGACCATGATCATCTCCTGAGAGCCTAGCAGCAATGAGATTCTCATTCATTATCTCCTTCAGATAATATCCACAACAGTACCCAAGACCATATGATAATGAGACATTTATGTTGTAATATTTCTTTAATAAGAATTTTGATTAGGTTGTCATCTTCTCTGCTGTATGTTCAGAAACCAACAGTTCAGATTGTATCTACTTTGCTTTGCTTACAGAGGGTATTTAGAGAGTTACAAAATTGTTTTAAACTGGAACTAGAACTAGTTTGCATGTACTTCAGACCTTCCACCAGATGATTTATTCACCATATACAGTCACTAAGGAGTCCAATCCTTTGTCTGAAACAGAGGAGAGGGACAGGAAGCTAAAACAAAAATACTGCCTGAATACCTAAATCCCTACTTATTGCATTATTCATTATTGGATTTGGTGTCTCAGCTACCAGAACGTTCAAACCAAAAATACTTAATCTAAAAAAAGAAATTAACTACTGCAGTACCTTTTAAACATTATTGTATGCACCCAGACAGAGCTCTATTGTGTTGTCTACATAATGTTTAAGCTTCAACAAGGACAGAGTAGAATGAATCGATGACATAGTATAAGTGATAAGATCTGTCACCTAATCAAAGATTTCCACAAATGTTGTCCATTCTGTTACAAACAATGATAAATAACCAGTCAAGAAAACAAAGAAAATAATCTTGGGTTGACAGAGACCACTTCAATTAGACAACTGACAGCAGTTTACTTGTCACTATGGATAGCAATTTTTCCTCCACAGAGCATGCGCAAAAGCTGTATACTTCACGCGCGGTTCTTTGACAAAATTACCTGTATTCACAGCCCACCTCAGCACAGATCAAACAATCTGGATTAGAGTGGATGTTAGGATTGGTTATTACTGTCTTATTGCACTAATTGATAATGAAATAAAAGGCACACATGAACCACAATGTAGAAGGTAGTGTACCAGTATTTAAGGAGTATTACAGACTTGACCCTTACAAGTCTCCTTTGAATGTCCAAGCCTGTTCATTTAAAAGGGAATCTTAGATCACCATGTCCCCCACAGTTTGAGAAAACTCAGATTTTGATCAGAATCCAGATCCAATTTCGACCTTGTAGATGAACTAACACTTTAAAACTGACTTCACCTTTTTTATCCTCTCTCCTCTCCTCTCCGACCCTCTCCTCTCCAACCCTCTCCTCCTTTCCCTTCCCTTCCCCTCCCCTCCTCTCCCCTCCCTCCCCAGGTTACACACTAGTTAGCTCCAAGCCAGAAACCTTTTTGGGGATTGGGTTAAGTATTCAGAAATTCAGAAGGACTTCCCAAGTCACAATAAATCTGTGCATTATTTCTTTTGCAGCCATACAGAATAAATGTCAATTCATTTTATACTTAAATTCAGCATTTATAGACATCCTTCATTGTACATTACTGTTCTCAAGATCAGAAATAAAATACACACACTAATGTGAGAAGGAAAAGCAGAGAGGAACTTAAGCCAAACTAAAGCTGAGCTAGTGCCTCTCTGCACAGTTAAGACAGAAGCTGTCAAGCCCAGCTGAACAAACAACTAACGGACAGAAATTCTGAATAGCAGCAGCTTATTTTAAAATGTAACACATTCATTTTGATCCCCGTGGAGAAGGTAATCACCAATTGGCTTGAAACAGCACCGGGACTAGTTCAGCAAAGTCATTTCCTTCAATAAACACATGGCTTGCTCTTAAGCACAGGAGGACAGAATGGCACACAGTTCACTTGCTATTGCTCTGCTTCCTCCACCTTCAAATATTTTTGTTTGGGGTAATGCTGACCAGTGGGACATATGTTCCCGTGCCTCAATTCTGTTGAGTTACATTCTTATCTTGCTATACTTCCCTAAAGAGAAATTAATTATACAGAGGGGAAAAGTAAAAATAGCAACTTTGTTTCTGCCATGCCTTTCATGTCCAGTGATCTGAAAACACACACTTAAGTACCTCTGGAGTTGAACAGAGCAGCTCTTCTGCAGCTCACAGTAACAGCGCACAACAGCCTGGGTAAAAAGTGAAATGAATACAGCTGTATGCAACAACTTCTTACTCCATCCTATAGTTACAAGAATTCAAGGTTCAGCCTCTGGCTGGTTTTGTCAATATATTGCTGCACTCCTGACTTACTTCTGATCTGAAGCTTAGGAAAATCCCATTCTTAAATCCTGCCAGAAGTCATAAATCTCAGGGTTAGAGCAATACAAACTTTGCAGTGGTTTAGAACAATACTAAACAAATAAGAAATGGGCCACAAGAATAAATAAAAAAAAAAGTAGAATTAAGCAAAATAAAGCAAGAAAAAAGTGCATTCAAATGGTGCTAGCAAAACATGAGTAACTGATGTATGCATATAAAAATGCCTATTGAAAGTATAACTTTTAAAGTGAACATGCATGGAAGTAGGAGAGGAATGTACAAAATAGTAACTGAATTCCAGATAAAAAATTACTGAGAGCTAAGATCACACACTCAACTACAATAAGGGCCTAAAAATTTCACCAAAACCTCTCATGTACATGTATTCCATAGTATAAACAACCATATCAGTTGACAAGGAAAAACTGTTACAACGTTCTGCTATTAAAAGCCAAAACCATAATACTCCCAAGGGCAAACTTCTGGAAAAGAGTACATGAAGCCTAGATATGGCCAGCAGATAATTACTTATTATGTCAGTTTTTCCCCAACTCTTGAAAGGAAAGACACAAAAAAACCACTTTCTGAAGGTTCCCTGACAGACAAAATGCTTGCAAATCACTTTCTGAAACACACATCATTGCACTGTTGCAGTCAAACTGGATGACAATATGGATCTTTTTGGGAGTTACACACAACTGTAAGTATGGGTCTGAACTATATTTTATTGTAGTACATCTTTCACAAAAGTATACTTCAACATTTCATCATGGCTGGGCTTCGCAAACGAAGATTTGGGGAGGGCTCTACCCACGTTTGTTACAAGCGCGCTGGTGGCTAAAAAGACCAATACGAGACAGGCACGTCCGGTTGCAAAAGGCACAGCAGAAAGACTCCTTAGGTGGTATATTCTGCAAGGCACGAATCTTTCTGCTTTGTCTTTTCTCCTCGAGAGTGATCCTGTGTGCTTTCTCAAAAGCATCAGCAGCGTTATAGATGGTGTGCCTCCAGATCTCCCAATTTGAGGCCAGAGTAGACCAGTTATGTTGATCAATATGGCCAAGGCTGAGATGTTGTTTCAGGGAGTCCTTGTATCTTCTCTTCGGGGCTCCTCTCTTGTGGCAGCCGGTGGCAAGTTCACCATAAAGCAAGATCTTAGGGAGGCGGTGGTCCTTCATCCTTGAGATGTGCTCTGCCCAGCACAGCTGCGTTCTCAGTAACATGGCCTCAATGCTTGTGACTGCTGCTTGTTCTAGAACAGATGTATTGGTCACATAATCTGACCAGTAGATGTTTAGGATTGTGCAGAGACAGCGTTGATGGAAGCGTTCTAGGAGACGCAGGTGGTGGCGGTAGATGACCCATGATTCAGAACCATATAAGAGGGTAGACAGCACAATGGCTCTGTAAACACTGATCTTGGTACTTTTCTTCAAGTGTTTATTATGCCAAACTCTTTTATGGAGTTTTCCAAAAGCACAATATGTCTTTGCTAACCTGTTGTCTATCTCTCCATCAATCTTAACCGTCCGAGGAGATGAGGCTACCTAAGTAATTAAACTGCTGGACTGGTTTGAGCACTGATTCACCAATGGTGATATGGGGATGATGGAAGACTTCCTGAGGTGCAGGTTAATAGAGAACTTCTGTCTTCTTTAAGCTGACTTCCAGCCCAAAAAGCTCAGCAGTGTCTGCAAAGCAGGATGTTAAACGCTGCAGAGCTGCTTCTGTGTGGGCGACAAGGGTGACATCATCAGCATAGAGCAGCTCCTGGACAAGATGGTTTAAGGTCTTGGTGTGGGCCTTCAGTTGCCTTAGGTTGAATAGGCTTCCATCAGTATGGTATCAAATGTAGATACCGCCCTGATCATCGAGGTCTGCCGTGGCCCTTTGGAGCATCATGCTGAAAAAGACTGTGAATAGGGTTGGTGCAAGAACGCAGCCTTGTTTCACACCATTAGTTATTAGAAAGGGCTCAGAAAGTGCATTGCCGTATCTGACTTGGTCGTGCTGATCCTCATGGAGCGAGATGATCATTTTAAGGAACTTGGGGGGACAACCTAAACATTCCAAAATCTGCCATAGACCTTTTCTGCTCACAGTATCGAAAGCCTTGGTGAGGTCAACGAAGTTTACATAGAGACCTTTATTCTGTTCCCTACACTTCTCTTGCAAAAGTATACTTATGGTTAGGAATAAACCCCTCTAAGAATGACATGTATTTGGTAACCAAGGGAAGACCACATTCAAGAGCACGGGGTTCTCCAGACATACTGGCTAGATCAGTTCTGCAGATCTCTGACTTCAGATCAAAAATACAGAGATTAATTCTTTTCTAGCTATTTGGTTTCCAAGGCTCATTCAGATGTCTTGGAGATGTTACATCAACATATCTGTAATGCAGGGGAGGAGTCAGGTCAAGATGCTCACTGATTTCAATACTGAACTGAGTCTGAGTTGCAGTACAAGGTCTAGGAACAGTTTCAGATCTGAAATAAAATAGCACATGACAGGTATAAAAGCTTCGAGCCTTGAGAGACAAAATTCAAAAGGGAAGCTATCACAGGACCACAAAATGGACAGTGGAAAGGGTAGAGCCTTGAAGAACCACAAAATGGACAGTGGAAAGGGTAGAGCCTTGAAGGACATGAGTACATACTACAAGAAGCTAGAACCAAACACCTCAAGAAAAAAGCAAGGGAAAAAAGGAAAACAAACAAATAAACAAACCAAACCCCAAACAACCAAACCAAACCAACAACAACAAACCAGAATGAGAACCTTTCAAGCCCATTGGTACAAAATATAGCACTCACAGTGTGAAAGAACATTTTATACAAGTTCTAAAGAGGGAGGATCAATAGTTGTTCTTGGAATAGCTCTACAGTAGATCTCATGCAGATGGTACATAACAATAAAATTTAATTAATCTAAGTGTCTTTTCAATATATTGAAGGAAGTACATTTATCACGTAACACAAAGACTGAGTGCTCAAAATTTCTCAAATTATAATTTCCTCGTATCATAAGCTCTAAAAGAATTTCTTTTTACCAGCTAAGAAATGACCATTGTGTTTTCCATTGCATCCTTCCTTCCAACTGAAACAACTTTTGCAACCTAATATCACAGTTGGCTATCCTTTCAGCATGAGAAAGGATAGGTGGCAAGTAGAGGAAACTAAAAAAAAAAAAAAAAATTAAAAGAGGGAAATCAGTAACAGGCTGTTATTATTGCCAAGCCAGTGCTAGACAGAGAACTGTGGAAAATAATTTGAATTCTTTAAATGCAATTTTATTTTAATTTTACACTTCAGAACAAACAGTCAAACAAAATAAGCTTGCTACCAAACTGTACAGTAACATATAGTCATCATTAATTTGAGAAAACAAATTGCACCATCAAAGAACAAAGCAAGTGCGAATAAAAAGAAAATCCTTATATTTCCTTACAGGCTGTTAAATCTGTCTGTTAAATGGGATGGAATACATTCTGTGAATACTCCAAACAAACAGAGCAGTGGCTCTGTGAGTAACAATCACTAACATTACCTGGCACAGTAACATTTGTCCTGAGAAACAGGCTGAGGTCATTCCTGTCTCTTTTACAAAATCCCATGAAACCTTTGGTTTGTACCCAAATTCTCCCCAGAGCAGATCATAGTTTAACTTCAGCTGCATAAACAATAATATTTCTTGCAGATACCTAAAAACAAATAAGCTGTGCCTTTTAAATATTAGTGATCCATAAAAATACTGTCTGTAATTAAAAATATAACATGGCTTTCAATACTCAGGCTAAGCTCCTATCTGGGAATTATTTCTACGCTATTTTATTATAAAATGAGTTGTCCACAATTGAGAAAAGATCTTTTTAGGATGGGTTCCAACATGGACAGAGCGATGAATGAGAGCAGAATTAGTTTTCACTGCTCTACACCCTGTTCACAAGCCAGATATAGCTGAGGAATAGGTCAATGTGAGATTAAGACAAAGAGAAATCCTGTCTTTCGGAAACAGGAAAGCAGTTTAACCTCTGTCACTAGTTGTTACATCTCTACAGCTGATTTAACAGATCAGGTGATGTAACTGCTCTGCATCTGCTTCAGTGCAAACTCTCATTTAAGTCAACCCAGATGACTTTCTGATGAATGGCCTGAAGGTATTTATGCAATCTGTTTGCCAACTTGTTGATAATAACAAGCAACACCAGGGGTAATTTCTTGTACTATTATAGCTAAACATGCAGCAACAGTCTGCCCATGACATCAAGACCTCACAGAAACAAATGGAAGATATAGGAAACAGTGATGGAGGAAAGACACAATGCTTCACAGGATGAGGTGTAGGTAACAGCAGCTTACACTCAAACATTTGCAGTAATACTTTCAAAAAGTATAAAAACAGGCGGCCTAGAGTCCCTTCCAATTCAGCTCCTCAGAAACACAGGCAAATGGAGAGTTATTCATGGACTATGTAAAGGAGCAGCAGCCAGGGGATAATCTGCTGCTCTGAATCAAATCTGCTCAAAAATTTTGCTGGACAACTGCCCCAATGGTGTAGAAATCCAATCTGCTTCTATGAAGTATTTTTCGTATTCAGTTCATCAGACTATAGTATCCATTGTCATACAGTGTTCTGAGAGCTTTAAAGTAAAAAGATGACCAAAGATCTCTAATGAAACCACTCCAATTTCCCTCCTCAGCAATTATCAGTAGCTCAGAAATTTGTGTTGACACTGTGCAGTCTTTGCAACCTGAACAAACCCAAATGCTACATGATAAAACCACCTTTTTCCCCACCTGGGATGTGCTGGTGTATATCTCCCACAACTGCAGTATCATTGCAGATTAAGCTAAACTACGCTCACAGAGAGATTAAAGCTGTTCTTCCTTAGCTCTATGTCCACTGCTCTCATGATTTTTCATGATTTAATAAAGCTTTATAACAAATTTAAAAAGCAACTCATTTTATCTCATCTACTACTCAACACATTCACAAATCTAGGGGCTTCTTTGAGGTTTTTAAACAGCAGTGCAGGAATGAAAAAGACTACAGTAGACAGAGAAGTATCTGTATCTATTTCTCTCTTCTGAACCTTTTTTCTACCTAGTTCTGTCAAACTGGACACAAGAATCCCTTTTCCTAAATTCATGGCCGGAAAAAATACTCCAGTGCTCATCTGCATCCTAGCTTGCTTTTCTGTTTTCTGGCTGTAAAAGTTTGCTAAGCCCATCTGTCCTTTTAAACCAAGTCATGGATCATCTCATGCTATTAAGGCCTATGCTCAGATACATATTTTCTACAGAACAGTACAGCATGCCACTTCTGCACAGAAGGCTGAAATAAATTCCTTAACTCTAGTCTCAGTCTCACAGCACTGTGTTGAAATCACTCCAGCCCACCATCAATCTCTTTGACAACTTTGGAATTTAGGTTGTATCAACTTTAGAAATTGCCTAACACTACCAACACCAAATAATCTCCATTAGTGATCAATGGGTGAATACCTATACATAAATATTTTAATTATTTTAAAATAATAATTTATTTAACATGAATTGGCACTGAAGTGAAGAATTAATCTATGCAAACAGACAGCTGAGACATCATCTTAACTCTCCAACAATAGCAGCAATATCAGCTATATCCTGATAAAAACTCCAATGTGACAAGGTCTTTATGAGCAAAAGCAGCTGCTTTAGTTATATTAAGCGGTTACACACGACAAGCGGCTTTGCCATTTTTCCACTTTGCCTATCTTGACTGCTTAAACTGTATTTTCTTTTGAGGTGAGTGCTCTTTCATTCCAAATGTAAAACTATCCCAATCTTCAGGCTTCTATGCACTTTAATGGAACAAACAGCAGCAGCATCTTGTCATGTGATAAGAAGAAACAATCTTTTTAAGAACTGGCTTCCTGGCTAATCTGTTGACTGTTGGAAGGTAGAATCTTACACTTCATCTGTTACACATGCTGATACCAAAGAATAGTTTTGGAAACTCTCTTGGAACTTAGGTGATTTGAAAAGCAGAATGCAGTATCTACACTGCAAATGAGTAAAACTACTTGACAAGGAACAAGACTGCTTTAAGCTGTTATATAAAAATCTATATGAACAAGGAGTCATCCACAATGAGTTTACAGTCTAATTAGAATTGAAACATAATAAGTGAACATAACACATGCACCAAGACAAAAATGTTGGATGAAGTATGTTGACAAGATTACATGCATATTTCCTTAGATTGTGCAAAGATTTTACTCGCAGAAGTGCTGCAGTACCCAATAAGGAGA
Organism: Corapipo altera; assembly: GCF_003945725.1. Taxonomy (NCBI): domain Eukaryota; kingdom Metazoa; phylum Chordata; class Aves; order Passeriformes; family Pipridae; genus Corapipo; species Corapipo altera. The sequence continues at coordinate 3,528,820 of NW_020884885.1, read as the reverse complement.
CAAAAATATAGTCAACATTTGCATTGACTGACTTGATCATAACCCACTTTTCCCAAGCTGCAATAAATCACAATGAAGTGCAAGAAAGTTGCAAGAAACTATATTCTTCTACTCCACAGAAGCTATCCTGTCACATCAGATCTAAACAAATTTAAGGAATTTTCCACCTTTGTGTATCAGAATTGTTTCTATTAAGCTTCACAGATAAATTTACCTGCTTGGTATCAGAGCACATAGTTTGGTGGTTTAAAAAATAATTCTGCCTTCTCAATAGACTCATAATTTTCCTCCTGAGGGCAACAGCCGGAGAATGTTCTGCAACATATTCATTAAAGTCCCAACACAACAAGATCTGTTCCTTCAGGTGAGACAGGCTGCTCCCGCTTTTCAGCTAACCTACCATGCATAAGCCTTCAAAAGGAGAAACTGCCGTAGATGAGGAAATGTTCAAAGAAACATCCATTGACTATAAACTTCAGTCTGAAATTTGAGGGCTATATGAGAACTCCAGTATTAGTCTGTCACTAATAAGACTGAATTCTGTACTTGAAAGACTTAGCCCAAGTTGCCAGGTTTTTACAGTACAGACTTCCTTGAGGTTACAGACTGACATTGCTCTACTCAGCAATACAAGGCCATAAATGGCTGAAGAATTCAACTCTCTTAAAAAGTGGCCAAGGTATTTAATTTGCAACATCTCACTGACTGCAGCATGTTGGGAGTTGTCTTGGTCTGACTGGTATTGGAAAGGAAAAATGTAGAACATATTGAAGTCTCATAGACTTTTTCCATCACTAAAGTCTACGTTTTCACACGTTTTTATGGAAGCAAAAACTTTTCATGTTGATATACGTACATTCAGCACAGAAAGCCATGCGCATGCTCTTTAGTTCCTCAGTTTGATGGGCATAATCCCCTCTGTCAAGTTTCTAATAATTAACTCTCCATCCGCTGTATGGTGTTCCAAAGACAGTTTACAAAGAAGAACAGGCATGGCATTGGTCTTAGATATAAACCAATGCTATTCTCTTGCAGTAAAACAGCTGTTACTAAAATATATAGATAAATAAATAAATAAATACCCAAATGAAATATTTGTCAACACAGACTTAACCTGTTTTTGTTGAAATAAACGAACTAGGTTTCATCATGATGATGTCTACAATATATAATTAGTCTTTTAGCAGAAAAAATGAGCAGGAGAAAGACAAATAGGTCAATCACAAATCTAACTCAGAAGATGGGATCACTTCCCTTGCTTGAAACTAGAGATGTTGATCAGAGAAATATAGCTACAACTTATTAAATGTGAAACACGTTACAGAAGAACCCTTAGGATTTACATGGAGAAAGGCCAATTGTGAATCCCATAAGATTAGTTGCAACAATTCCAGCTACAAATTATGAAAAAAAGAGCAACAATTCTCAAAAAAGGGAGCTTCATGTACTGTGGAACCAGTCAGTTCAAATTCTGTGAAAAGTGTCTTTGATTTAATAAGTTATTTTGTTATTAAACCGTTCAAGTTTCAAATGTGCCAAATTTTTCTCTGTTAACACGTATGAGTTAGGAGTGCTTAACAAGGAAATGAAAGGGCTAACTTAAGCTATACCTTTTTTTTCCCCTTCATTAGCATCACTGCAGATGCATCTTGCAACCTCCAGCAAAGGAAGACACAGAGGCAGCCATTCAGGTGCCAAGAGCCCCAGTCATGTTAATGTACATACTACTTGTGGACATTATTCATCAGCCTCACTCAAAGTTGCTCAACTGTCAGCTATATACTTCCTATCAAAGTGTTCCACGTGTTCCCTAACCAGAAAGCACTTCCTCATGCCATTGCTGCTGGATTTCTTTCAAAGTCCTGCCCTCACATAATGCAGCAGTGCAGCAGTTAAAGATGGCACTACAAGATGACTAGGAGACTTATTCTATCTTTAATTGATTCAATATTCTGCAGTTTCGAAGAAAAATTACAGGATACCAAGAAGAAAAATGAGATGCACAATCATTCATCAGTCATTTTTCCAAAGCTGAGCCACTGCAATTTTTTTTCTTCTGCTGCTGCTAGACTGCTCGCTGTCATGTAAGAGCAGCCCAAAGGAATGGTATCTTCATTTTCTCTAGAAAACAGATTCTTCTGCACTGGAAAGGCTGGAGAGAAAATTGAGGATCAGCAATTCTGCAGCATCACCTCCCAAGTACCTCCAGTCATAACTTTGAAAACAAACATCTGATACTTTCCTCTCAAACACCCAAACCACAAATTTTTCATCCAGTTATCAAAGAAACAGACATTTCGACTGTACCACGTGCATGAATTCAGACTGGAGTGGTGGATTAGGAGGACACAACCACTGGTTTGGTTTGGGGTTTTTTTTCAGTTAAAACACAGATATATGCTCAGAGACCTTTAAGCAACCTAAATAAAAATTCAGTATATATTAGAAAACTCTGCATCAAAATAATTACATACTACAGGATACTGCCATAACATCAGTAGCTCCTAAATCAGCTGGCAACTTTTGAAAAATACTATCCCTATGATGACCAAATACTTCTAAATTTTAGCATGGAAGTCCAGATTGTCAGTGTATCTGCAGAGCTTGAACATTTTGCATTTCCACAGAGCAATCGGTTACAGCTCCAACTTTCAGCTTTGCCCCAATTTTTTTTTTTTTTTTTTTTTTTTTTTTTTTTTTTTGTGTCTCAAACATAAAAAAAACTTCTTTCTTGCCTAAGGAATAGGGTTTCTGGCTTTAGTTATTATTGACCAAACTTATGCTGTCCTTTTAGAAAATCCACAGCCTATTTTTAAACTGTTTTCTATATATCAGATATATGATAGTTTTTATTAAGACATGACAGGAAAGTTACCAAATGTATCTTGAACTTGGTTTATTAAGGGAACCATCCTCTCTAGTAACCTCTGATCCACCCTACATTAAAGTAGCAATTAATAGCTGATCTCTTACATATTCAGCAGAGCCAAATGCACATACATATGTTTGTGTGTTCAGTCTACTACTTTCAATCTTTCCATCTATTTACTGAAACTTCTTTTCCTGCTTTATTTATTTGGGCTCCAGAGACACATGATAAATATTTCACAGGCAACCAGATAAGGCAAGTTCACCGAGCTCAGCAATGATGGAAAAAACTGCAAAGCTGCTGCTGCTGCTTTTCTGGTCTATTTTATTTTTAATGGAGTGCAGCTGAAATGCAGCTGGAAAACAGCTGTCAGCTTTAATTTCCCAAATCTGCACTAAAATAACAACTACAGCTTGATCATATGATAATTATCTCTGAATTAGAGCCCTGGGTTTGAGACATTACACACAACTAGAAATTAGCCAAGAGCCTGAGGATGACAATAAACACAAGGCTGGAAAGCCTGGGGTTTTGGACATATTCCTCTTCAATATTTGTGTAGTTCAGTGCATTCTTCCGTGAGGTAAACATCTGAGGAACAACATTATTGCTTTGCTTTTCCTCAGTGCTTTTGAAATACTGTCCTCAAAAAAAACCCTCTACAAATACCAGAACATTTCAATGTGAACTAGGTATGTACATGAAAAGTGATAATCTGAAGCTACAGGGAGCCTTAGGTTTCATTTTGAAAGGCAGTAAAATTCAGTTTCTAGTGGTTGGTTGTTTTACCTTTAGAAACTACAGCTTTTTCAAGTAGCTGCTTTCTGTTCATAAGTTAAGATCCCCTCCTTTTCCTACCTAGTAAACTACCTTGATGCAAAACATAATAAATACGTTTGACACTGAGAAATATAAAGGTTTACTTTAAAATGCTTTTTAAAATAAAGGGGTTTATTAATTTTATGTAATCTTTCTGCTCAGAGATATGCATTTATCGACCAGACTGAGGAGATCAAAAGAAGTTTCATATAACCCCAATTTATTCTAGTGAACTGTTTCAGAAGAGATTCATTTGGTCAATACACACAAGCTGACTATTGCAAAAGTGTATCTGCATCTCACTCAACATTAAGAGAGACCTGTAACTCACTCTGCGACTTGAACATTTCTTCACACTCTTTGTAACCATTTCGTGTAACTATGTTATCTAGAATTACTTGCTACAACTTTACAACATATAAACACGACTCTAACTCCAGAAATTAGAGAGGAGAAAAAAAACACACCAGAGAACTTCCACTCTTCGCTGACCCACTCTGACCATGAAATCCATTAAGCAACCCCAGTAAGCAATTTCTAAATACTTTATCACAGCAGAAATGAGGTGACAATGACAAATTCTACACATTAATATAAATCACCATTTCATAGAAGAAAATGATTTAGAAAAAATATTTGGAGATAAAACACATTTTTGGCAGATTTAGGATCTCAGCAGAATGAATTCCACATTGATATGCAAAGAAGTAACAAAAGTTTAATGACTTCATAGCAAATGCACAATTGCATATAGCTATTTATATAATAGCTCTTTAATAGCACAGTTTTTTTAAAAGGACACCCGTGTCCCATTTTACCTGAGACAAACACAAATCTCAAAGAAAGCATTTTGTTCACGGTCCCTTAGCCTGTAAATAAAAATTCTGAGGGAGAGTTTAAGCTCAAGGACATGAGCTACTACAATTGTCATGTGGCAGTCAGCCCTGATTCAAGAAAGCAACACACTGAGATATCTTTTTTAAACATCAGAATACTTGAAAGAACACTAATCCTGTATATTTATCCTTTTAAAACAGAGGAAAAAAAACTAATTTAAGAGTTTGGGGTAAGAAAGGGGTTGTTTACAAAAATGTTTCTTTTTAACATAAGAAACTCAAATATATTTAGATTCTGTTAGTTTCAATGACACTGGCATTAATTTTCAACTTAATTACTTGCCATTGTAAAAACATATTATTTCAAATACCTACACTTAATTTCAACAGTTTCTCTTTAACAGTCATATCCTCTGATGTTACTTCACAGTGTCAAAACAGACGTCTTGATTAAGCATCACACTTGTTCCCACCCGGCATAATATCAGAATTATTAATGCCAGCCTCCAGCCAGCTCTTCTCCAACAGCTGTGCTGCACTTCATTGTTACGCATCTCTGAAAATAATTTCAACTTGTCCCTGTGAGAATGACTGTGAATAACTAATTTTCTCTGGCTTCAGAGTCAAAATTTAATGCAGGCATGTCAAGCTATAGTCTGAAATCAGTCACCTTTCCCACAGCAATCTCCCAAGTGAAAACTAAAAAAGCAAAATGCAAGTTTAAGAAAGAGAGGTAATTTACACCAGCAGTTTGAACTGACAGTGAAGAACAAAGGCCAGAGAAGAAACGTAAAAATACATGGCAAGAGGAATTCTTTTCCAGAATACAAAAAGTGCCTAGAAGAAATCAGTACGTAAAAAGAAAATTATTACCCTAACCCCTTTTGTACATTTTCCAAGAAATACAAAAGCAAAGCCTATTCATAAACATGCACCTGGACTGCAAGATTCTGACAGAAGAAAAACAGGATTCTGTGTGGGGTTTCCCTATGCAGACATGGGATGAAGTTCTTCAATCACTTCATTTATGACTTGGAAATCTCATGAACAAATAACTCCAGGAAAACTCTGAAATCCACCACAAAATCAGTGTAAGCAAGAGTAAACTGAAAAATGAGACGAGTCACTGAATTTGTTTCCTATGCTTGGACAAAAAAACCCAAAACCCAAGCTGCAAAACCACACCCTACTAAAAGGAGTTTGACACAGGGTAAAAAGAATTTTAATGTTTGCCTGAGTTGATGAAGAACACAGCAACTCAGATGACCAAACAAATTCAAAGTGTCTGCTAAGCAGAATAATTAAAACCCCATACTTTTATACAAATTTTTAATGGCTTAAAAGGCTGGAAAATGTCAGAAACTAAGATTATTGACCTGAAGTTCTCCAAGGTATATGCTTTTATGCTCAAGGGATTCAGCATCTTAGACTGCAACAGCTGAGGTCTGCTGAAACATGTCTCCCATCACTCCCCAATTCTGAACACAGGGCAGCAAGGGAGCTGGAAAGGATGGTCCAAGTACACCAAACCAGCTGCCCTTCAACACCACAGATCCGCCACTAAAATTAGCACTCAGAAGAGGAAATGCAGATCTAATCATAAATGTGACCTTTACTTTGCTCTGAGAGGTCCATTCTTTTAGATCCCAGTAAACATTATTGTTCCCTGAGGATTACAAGACAAAGGCAGCAAGCAGTCATAACACATTTTGCATAAAGCAACAACTCTTATACTTAAAGAATACATTTTTGTGTAAGAGATGAACTGTCACTGATGGCTGCACAGGCTGACTGATAGGAGTGTAAGGCCAGCAGAGCAGCCAAAACTCCCCATGAGGGATGCACGTGTTTTAAGAACACTGCAGAGTCCACAGATGACTTTTCTTCACATCAGGACAGGTATCTTTGAAAAACGGGAAGTCAGGAGTTGCCACCTTTGATCTGCCCAGGCTCAGTACTGAGACAAATTTATTCTCGTCGAGTTTAGAATCAAGTGTAGGAAAAGTTAAGCTCTATTCCTTTTCCATGCATGAACTCTAAGTTTTGATCAAAACGTGGCAATTGCTTCCTCCTTGTAGGAAAACATAAGTGAAGTACATATGTAATGCTTTAATAATTCAGTACAAAACAAAACGCAGTCCAAGATATGGTCCTACAAAGTTCCTTTCACGTGAGTAATCTCAGACTAGTTACAGAAGATGAGATTAGTGGGCCTTAACTCATTTATTTGTTCTCATGTTCTCTCTCTCATTTTGCATGTATAAATATAAAAACCAGCAATATTTATTAAGCAGGAAGTTTAAAAGTAAACAGTGTAACCATCACCAACTACAGTAAAACAATGCGGTGGGGAGAGCCTTACCTTACTCTTTCTAAAGGGACAGCTCGTACTTTTTTATCTGGGTCTTTTGACATATTGTCATGATACATATATTTTGTGTAAAAGCAAGACTCAAAAATGTGGACCAAATCTAAACTTCACATCTCTGGAGGGTCTTGATACCTTTGGTGGCAGCTCTTCCATTCCTGATGAACATCATGGGACTCTGCTTCTTATGATCATAAAAATGGCACTTGCCAACATTTACACAGCTGTTTAATTCATGGAACAGATCCTGAAATGTTTTGAACACTATTCTGCAGTTTCCTTGACTTCTGTGTTCTAATTAAATATGTTTTTCTGCAGGCATCCAAAAACATGGTTAAAAGTCACAGCAATTTTCTTAACCACCATGCTCAAGAGCTATTGCTTCCCACTGCACAAGGCCGAGGGCCAGACATGTAGTTCCTGTACAAGTACCCTACAGAAACATATAAAAACACTCATAAAAATGCATTGTTTATGTGGCAAAGAGATATGAATGAATTAATACTCTACACAGAAACTACCACAATATTATTAAAGTTTATTCAGCCTGCAAGAATTTTATCAAATCTTAAATCATGTTCGCTTCCTTCTTTCCTTCCCACATGCATCAATGGACTCTTGTGTTTTGGTTTGCAAATATTTAAAGTGGTGTGTCAAGTCCTGCTGCAGAAGCCTGATGGTCATGCCATGCTATGAATAACAGACTGAAAGCAGAGAAAACAGTTCCTAAATCAAATTACAACTCTTGGGAATAAACACATTTCCAAATGATGTAATTATAACAATATGTCACACTCTGCTGAAGACCTCATATAACATTAAAATAAAGAATGAGTGGGTAGGAAACATAAGCAAAGGATGACATAATATTGTTCCATGCCAGTTTCTGCCTGTTTTCAATCAGGCCAGATGACAGAAAGTGACTTGGGAGGGGGAAAAAAAAAATCTCACTACCAATCAAGGGAATTTCTGTTTAAGTCGGAGGCCTGTGCACCAAGATCACATTTGACCTTGTAATATAAATAAAGTAACCCTAATGAAGTGTGCACAGACCTTGGGAAAGACAAGCCCCCCTGCCTACCCCCTCATACCAAGTCCCAAATAAACACACCAATATGACTTAAGACATGGTTGCAGAAAAGTTTATTATTTTATTTTCACTCCTGTATATATCCCATGCCAGTAAAAACTGCTGCATCACAAGCTCTTAATTTAGACCCTTTTAGAAACAACAGGATCTTGGATGTTGATCCTAAACATGCCTGCACTAAATAACTCATAAATGAGCTGACAGAAAACACATATCTCAAACTCAGTTAAATGCTCTGTACGCGCAAGTGAAACGAGTTGTATCTGGTTCAGACCTGAATCTTTGGTATGGTAGTAAATCACATTATCAGCCTATAAAGTGAAGACACCTGATTCTATCAAAACTGAATAAACTCCATTGTGGCTTTACTATAATCCCCTTATGAGAACTGTGTGCATCATTATTTACCCAACTGTTATGTGGGTGGAAACAGGAGACACTCACCTCTGGCAAATATGTGTTCAACTGCTCTCGAGTCAATATAGTTGCACCTCCTTATACCAGCACTGAAGCTTGTCTCTGATGTCAACAGTGATATTACCGAGAGGTAAAGCAGTTCCTGTTTTGTCTGAAAAATTAAATACTTCAAAACACATCAAGTCACTTGCAAATCCTACCCATTAAGGAAAGAGGAAAAATTTTGGAAGTACTACTTCCATAAAACAAGTAACTTCTGGAGCCAGAAATCCTGAAGAGATTCACACCCTCCCCTGCACTCCCCTCCTGCTAGGAGTCTTTCATGACAGCTCTGGAGCCTGTGAAGCCATGGTTCTTGCTTGGAGAACAGTATCCTTATTGGGAGCCCAGAAAAGCTCTGTGCTAAAGACAACTGCCAGGAAAAAAGTAGGCAGCTCTCTGCCTATTTACCAGCATCTTTCCAGGTGCTGAGAGGGATCAGCAAGAGTGAAAGAAAATGACTGCTGACTAGAAAAGGAAGAGGAAAAGGTAGGGAAAGTGATGACAAACCAACAAAGCACATTTCCTCTGCCAGACCTCCTTACACAAACAGCTATTCACACAGACCTCTTCCCTCAAACTCCCTCATCTCTATCACTCTTAGCCTCATTTAAAAATCCTTTTTCTTTAACACACCTGAAGTTTCTCCCAAATCTGGCCATTCTCATACACAAAAAGAAAAAAAAAATCAAAAACTCAAGCCTAAGAAAACCATAAAAGTCATTCTACCGCATGCCATTAACTACTGACCTACTACAATCATACTCACTACATATTTCTTCTACCTTTCACATATCTGAGTTATTTTTCATAGTAAGGACTTCAAAACACCTAGTACACTTGGGAACACAAAGATATAATTATCTGTTTTAAAGATGACTATAGTTAGGATTACAAAGACAACATAAAACCAAGTTTCCCTTGAGTGAAATTCCTTCCTTCCAACCAGTTTATCAAAGGAACACAGCTGGTTCAAAGCTCCCACTGCCTACTAATTGAGACTGCTGATCTACCAAAACTTCCATTCATACAGAAATAGAAGCTGCCCTTTAAATGGGACCTGGCAAGAAATACTGGAACTTCTACACTTCTTGATCTTAAAAATACCAACTAAAAATTGAATTAACTCATTCAGCTGATGTCACTGGCTTGTTTCTCAGACTTGTCTCAGTTTTAGTGGAACACATGACCCTGTTTTAATGAACTGGTTGTCCAGTGAACACGTGATGGACCAGACAGTCCTAAACCTTTGTCCAGCTCATTCTATTTGAGACAGGTTGGATAAAGAATCTGTTCTGTAGTGACAGCAGCATGAAAGGGCACACAGTGAAATCTGCATGTAACATTTGCAGAAATACATTATAAGTTTTTACTATTATTTTATATGATAAATTATGGTAGTCACAAGCACGTGAGTTTTGAGCATGCAACATTCCATATTTGAGACACACTGCATCTGCAGAGAAATACAGCCACACAACTACATGTAATTCCTGACTACCAAGGTAGCTTGTTTAATTAGTTGCTGATATTGAAGCACAGATATTTGGAGATAACCACACACTGAAACTTTGTCAAGATTGTGTTCATCCTCCTCCCTCTACATAATATATAAATACAATATATCCAATAAAGATGATATCTACAATAAATACAGTGAATAAAAATTCACTGAATCTTATGAAATTAGGTATAAGGACTGAAACCAACTCCTGAAGATTAGTGACTGACTGTGAGGAGTCAGTTAACTCCATCTGGTCCTTAATCCTCAGGAAATTGCAACAGTCAAGTGAGTGCTGCTACAAAATTAACAATCAATTTAGATTATAAAATTCATATGTGTTTTGTTGCACTTCCTACACTATATCTAGTTAGCATACATCAAAAGTAGTGAAATTTACTTTTAGCTGTATTCAACATCAACTACATACTTGTTTCTTAGCACTCTAAAACAAACAACGCTATTGTTAATTCCATAATATTTTTCATGCCAATGCATCACAAAGCTCTTTGTTTACAAGAAGGTCTACCCTATACTTTAGGGTACAAAGTTTCATATTAGGGTAAAAAGAGAATGTGAAAAGTTAAAACCTATTTTAAAGGTTTTAAACACTGCTGATTTTACATAAACATTCCCCGGTTCTTTATTTCCTCTTAAATGGTAAATATCTCACACTTGTGAGAAAAGTAAACAGAAACATGTCTAAAACTTGTGCTTGTATGACCTAGAGAAGAGTAATTAATGTTACCCAACTGCAGTGAGTCTTCAAAATCTACAAGCTGGTCTCTCTATGTGAATTTCTACAACCTAAATTTAAAGTAGTGATCCTCTCCCTCCAAGTTTTCATTAAAACAGTTTCCTTTTTTTGTTTTGCTTCAAGTCTCGGGCCCAAAAATTAATTTAATTTAAAGTAACTGAATGACACAAGTCAAGTTAACAGTTCTAAGAAATCCAAACTCCGAAAATCAGCCCAATGTCAAGGTAGTTTGTTACCCAAGTCAACTGAAGTCGCCAATTCCTCTGATTTTGTGAGTGAATTATGCCATAAGTATCTATCCAGCATATACACAAGTAAAAGATTCCGTAAAAGGAACATGAAGAAGTTTATGAAACAGAAGGAAATTTCTTTTGAATTTCATGAAATGCAGTTGATCCAAACTAACTGCTCTTACTCTCACTTAAATACTTTAAGTGAAATGTTGTAGTGCCTCACTCTACATTCATTTAATCATCTTTGGAAAGAAATAGGTTTTGTCTACATACATAAACTCTACCAGCTCAAAAACTATGTTTCTCACTTTTACATTCCAGATTGATTTACATTCCAGAAATCTCCCCTGCAAAGGACAATTCATTTATATTTCACTCCTTCAGATGCTTGTTAAGGAAGCTGTCATACTTGGATTAAATGAGTTCTTCTCATTTGTTTGGCAGCTAGTAACGCAAGAAACCAAAAACTCTTCCAGTTGCTTGAGTTTCCTCAATAAGAGAGCTGGCATTTCCTCACAGAACTCCATTTAAGTGGAACAATAACAGTATCAGGTTCCCTTCTAACAACAGATGCAGTGTTATTTGGCATTGCTGTCAAATGTCTCAAGATGAAGAAAAACTTGCAAATTCATGGAGATCTCCCAAGAATGTTTTCCCATTCAGAAAAAAAATTCCAAGAATAATAACAACAGTGTTGGGGATTTCTTTAATTACTGGTATTCTTAGGATATAAAGAATTCTTACAAACGCTTCTTCTTTTAGTATTACTATCTTTCTACTACCACACATTTAAGAATTGAGTGTTATCAACAATATCATTTCATAGTTGAGGACACTGAAACTACAACGATAAAAACTTCACTCAAATTTGAATAATGACTAAACTACAAGGAAAACACTGAACTTGAGAATCTTAGTTTTCAGATCCTTGCAACTGCATAGACTATTCTAGAAGCTAATCCCATCTTAAACCAAGAATCTGGTCTAGTTTCAACTACTGTATTAAATACACCACAATGCTGAGCAATGCTTGAACCTTTATTGGCCAGCAATATGTACTCATTCACCTGTCTCTCAGGAAATTCTGAAATAAAGAAGCCTCAAGGTCAGTAACAGTACACACCGGGTCTGGCCAGGACGGAGTTAGTTTTCTTCAAAGTGCACATGGTGCTGTGCTTTAGACTGGTGAACAAAACACTGTTGCTGCCACAAAGGTGTTTTTAGCCACTGCTGAACACTACTCATACAGCAGCAAGGCCTTCTTTCTCTGTCTTGCTCTGTCACCTTTGTTATGTTGTGTGGGGACAGAGCTAGGGCAGCTAACTTGGATCAATCAAAGAGTTATTCCACATCACCTAACATCATGCTCAGCCGTAAAACGGGGTGGGAGTCTGGTGTGGAGGGCAGGGGGGTGAGTTTTCCCAAAGCAGCCAGTGTCCACTGCTGGTGACTACCCTTGCATCACTTGCTGGTGGGGATGGCATAGGGAGCTGTTTGATGTGGTGTCCCCTCACCCCCTTCAGTTAAACTGTCTCTGTCTTGATTCACATTTTTTTCCTTGCTTTTACTCCCAACTCCCCCCCCCCTCTACTTTCTCCCCCACCTTTCTGCAAAGGCAGCAAGCTGCCAGCTGTAGTCCATCCACGACAGCAGTGGAGGATGCATACAATTAACCTTCAGAGGTATGTTTTCTTCTGAAAAGGGTACACAAAGGCTACTACTGGTATCATAGATGTCCTGGTGGACTGGTACTTTTAAAATTAATGAATCAGAGCTGCAGTTCTAGAAGTCCTACCTGCAACCAGGACAGCACTGGGTCTATGCACCAGCTTTGCAAGAAGCTTCAATCCCAATTTTTTCCCAGTCCTCCACTGGAAAGACTGACCACCAGGTCCTTCTCTAGGCTTGTCAGTAAGTAACAATCTCAGTAACAAGGGAACAACCTCACTGGGAGGGAAAATGAGAATACTTAGCACAGAGATTGACAGATGACATAAAGCACTGCTAGCACACGTTACAGCTTGGCAGCTTTACATTGCTCACAAAATGGCCAAAGGAAATAGTGCTGCCTAAACTGATTTAGTAAATGTCATAAACGCCTACATGACCTATCTTAGAAGAAAAACTGAAGCACAGCTTCAGCTCTTAAATCTGCACATAATGCTGGGGAGCACAGAAGAGTCCTCACAGAGCAAAATTAATTAGCTGTCCTTCAGTCAGTTTATGAGCAAATATTAGCAGCATGGCTTGTTTAAAAAAAAAAAATTAAAACACACTGGCTCAGATACAAGTCTCCACATGTGTGACTTCTAATAAAGTATGTTATCCATGCTCCTCTAGACAGCAGATGTTTCAAACAGTTGTCACTTGAACTAGGAAAACAACACTGATGGATGTTTGTTATTTTAAACTCCTATCAGGCACTCCAAGCCACAAAAAAGGAGCAACTGTTATTTTTGATATTTATGTAATTTGCTAATCTGTTACTCCAGAAACAGGTAACTTATCAAGATAGTCCAAAGAAAGTAGAAAAAATAAAGCATAAGGAGCAAACTTCCAGCAATTTACTAACACTGCAGAAAGGTGCCCAAACATATTTGTTCTATCAAGAGGCTGTTTGAAGCCTTATTAATTCCTTTATCTGTTAATCTCAAAGTATGACGTTTTAAGTCTTCAATGCAAGGAAGGAGGTCTGGTAAAAATAGGTAGCAGCACCCACAGGAAGGTGCCGGCCTTCAAGCCAGGCCATTATAAACACAGAAGGCTTAAACAAAACACATGAAAAAGCTGAAGAGGGATCCCCCTCCTCCCTTGCCCTTCCCCTAACCTAGCAGAAGTAACATTTTCCAAAAGGTGCTAATGAGTCATAAGAGATGAGCTGTGACATGTTTCAATAGGCATCAAAAGAACAACCAATACTTCCGTATTTTGAACACTTGAGGACTTGTTTTCCTCACTTCTGACCAATACAAAGAGCAGAGCAAAGCAGCACTGAATAAAACAGAGGCTGGGTGGGAAAGTTTGTGAAAGCTAAACCAAGGAATATTTCAATAAAAAGGAAAAAAAATACACCCGCGGGCTTCAAAATCTCTAAGCCAACAGCAAAAATGGTATAAAACATTTCAATCTGTAGAGTTCAAAGGCCACCACTGAGCAGAAATACAAAGACAAAAGAGATACTAACATCAATCTCTCACATTTTCATATTTTAATACGGAACAACATCAAATACATTAGTAAAATGATTTTAGTTGCCCCCCATGTCTTCTACTGCTGTACTTGCAGAACAGCCAAGGCTCAGTTCTGAAGAAATTAAATCACATCAAACACAGGAAAAAAATTATATTAGACAAAAATTCAAAAGTACCAGCAAGAAAACACTTTATTTACATAACTGAGGCAGATACAGCAACATCAGAATGCTCTCAAAATATATGAGAAAGAAGAAAAAAATTTGGGAGCTTTAGGTGTGGAAAAAAAGTCTTTTTCCAGATGGAAAAAGATTACTCTGGATCCAAAGCGGTCTGAGACAATAAAACAGATACTCATGTTCCTTCACTCTGAAAATCCAGAGTTCAAATGAAATGCAAATAGAGTTGAAATGGCACTTTGCACTTCTTTTACAACCCTCTTTCTTTAGAGAGGGTAGCAAACTTCCAGTGTTGTTAGTAGGCAGGTATGATCCCTATTTCACAGCAGTGACATGCTGTAACTTGTCTATATTAAGAACTAAGTCTAGGACAAAGGCAGGAATAAATTTCAGACTTTGTGACTCCTACTCCCAGATTGTCACTACAAAACTGGTTCTACTTATTGTCAATACAGCTATTACCTGTGAAATCCCTCCAAAATTGATGTTCTGAGATAATACCTGAGTTTGCCTCTAATCAAAAATTCAAGAAACTGAGACAGACTTCACAGGGTGTTGGTTTGTAGGACACATGTAGTCAGGAAACACAGTCACAGAGAAAAGCTTTAGGAAAACTGCAATCCCCAGTTTCTCGAATAAAAAGCAAGGAAGAATCATTCCTAAATGAGTACCAACAGGATAGCCACTGCAGGAAGAGGTAAGACTGCACTGCTGATATGCACAATCAACACTATGTTCCTCGTTCCCGGTCCTGCTCTGTGGCACTTGAACAAACCTATTACTCATGTGGGCTCTTTGAAAGAAGCTTTTGCTAGAAGTTAGACACAAAGGTTAATTTCATATGCTTATGTTATTAATCACATAAACAAACCTGTTAAGTTTAAATACTCACCCCAAAAGATTATTTACCATGCCTTGTCATTTGTGTAAATGCTTACTGAGAATAACATAACTGATGTACGAAGACCTCTATACTTGGACATACAAGAAAACCAGTAATGGGATAATGAAAAGACAAGGTCATAGCAGCAAGGCTACAATCCAGTATAATGCAGGCATAGTGCTTTAACTCTAAAGGCAGAATATGTTAAAATCCTATTTAAGACAGTCAACAAACGTATTTTTGCAACCTTAAAAGGGAAATATGCAACTTCTTGTCTATCCACAATTAGAAGGTCAATAAAAGGCAGACTCCCTTGATACTTTTGTATCTGGCCTTAGAATAAAAAGAAAAAACTAAGCCTGTCAGCACGAGCTCCAGTACTCTTCTGGCACACTGCAATCAATGGCACTGAGAACACCTGTTACTCAGATGCTCTAAGGAACAGAAAGCCTCTGACTCTTTCTGCACTTTTTACTTCCTACTCAAGAGCTTCAAGATAAACACAGTGTACCCAACAGTATATCCTATATGAGTCTAAACATACGTAATTTTTCAGACGACATAAAAAGTCTGTGACTGCAGATGATTAAAGAATTCTGAATCGCCTAAGGAGACAGACATCACATACTTCTTCGGTACAGTAACAGCACATGTAGCAGAACTCTGCTATTGATCCCAGTCCAGGAAGAACTGGGGCAAGAATGACTCTGCAAAGACCAGCAACCCATACATTATGTTTGTGCTGCAACATGACATCAACGATATCACTGACTGAAACAACTGAATTAATTATTAAGTAATTATTAAATAACTTAATTGGTTTCATAGAATGAAATACTAGCAAATGAGAAATATAAGCTTTGAAAGTAAAACGTTTCTCCTGTTTACCGTCAAGACTTTCAAAAAGTCAAAGTCATTCAGCACACCAGTAGAAAGCCAAGTTAACAGAGTAATTAATTGTTGGTAGGACTGAAAAATTTTCTAGTCGTTACTCTTCTCAGGTGGATCCACCTCTCTGAATACACCAATTATTTTACAGACTGGCATTTTGAAAGCTAGACCAATTCAAAGCAGTCAGATGCTAAGGTCCAGTAAGAGGAACTCAGCTGAGTTGATGTAACAGATCAACTGCTGCAGAGAACAGGTCCCATACTCTGTCCTTGGTAGCATTCCCTTCCACACATTCCTGATGCTTCCTTGTATCAGCTCTGATTCATGTGACCCTTCAGTAAATCAATTCACTGGCAGAACCATCCAGAACTAGCCTTCTGCCAGCTGGTAACCTCAATCAACTTACCAAGGGATCAGATGAACATCAGAACAAGAAAGGGAGGAAAAAGATGGAGGACTACTGTCAGCAGCAACAAAATGCTAATTTTGCTTGGCTGTGCTCAAATTCGATCTTTATTATCTCATGAATATCAGAGAGCAGAATTGAACTTTCATCATGAGTTAATAATGTATTTTGTTACCCAAAAGGATCCCATCCTGTATCAAAACTCAACTAGAGATTCTTGTAACTGCATTGCTTCTGTCAGTGTAAGAAGAATGCCACATATTTGCAATCCTTACTTGTGCTAAGCCATATTTTTTTTTTCTGCAAGTAGCACTAGTGAAGATGATAGAACATGGTATCATTTTATGGAAAGGTTTTAGAATCTGCTGTCACTATAAAATGGGGATTCAACAATGACCTCTCTCTAATACAAGTGCTATTTAATCTTTTCAACATAAATAATGAAATTGTAGAATCACAGTGTCCCCCTATAGAGAACGCACAAGAGCTGCTTGGTAACCTACTGGCAAAAATCTAGCTTTTGAGTGTCATTTTTCTTGAAGTGTCTGTATTGATCATAAAGAATTTGTCTTCAAGATAAACTAATTTATCATTGTTCGTCATGGTTCACGTTGCCTCACCACTCAGTTTGGTTAACAACACATTATTTAAATCCATACCCTCATTTGCTGCATACTTTCATAATGTTACTTTTCCCATGAGAAATTGATTTGCCTTTCTACATCCACCTTAAGAACAATGTGGTAAGAAGTAATTCTTGCCAAGTAACATTTATGCTTATGTATGCAAACACATAATTCCTATTAATTAAAAAAATTATCAATGCTGAAGTAAGATTTGAAAGAGTCTTTTGCATGCTATTATCTAATATCAGGTAATACTAAAACTTAAAGGTAATACTAAGAAAGTGTATTTTTAAGAGAATACAGAATTTGTATCGTTACTCCTACCATAATGAGATTAGCCTATGCCAAAATATTATCCTCACAAATATCAACATTTTGTTCTTAGTCTTGCTATATGAAAAATGTCATCTTTATTTTTTGTGTGATCACTGTAACATAAAAACATGAATTCTCCGCTTCCAAAAGGCAGATCTCTGAACAGAAGTATACTGAATTTCCTAAATGTTCTCCCCAAAACTTCAAAGAACCTGGATAAAATTTCACCAGTTGGAAGTCTCTTTCTGAACTCCAAACACCTCCAGTTTCCAGCCCTGCTCACTGTATAAAGGTGCCACCAGAGGGTCTCGCAAGCACATGCATCAAAGCAAATTACTAAGCAGCTGGGAAAAAAAACTTTTGCTTTAAGCCTTTAAAAGATTCATTTCAAACATAAATGAAAATATCCAAAGTAAAACCTACTGCTTGCTTTTGAGTGTCACTACACACTCCAGTGTACCAGTGAGTTTTCTATGGTCAGCAGCCTGCTTTTCACACTGGAAGTTCAGAGGTAAGAGCTACAGGCACCCTAATTCACTACACATGAAGCACTTGTGCTCTCCCTAGGTCACAAATTCCATGCATACCATTCCAAAGGAGTACACCATTCTTCAGTATAGTCAGCATAAATAGGTTATGACTATCATGAATACTCTAAAAATAATAGTTTAGATTTGAGTTCATAAGAGGACATTCAAAAGGGACAGTAAAAAGGGGAGTAATCTGACAAAACACTAGTACATTCTTTCCCTGAGATTAAAAAATTATCAGGAAGAACAAATACTAAAATTTCAGGATCACTGTGATCTTCAGTTATATTAAAAAAAAAAAGAAAACAAACCACCACCAACAAACAAAAAAAAAACCCCAACAAAAATATTCAAGGACACACAGTGCCTCAAATAATGCAATCTGTTATGTTAGGGTAACATCAAACTACTGTTTATTTAACATAGAGACTGTTCCCAAAGCAGGATTCCATTCAACAAAGTCAAAACTTCCACCTAGTTACAGCAACATATAGCCATTCTCCACACTTTTGCCATAGCCTGCCTTCTTAAGTAACCATTACTTCATTCAGCAAAGAAAAAGTTCTACTCTTCTTCTGCAACAACCCTGAAATAACTGTACAATGAAGCTGGAAGACAAGTCTGAAAATTCAAGCCCTCAACTTTCCATGGTCTTATGCAAATGGATCTTACTTAGATGCAATGTCAGGACCTACAGACTGACTGCATGCTGATGGCAGGAAATATGGAGCCAGGTCTCAGATTTCATTTTAGGCAGCTTTTGATTTGCTATGTGATACTAGGCAAGTCATTTCCCATTATTTATTTGTAAGTTATATCTAATTATCTAGAAAGCCTAATTAGCGCATCTGGAAAGGGATTTGAAATGCACAGATAAAAGATAGTGTGTATTTCTCAACTCTTGTCATCTGTGCCAACAGAATACTTATTTCACAATTAGCTCTAACTGTATTTTTGATAGCTGCTACCTCATCCCTAGAAATTCCAGTTCTGGAAGTTACAAATAGAAAGACTCCTTGGGATTCAATGCTAATGAAGTGGTATGTGAAACATCTATAGATAAAGTTAATATTCTAAAGGCGTTTTTTGCAATCACTCAGCACGTAGTGAAACTTTTTCCCAGTTGAGTTTCCATTCAAATGAAAACCAAGAGATTTATTTTTAAACTCTCGTCTGTATCACAGTAAGCGCTTCCAGCACAGCTTTAGGTCTGAAAAAAAAACTGGCCCAAGAAACTAAATTCAATCTTAAGACTGATTGAAATGTTCTAGAAAGCTTTAGTAAACGTCTTACCGCTTCACATATAAGCCCTTACATTAATTTTTGGAATATCTGTGAAACATTAATAGGGCCCTCAGAACAGACAGAAACCTTAACCTTAGGATAGAGACTGGGTGAGATGGACCGAAGTAAAACGGAGTCAGAGACTAGGGAGTCTATGAGGCACTGTGGGGGTTACACCTCCCATCCTCCAGTCATGTGCCAGCCCCAAGGAGGGATTCCAATAGACCACAAACAGGAGAAGAAAGGCTCACTAAACCCAACTACTCTTTCCAACTGAGTCTAGTATCCTATCTCTGCAATAACTGGTATGAGATGTTTCAACCAAAAACATAAGAAACTACACGGGAAACAGTTATGGAGTAATCAATTCAGCATGTGAATCTCTTGTTAAAGAAATAAAAGAGCATACGTCCCGAAACACATATACCCATCTCTTAAGGTTTTCTAAATTCTAATCCTGACTATTTTTAAACAAGTATTTTTTCCTTCTCTGTATGAACTGGGATTTCAAAAGAAGCCCAAATTTCAATATTCATTTTGACTGCGAGCATTCTATGGAACAAAGCACCTCATCTTGTGCATGTGTACACACACTAGCCTAAGGAGTTCCCAGCTTTAGTCACATTCTACCATTCTACATACTCCTGTAGAAAAGAAACTTAAATTTAAAACTAGGTAGAGTCAGTCTACTTGGTATGACTTATTTTTTAAAGCCAAATTATTTTCAAACACATACATCATTTTAAACAACAGAAAATACACTATTTTAAGTAAGAAAACAGCGCAGGTTTTAATACATCATAACCAAGACAAAATCACGTGATTTATAATTTCCCCTGAATGATGTCCCACCTCAACACTTCATTCACTCATTCAGACAGAAGAAAAACAGAAATCTTGCTTCAATTTACTCTAGTCCCCAGTTCCTGCTGGTAAACACATCCACTGTCAGCTTCCCAGAAGATGATCTCCCAAAGAATCAGGGAGGTGGCTGCTGCAGCTGCTACCAGGACTCAAAAGCAGCACAGTAGTCTGGGTCCACCAGCACGCGAAAGGGGTGAGGCAGGGGAACCTGTGACTGACTTGACTGCACAAGTGACTACAGACACTGTCAAACCAGCTCACCATCTTTGTACCTTTGTTCTCTATACTTCTCCATACTTCTTTTACTTATGATTCCTGTTATGTTACCCAAAGAAGCAAAAGGAAATTAGATTTTTGTTGTTGTTGCTGGATAGAACCCAAGTGGAAAATACATAATTTTTTCCCTTCCCTGTTAGACGCCATGTTCCTCATTCCCTCATTTCAGCTACATCACTGTTTTCTCACCAAGTCACATGGTAGGGAGAATGCTGCTGTTATTCAAATTGCTGGGCCTCTTATAACCTAATAATGTCAATTTTGGCTCAGAACACAGGTTTGGCAAGATGATAATTGCCCTCGCTGTTGTTCCTTTTCAACAAAACAAAAAACTCCCTAAGAACAGCCTTTTTAAAAAACACTGCCCACACACCTGACCACTAGAGCGTAACTCTACATGCTGTATTTCTCACAGGTGATGAGTGATCAGTATTTCTTTGAAACACAAGTATTAGGTATTATTTTATTCTCAGCTTCTCATAAGATGTCGTAGGAACCAACTACAAAGAAAATTAAAATTAAATGTGGCAATCTGCATAAAATTCTGTCTACAGAAGGGACACAGAGAGGGGACAAGGGTGTCAAAGTGAACTTGAAAAGTTTGGTGGACTTCCAGGACCCTACTTGGTATGTCTGCACACTGCTCCATCAGCTGCATTCTCTTTCTGTCCTGTCATACCACAAGATTCAGCTTCTGTCCCCAACTCATCACAGCCTCGAAATATCAGCAGCATACCCCCCAAATTTAGTGAAGTGATGCAAATTCAGTATACCCTCACTTTTAAACTGACAATAAATCAGAGGAATAAGGAGTTGAAAATGTATCTGACATTCAATAGCGACTATATCTGAATCTTTAAATTATGTGCATGAATAAATGGTGTGTAACTTATTGGGCAGATGAGACAAAACGACACTTGGTGCCTCTTAACTGCAGGACTCAGAAACAGAGTATGTAACACACAGTATATATCTCATTCTTACATCTCACTAGCAATTAGGTACTACCAGCACTACTGTTGCACTAACAAAATGCTCAGCTACCCAAGTAGCCACGGAAATAACAAGGCCATCAGACCATACCATGTTCCTTACCTCCACACAATCCTACCAGGAGTAGGTGCACCTTTTATTTCTTCTTCCTCTTTCATACTATAGAGTATGCCTGAAGGTTACAAACTAATAGAGACATACAGAAATATCTGGATGCTTTTACATCTGCTACCTTAACAATATCTACCATCAGAAAAGAGCATTTTCACGGGAAAACTTCTGCCTTTGCCATGGCCCAGAGACTAGCTCAGTTGGTTAAAAAAAACCAACTTGGTGCTAATAACACCAAGGCCACAGGTTCAATCCCCTGTATGAGCCATTCACTTAAGAGCTGGACTCGATGATTGTCGTGAGTCCCTTCCAATTCAGAATGTTGTCTGATTCTGTAAATTTTATCAGGCACTTGAGATCCTAGCCAAAAGGCAAAAGTAGAATATGGTGCTTCTGTGTGATGTGCATGATGTATGAGTAAAGGTTATCCCTGCAGTATATGAGCAATCATGAAATGGGTTGCCAATGATTCTGAATTATTTCCTCCATGACTCTACCA
Source organism: Corapipo altera (assembly GCF_003945725.1). Taxonomy (NCBI): domain Eukaryota; kingdom Metazoa; phylum Chordata; class Aves; order Passeriformes; family Pipridae; genus Corapipo; species Corapipo altera. Next base: position 3,506,843 of record NW_020884885.1, on the reverse strand, counting down.
CCCTTTTGTCTGGGTCAAACACAATGGAGTGTGTCATTCTTCACTGCTGCAGTATCAAACAAAAATATTCTTCTTTGCTGCATTTTTGGTCACCAGCTCAACTGGGAATAAAGTAATTATATAATGATCACCAAAGAGACAATAGTTAAATAATTACACAATATAATTTCTTCTTTTTTGTAAACTTAACAATACTTTTCAAAAACATTTTTCTTCCTTTTCTCATACCACAATGTAACTACTTCTTAAAAGTATACTTATCTGCAACAGAAAAAAAAAAGATCATTGTGTCTGATTTCACATTAATATTAAGACATTTAAAAGGTGCATCCCTTGCAAAGCACTTCTCTGACATATAAACTATATTTTAGTTACTATTCCACTAATTCAACATCAGCTGCAGTTAAAATACAAACAACATTAAAAACAGTTGGCACTGTTGTGACAAGTGGACTGGGTGGAAGATGACCAATCACTTTTTCTCTTCTTTTTAAATGATTCTTCAACAGCTTCAAAGCTCTGCCATGATGACAAACTGCCCTGTGTGTGGGTATTACTGCCACAGTAATACCAGAGGGATCTTCTATGACAGAGGCCTCTCGCCTGCTTCTTTGCAATCACATTTCCACACTGCAACACAGAATGGCAAAGCCAGCTGCTGAAACAAACCCACAGAGCAAATGGAAGTTTGTTTCAGCAGGCCTCCTATGGCTCTCAGACACACCAGGCAGCAGCTCAGCAATGACCCAGGAAGCATAGGAAGGGCTGAAAGACACTTATGCACACTCCCGGCAAACCACACTGCTAGTGCTTCTCAGCTGTCTGAAAACAAATGTTAAGGCAACTGGGACAAGGTGAACACATGTCAGAAATTAAACAGATTGAAGCAGCAGTATTAAAAAAGCAGCAATGCTGTATTAGAAATTAGCCCCATGGTACTACATAGTTCCCAAATATTCTTCAGTATTTATGGAACGTTTATATTATATTTATAAAATTAATGCACAGGGATGCCTACTGAGATATTAAGTACAGTCTCCTACTACCAGAGCTGCAACAAAATACAGTACTTTCCTCAAGCTGACCAAAGGACATTTAAAAGTCACTACTCTGGTCAGATTTACAGCTCCACTGCTAACTGATGGCATAACCAATTCTAATTTCCACAATAAGCATAATTTAATTAGCTTAGTAGTGTTTTATACCGTCAGAGGAATCCAGCTTATACTTTACCTCTCCTGCACAGGGAAAATCCAAATGTTCATATCTTGTCATATCTTTAACTTGGTGCAGTAAACAAGCAAACGGATTTCAGTCTCCTCTCAAGAGAGACTCCTGACAATAGTTGCAACTTGTCTTTAAACTAATTTCTTCTTGGTCTTTTAAACGCTGTTGATTTCTCAACAAATTCTACACAAAGTCTCAAGAGTGCCTTATGAGATAGCATGCAGACTTCTCTTTATCTGTAGGATGTACCTCTTCTAAAAATCACATTTTCATTTTACCCATGAATGTTTCAGTCCAATAGACAACACAATACTACTTTCCCTGTTTCCAAATGATGACCTACCACTACCTTCACAAAATAAACTTTTGTTATTAGGGCGTAAGTGCATGACTATTTGTGATGCTGTTAATGACATTTTCTAGTAAGCCAATCTTCAAGGGCATTCAACTCCTTTGGCACAATTAACTCTTCTGTCTGGATGTCTGACAGTATAAAAGAGGAACTTACACACTATTCGATCCTTAAGCCACTCCAAGCCCAACTTGTATAAAACTGCATTTTATTATATATTTCAAATTTCTGCATTTTGATCTGTAGGAAGTAAGAAGATTATCACTGTTTAAAAAGAAAACAATCACTTATCTAGCATAATTTCCCACAGAATTATTTATTAATATATATTTTAGAACGCAAAGCCCCAGACCAGCCTCAAATATGTTCGGTATTTTACATTTCTCAGATTGAAAAATGCAAGACTCCAAATTGTTATGTCCCCATTCCTACCAGTATTCATTTAGGTATTTAGTGTTAAGCATGCAAGCAGTGCAGAAATTAAAACACCTGCAGAAGTGTTTGCTGGATCTAAGCTTAAAGGAGAAAACTGGGATTTAAGATTCCTGGAGTTTTATTACTGGCTCTTCTTAAGAGCTCACTTTGAAACGTTTAATACTCGACTGAGTTATACTTTTCCCATCTGTAAACAAGGGAATACAATCAATCCATAACAGAGGGACATTTTAAAGCTTAATTAAATTGTATTAAAGTGCTTTGAATTCCTCAGATGAAATAGGCTAGATAAGAGAAAAAATAGCATTATTGCTACTCTCATTTCTCTAGTAGACTTTGATAGCAAATACTTCTTTCATCCTCATGCACGGTGTATACTAGAGATCCATTTCAGCAAGAACCATATATACCTACAGGTTGCACTCAGGAGATGCTAAAATACCTGGTATAGACAGATTTCACTGTATATGAACTGTTATTTTTTTTTAAATCAATCCTATCAACAGATGTGCTAACCTAGAGCAATCTATAGCACGCTTAAATTCTCTTTCCTACCTTAATCTGGAAAGTTATATTAGTATCTTCTAGGCATTAATAAATATTAAATTATATTTGATGATTTCATTAATAGTTTGAATTCTGATTAACATTGGCCAAATTTATTCTCTTTCAAAACTGCTACAGGAAAAAGCCCTGGTCTTTACCAAGCATCCAAACAGTATTTTAACACTCAGTGTTCACAAATGTTATTATTCAGCTTTCTAGAGAAAGACTTAAGCACAAATACTTCTTTCTCTAGTTAAGCTTGCCCAACCTTGCAGCAAAAGCAAGCAGATAAAAGAGTGAAGTCAAATGCACAAACAGAAGGTCCAGCTCCACCTTATTCTAATATACTGACATTCAGGTGACTCAGGTTGCAACTGTTGCCCACATGTAGGAATCAGCATGGGTTGCAAGTACAACCTTCATATGCGGCCCTTTCTCCCTCAGAGAAAAGACAGCAGGATGCAAAGTGTCTCATGGATTTAGCATATGAACTACCAGCTGGAACACATAAATGCATAAATGTGTTTGAAGAAAAAAACTCCAACCCTCAAAATGCCAAAATAACAAGAAAAAGATGTTATGAAAAAAAAAGTTAAATATTTCATCACAATAAGCCTATGGTTAAAAACATGACTGATTTTTTAACCACTGCGAATGAAAACAAGATGCAACCATTTTCTATACTCACTAACATCAACAGGACATCAATATTCCTACATTAATTGCAAAGACTACAGTCATTCCACAGGTTTTTTTTCCTGAAGCATGAAATCAGCTCTTCAAACAGAATGCATAATTGTTTTTCCAGAAGTTGTAAAGCCAGAACGCACTATACTATACTCAGGATATTTTTCTCATTTGTTTGCAATAGGTTAAGAGCTTTGACAACCTGTTGAATCTTCTCTCATGGTTAGGGGCATATACAGTTTTTCCTAACCTTCTTAAGTGGGTCATTTCCTTTCACCATATTTATAAGAACTTTTTTTTTGAATCTTCTATCAAATCTGGCAGAAACTGGCCAGAAATTCAAAAGTAATTTTGCAGGTATATTTATGAGCACACACACACATACGTGATTCTGTGTCTTTGACTACAGGAACATGAGTTCAAACTATGAAGCTTGGGGAATGTAACTCTCGGAAATCAAAAAAGTATCAAAAAGTCACGAAAACTCTTCCACCTATTATAATGTTTATATATTTTTTCACCTTTAGATAGCTGAGATACAATTTTCAATTCATTTACCATCATCCTGTTTATAAGTTTCATACCAAAAAAGGTTCACAGTACCACTAAGGGGGATAGATCAGTCTGCTCAATAATCCCAAGTCAGCTTTGAGTAAGCTAGCTATGCCATCAAACCCATTTTGCAGCAGACCTCTATGTACAGGTGTCTCTCTCATATGTTTGAGTTCCCTCATGTCTTGTCTCCTTTTCTGGTTAGCTCAATATTGGTAGGAAGAGAACTTGTCCACTCTAATTTTCAAAATCTTGTGCTCTTGTGCTAAGCCAGTGTATTCAAAATGCTTTGATAGCACTTGCAAGCTTAAAGGGATTGAAGTCACTGCTCAGATCACATGCATGTTTCAGAGTATTAATGATGAGTTGATCTACAGAAGAATATTTAGAGACTCTACAGAAAATTAATTCCAGCCTTTTGGTCAGGGGAAATGTGCCAAAATACTATATATCTCTGAAAGCCTAAGTCCCCATCAGTTGCAAGGTGTGATCACACATTGAGAGAACTCTGCTTGCCATTCAGAACATATCTCCAAGCTCAGTCGGGCATTCTTAACATTCATAAATACAAAAACATTGATGTACATTGTGAACTTGGCTTTTGTCACAGTTTTTAAAAAAAACCTCAAACCACAAAAATAAAAACAAATCAAAAAATGAGAGCAGTTAATCCCTAGAAGGCCTTGTGATCACATTCCTTGACATGTTTGAAAAACATGAAAATAGTGAAAACGTTCTGACTTGTTAAACTTGCAGTCTCTTTAATGCACTTCTCAGTCCTAACATGCACAGATTGCTGACTTGGCACATCCAAAGACCTTTGCTCACCTTTCTCAACAGACCCATGACGATAAGTCTGAGTTCCCCCAAGAGCAGAACAAAGTCATGCTTATTAAAAAGTTTACTGAATTCATAAAAGGAGAGCAGTGCTCTCATGAAAACAAAGATGTCAGAGCAAGAGGAAAATTGCACATGTATGCAATCGTAGATGAGAAAAGAAGTTAAAGTGGGATTTGAATGACTCTCATTCTTTAAAAACAGACTAGTCTGAAATGTCTTTAGGCTTCATAGAACACTGACCTCTAAAGAATATCACCTGCTTATGCACACCTTTGAAAAAGATAGTGTAACAAAGCAGTTAACTGTATAAAATTTAACTCATTGTTATCATGTTTACCCTATTGTACAATTCATTAGCCGTGGGTTCAAACAACAATGAAGAGCATGGGTCCAGGCAACTTAGAACACTACATATGACTTATTTTGCATTATACATTAATATATATAATATATACATTAATATACTTATCGGATTTGAGAATATTACCATATGCATGAGTTCTACAGTATCTTTTATCTTGCCACACCAATTTATGCTTTTATGCTCAGCACAGTAGATTGTTTCAGCCATAGGAATAAAAGATAGTAATATAAAAGGTGTGGGGGAGAAGACTCCAATGCCTACATACTACTGACTATTAATTATTTTGAAAAAAGAAAGAACTAACCATGGATTACTGCAAGTTCTGCAAACTAAGCTGTTTTCCAAGGGAGGTGTCAAGATGGTTGATTGTGTCAGCCTGAGTATCAGCTGTTCTATTTGAAAACTAAAACATATTTTTGACACTTATAAATTAGGTGCCTTGGAAAGGTATATGACACATTCACAAGCACTTCAAAATGGAAAATTGTTTCCAGGAGACAAGGTAACATAAAAGGATTATGCACAATCAAGTCACTTTTCCAATAAATGTCTGAAAGAACGTTTTAAAAAACTGAATTTGCACAGCTGTGTGTGTTGTCTCGTTTACAAAATGAGACAAAACATTCTGCACATCATCCTGGAACCGAGATATCTGTCAATCATTATAGCTGAGATTGCAAGAATTAAAAATTATTATAAGTTATATTAAAATATAACTTCTATTTACAGTCCAAATTATATCCCTAGACAAGTGGCAGTGGGGTATAAAACCAGTCAAACTCTACTTAAGTCATCTTCTCAGAATACCCCAAATTTACACTAACATCCAGCCTTGCTTCCTAAGAATACAAATTTTCTTTTTATTCAGCATATTCAGATCAGATTTTTTAAAAATTACTTAAGTACAAAAAAACTTTTTAAGTATTAATGCAGGTAAGCCAATTATTAACTAATGATGTTGGCACAAAATTTTGAATTATAATTTATAGCAGAAAGTATTCCCAACAGAAATGAAATATGATAAACTTTTACAAAGGCTCCATGGTATCTTTGGAAAGTATTTGTTTGTAATTACAACTTTTTCAGAGATTACCAAATTACAAAACAACAAACAAGCAAGGATCAAAATTAACTGCTCCAGCAAGTACTTAAGACCAGTGGACAGAAGGCAGCACATCCCAGCACCTGCAACCTCCAGTGGACTTTCCATGTAGCTCACACTTCTGTGGTGCAAAGATGATCAAACAGATTTAACGGTGTAGAGCTACACTACTCTATGCATTCAGAGGGAAAGAAGAATACAGATGGTACACGATTCCACTTCCTGTGACACTACACTGATTGGTTTTATTGTGAAGTCTATTTATACAGCTGATTATAAATTCCTAGTGTGCTTTGATTAATGCAATAGCAGCTGGACTACTTCCTTTCTCTTTGCACTTAACTGTATTCTTGATTAGCAAGTGGTATATGAAAGCTTGTGAAATAAGTACAGGAAGATCAAACAATAGCAATGATTTCCTCTTAGACCACTACATTACACTAAACATGCCAACACTAGACCAGTTAGTCTCTGACCTGCAGCAGCTGGGAGTAGCCAGATTCCAGATGGCTCTAGAAAGCTGGTTTTGTATGGCCCTTGTCTTATTCATACCAACCTAACACGGAAAGAAAGAATCAGAGCAGCTGTTTGGGCAACTGTGATAGATGACATCTCTAAACAGAGCAAATTTCCAGTCATCCAGTATGTGTATGATGTGGTCCCATCACTCAGTGTACAAGATCTATCAGATCTACCCCTACAGGACTATTGTCACTACTGAAACTTGAATCACTTCCACTACAGTAAAACAAATACACACAGTCTGCATGCCACTGGCATCTCGGGATAACAAACCACTACAAAATACTCTATCACATCTCCTATCCCGGATCTTCAATTTTTCAAAGCATTATTTCAGAAATTGTTCTGACTTGTACTATGTGTGCACACTACAGTACATAAGATTTGCAGTGCTAACCAAAAGAGCGAGCGCAGACAGAAGTGAGCACACACCTCACTCAAAATATTTTTATTTACAAATTTGGCAGATTGGTGAAGTTCTACATAAGGCTCAGAATGGTATGAAATGTGTGTGTATGTTTCTTTTTATACTGCAAAACAATTCAGACCTCAAAACTTGAGTTCTTCTCCCCAAAAGCAAGCACAAGCATTAAGCTGCCACTGCCTTTTGCCTTGGCTAATGCAGGTATGTGCAGTGAAGGACACATCTGGATAAGTTCAGGATAAATCATAACATGTAGACAAATTCAGTAATGAATTTGACAGCAGCACAATTTATAAGCTTTTCATGTTTTCATTTCAAAGAAGGGCCTACATTATTTTAATATCACTATCATCCAGAGGAAAAAAAAAAGTCATTTATAAAAGTGTTCAATAAATCAACTTGTATTGTAAAAAATATTTTCTTAGAAGACATGCACTTCAATTCTCATATATAAGGAAGCAAAATTCTTGCTTTAAGTACACTGCAAGTCTCAGCTTTAAGTTGCTTTATATGACTGGTGAGATGTTCTCAAAATGGATATTTCTTTCATATTGTACAATTATTAGCAAAATTAAAAGCTTCCCAAACCCACAACTGAGGGTTAACAGTGGATAATTAAAGATAAAGCTATTGTGGAGTGGTTTTATTTTTTTAATCTGCAATCTGAGGTAATTAATAACCTGTAACCTAACCAGCAAAAGGAAAAATTCTTGCCTAGGAACACACAAAGTTCCAAGTCATTATTTCAAGAGGCAAGAACAACTCTTTTCCATCTCTCTCTTGTTCCCAATTTCCATTCACCTTGTGACATCTCCTTCTACCTACTAAATAGAAGAGAATCGGAAGCTCTGGATCATGAGCACTTTTTAAACCTTTTAAGGATTCAAGCACAAGAGAATCAAAATGGTGTCTTGACACCAGGCTTCACAAGCACCACAGCACAGAACTGAAAAAATATAAGACTAATCAGAAGAGATACTAAATATCATATTAATTTCTTCTGCAGTCCTAAATACAGTTTATCCTCTGTGCTGCAGAATGCAGAGACATAGCTATTCAAGCTGCATTTTACTAGCATTTTAATCTAAATCAAGTTCTTCTGCCCTTAACATGACAGTCGTTTGTCCATCTTAGATGGTTTAAGACGATTACCTACAATACTAGTCCTAACAATAACTAGATACAATGGAAGGCTGCTAAAGAGAGAGTTCTAACCACCATCTGTCACAAAGTTCATAATACGCATAAAATTTTAAGAAAGCAGAAAACCTACTTTCCTTTTTTTTGACACTCAAGCAATATGCCAGAATTACAAGACTGGCATCAGGGCGTCAGCCCCCTTTGCTATCTAGCCTTTCCCATTATAATTTATTTTTAGTCTCATGAAACTTTATTGAATTTGACCTATTTTGTTTTAACTTTCCAGGATGAGATCTAAAATAAGGCTATAAAAATACAATTAACAAGTGTGAAGGATGGCTGTTAACAAAATATTATTAATTTTGTTTTCTCTTCATTCTGAAGTTTGTCACCCAAGCCCTCAGTGCACACTGATAAAGTTCTGTTCTGAACACCAAATTACTCTTTTCTTTAGTGACTGGAACCTGCATTGAATGCTTCCCAGCTGCTTTGCCTTCACAATACCCCTGTCCCAAGAAATTGATTAATCCATTTATAGATAGGGAATGGAGCCACAGACCGATTAATGTGAAGAATTTTGGGTGCCTGCTTTGAGGCCGTCAGGACTTGATTGTTCGGTTTAATATGGCACACCATAACATTTAATTTATTAAAAGAACAGTCTCTGCTGAACGTAGTTGAAAAGTGAGCACTTCACTTTTAATCTCACAAGCCAAGTACACATAAACTGAGATGTACTATTAATGTTCAGCTGTAAAAGCTCTCCTTATAATGGTTTAGTAATCCTTAAGTATACTTGTATAACCAAAGGCATATCTGATTCTCGAAGGAAGAATTCAGCTGTCTTGATCAGGTCTTACTCACTTCAGAAAAACCAACTTTTGCAACCAGTGAGGCAACTATCTTGAAAACAGTGTCTTTCACTGCAAGCAGGCCTATTCCCTGAACAGACTGAGGCAGAGATATGTAAAATACACAACAGTAAGATTAGATTATCTCATAATGCCAAAAGGGAAAAATTAAGGTTGCATAAAAAATTTGATCTCCAATTCTCTAATTCTTGACTTTCAGTCATACTACCCTCAATAGTGCCTTGATATTTTTAAACACAGTTTTATATTTGTTTTCACATGGGCTTTACTAAGACAACTAATATTTATCCATTGTTTTGATTCATTTGAGCTCAGCCTAGATAGGAATAGCTGACTTTTCAGGTCAAAAACTCACTACTTCTTAACTAGTGACCAGAATACTGTTTTAGTTCTGGGAGCCCTTTTCATAGTTTATCCACAGTGCTCTCTAATATTTAAATTTTCTCCTTGAAAAATCCGTTATTCAATAAATATGATTTGCATCAATTAGATTATTTTCCATTTAAAACCATGCAGACAAAAAACCAACCAACCAAAAAAAAAAAAAAAGAAAAATATGTATATATACATATGTCTCTCTACTTGAAAGACATTAGACAAAAACACAAGCAGAAAAGGAAATAATGTGTTCCTCATGAAGCACACGTGTTTATTCTGTAATACACGCCAAATAACAAAAATTCCAACTATAATTCAAAATAAAGAATATTAATTTAAGAATAAAATGTAAGAATTATATTTTTTTGACATTTAACTCTAACTTTTATTACCTTGGCTCCAGTATAGCCCTGTTCTTTATATGTATGGACATAGTTACTTAATTAGTACCAAATACTTCAGTAGATTCTTAAGAGTATTTTTTTAAGCTTCTATGTATACAACCCCACCCTGAGAATTAGAAACTTCCAATCTATAAAAATTTTTATTTCCATTTGCACCACTGCACTTCAACAGAAATTTTTCCTGCAGGCTGATTTATGAGTTCAGAGCAGCAATTACAGCAGTTGAATTTATTCACTTATGAGCATTGAAAACACACTTCAGGACATTAAAGCGGGTTATTAAGCTCCTAGCAGCAATTCAAGAGTTTTCTGTGTCTGTATTTTAACCAAAACTCAAATAATGACAGATGAGCACAGACATTTATACACAAGTGAAAAAGTTGGTCTTGTTTTAAACATTGCAGATTTGACACTATCACTTCATATTGTATTTGTTCTCCCTGCTAACCTGAGATTCAAATCTTCTGACATTCGCAACTATTTCATCAGTGCTGCGTCTGCCACTGACTCTGTAATCTTTGAAGTAGTAATTTATGCTCTCCATGCTTTACTTACCTATCCTTAGATTAATCTCTTTTATATAAAACAGATTTTTAGAGGAACATTTATTTGCAATTTGTTTTGAAACTGTAAGATAAAAAAATATCTTAAACTTTCAAAATATTTAAAGTCTTGCTTGACAAGGTCAGGACTCATACGGTCTTCTTGTCAAAACGAGTTGCAAGTATAACCCCTAAATCTCACTACAGCCTGTAAGGAACAAAAATTAGGCAACTATGTCCTGTAACTTTCATTATCTTGTGGTGCATGTGTTGGTGCATATATCTCAGCATATGTTGCAAACGAACTTTGCTGTGGCCACACAAGGATCTCTGAAAGCTTGCTTGAAAGAATGTGGTGTGAAATGGCTAAGAGTATCTCCAGGTGTCTGCACAGGCAGACATGTTTGTTTACAGAGAATCAAGACAACTCAAAATGATTGATAAAACATTTCACTTTTAGAACCTTCAGTGTCAACACTTTGCAAGAAACTTCGTATTATTCTTGGCAAGAAACTGTGGAAACTGGTAAGAAAATAGCCAGGATACCTTTCTATGTCAGTGAACTGGAATTTTTCATTGAACAGTTTCTCTTGTAAATTTGTCTGCACCTAGTTTAATCAACAAAATTTGCAGCTGTTAACAGGTTGTGCTTCCATATGCTACCCCATATAAATACATTTCTTAATCAAGACAGAAGCCTGTTCAGAGTCTCATTGTTTTAATTGGACTTGGTACAAAAAAAGCATAAATAATGAAGTTAACCATCAAAAGAAGTACAATCAAGTATACGTTACAGGAAAACTGCTTTCCTTTGACTTAAGACTGCGTAAACACAAGGGCAAAGGAGGTTATTCAGTTTTGCTCACACACACAGCATAGACAACAGCTGCAGTTTAGGCTTCCTGATCTCAGGAGAAATACACTTCCCCTCATTTAGTGCCAACTAATTGGGCTTATGGTGGGTTGAGCACACTTAAGATACTTTCAGCAAAACTTGACGTAGTTACTGTAATCTTACTGGAATACACTACATAGCCATAGTACACAAACCATCTTCATAAAGGCTGTTATTTCAGTAAGTTGCTTCTGATTATTTCAGAGGCTAAACTTTTTTATTTGCGTTTCTCATTGCCTGCAATCTCTACACCATCTTTCAAAACCAGAAGGGAAACAAGCCTGCCTCTAAGAATTTGTCAACTTTTTAGGAACTTTGTCAACTTTTGCTTGAGGCCTGAATCATTTGTAGTTAGTTCCATTTGGTCATTTCAGACTAATTAGATATAAGGTGGGTGCATGGGAATGTACTTTGGGTTATTGCTTGCTTTCTACACTGCATTCATTATTAAATTTACTGTCTACTGTGTTTATTTTAAAGCAAAAGTAAATTGTTCATCAAACATATTCAGATTTCAAGTGTCCTACTACTGACAATTTTGCACATCAGCCATATTGTTCCTCGGCTGTGCTTTATCTTACTCAAGCTTACTGATAATTCCCTAACTTTTTGTTTCTCTGAGGACACACTTAGCTCCTTAGAGCTAAGTCCAAACCTGCAGTCAAAGCTTGGCTGTTATCATCAGAATTGTAGCAAATATTCCCTAGTTCTGCTTCTTAGGATAAAAGAAAAAGTGAAAAGCAGTATAGAGATGGTTTCATTTCCACAATTAGCAAGTAGCCTTTCCTCCTCAGGAACTCAGCAACTTACAAACACAACATATCCCAGCAGCATAAGATCCCCTGGAGTGGTAGCTTCATATGTTTTGCCCATGGTTGAGTGGCATAGCTCATAACAGGATGGACAAATCCTGATATTAAGTGTCACAGGCCCGACCAAACTGCAGTGTAAATGAAGCTGCAGTTAGCTTTGAAGAGTCAAATCCAAAGTCTTCCTCTGAGACAATGAAACCTAATCCTCAAGAAGATAAGGACATTTGAATAAGAAACAACTGGACAGTTTAAAAATGAATGGGAGAAGGAGAACAACAAGTTCTAGATTGTTAGCAATTGTTAACCAAACAAGTTAAAGCAAAGTGCTGAAAGTCTTGAATTAAAATTTCATTTTTAACTAAGGAAGTTAAGATTAGCTGGGGAGTGTGAAGAATTGGCTGCCCTTAGGTCACCCATGCAAATCAAAGAAAATAAGGACCACGAACATTGTCTAGGTGAGAAAAGTTTCCATCCTTAACTTGTTGATGGGTAGGTTTACTCAGAACTAGACAATCCATACACACAATCAGCTATCTGATTTCTAATTTACAAAAGAGCCTCAATGCTGTTATTACCACACTGCATTATCAATGTACCAGGAAAGGAAGTAGTAGTTTACAAAGCCCACTTAAAATGCATAAGGTCTTCCTTTAAATACAGCCAATGTTTTCAGAGTATTTTTGTCACCAAGTCACTCTGACAAATGTTTTTTCAGAAAAAAATCAAAAGGATTTTTTATGCAACATTGGTAGCCTAGCTTATCTTTCAATATGTTAAAGAAACTGTTAGGAAGCTTCAGACAGAATGATCTATCAACTGAACTTATGCAGATAAAGTTAAAATACTTTACATCAGAAAACTACCAATTTCTCTGATACACCGTTCCGTTTCTCTTCTTCCAACTCTTCTCAAGAAATAAAATGTAGAGGTTTTTCTGCTAGAAACTAAAAGTTACTAGCCAAATGCCCACTCGCTCTCTATTTCAAAATTATCCTGTTATACTGGCCCACATACAGCAATGTTCAATAGCAGTCATATCAATATCACCATGAAAATGTGAAGCTTGTCATTTTGATGTGAGCATTCAGGTAAGCATCCCAATCTCCAGGGCTTCTACTCAGACCAATGAGACTTGGGGATGCACAAAGACTCCCGGCAACACATTAATTTTAGTACCATGGAGCTGCTGTTCTAGGAGCAACTAAGCTTGAAAACTTTAAAGATAATATTGGCTTATAGAGAGACAGTTGTTTAAAGCTGTTATTCGACTGGTTTCTAGAACAAATTCACAAGTAAATGCCTTCTCTCTTCTCAAGTCTTGTCCTTACAGAAAACTTTTGCTTGTCACCTCCTCCCTTACCTTTTGGCTCCTCCTCTCATCCTTTCTTAATAAAAATTCACTGACCAGCACTTGCAGTCATTCAGTTACATAGAGATTAAAGAGAGGGAATTAAAAAAAAAATTAAAAAGGCATGTGTTTTCATCATTCTACCTGACTTTGTATTCTGAACAAAGTATAGTTGCTTCATAGTGATGGGGAAGAGCAGTAGTATTAGTTATAGTAGTAATATATTTAACAAATGCTTTGCAGAAGTAATTCTTTACTCTAGGCTTGCATATGCTTATCTACCAAAAAGATTGATTTTAAAATCCATTCCTTGGAAGAAGAAACAAGTCCAAGTATCTGAGAAAAAAAGCTCTTAGTTTCCCCCTTTGGTGTCAGTTTAAGCTAGTTGAGGTATCTTGATAGTACACCAGCAGGATGCAATGAGATTTGTGTTTGATGACGCACGTAGAATTTCTTCCAATACCCCAGTCCTAAGGGCTTCTAAGTTACTGCTTTAAAATCTTGCAAATAGTATATATATCCGACATCTGTTTTTTCTGCAGATTAAGGATGAATCTCCAAAAACATCTCCACCTCTCCAAACTTGAAATAAGCAGGCATTGAGCAGTGTCACCAGTAAAAGACCTTTCCACAAGAACATCTGATAGAGTACAGAAGTTACCTTAATCTCTGATGCATATTTTTGTAAATGTTTTTAGCATACAATAAGAACAATTGCAGAAAGAGATATTTGTCTTCTACTACAGCTTTAAAGGACATCACGTATGTGTTGAGTTTATTCAAATCTGTGGAGTCAGCAGTTCTGAAACAATGCTACAAATGCTACAAAACAATGCTAGTGGGCACAAAATGGCCACACCACTAGGCATTGCAACTGAAAAAAGAGATATTAAACAAAACCAAAAAGGACGAGTCTTCATGTTAGTTGCAAGTTCAACAGTGATGCAGTACAGTTGTGGTTTGGTTGGTTGGTTGGTTTTTTTTAAAGTGAGCAACCCCAAAATTGTCAATACAAAGATGTTAACAGTTGAGTTGGTGACAGCTTAACAGTAAAACCCAGGCCCGTCTGACACCATTCACTTAATTATTTTCTTTATTGTAAATCTTCAGACTTTAAAACAGCTTGAACTTGGGGGACCTCCTGTTTTCTGTCATTTGGCAACTCATAACCTGCAGGGCTGTTTCATTTAGAATAAAATGTTAGAAAAGTGATCAACAGTAAACCATTGCACTGTGCACTTAAAAGTCTCATAAAGTGAGGAGTTGGAAAGCAGAGACGATTTGCATAAAAACAGAGGAGAGGAGATGATTTGCTGCTTATGGCACAGGACTGTAAGTTAATACATCTGGGTCCCATCCCATACATTAAATGTGAATACCACCATGTGCTTCACAGAAGTGAAAGGAGGTTTTATTCATTAGAATTTGTACAGCATGTTGAGATCCCAAGATAAAATATTTTAGCAAAACAGAAATTACCATGTGTTATTTTACTTTGCAAAATATTTTACAGAGTAAAACAACAATTTAATAAAAATACAGTACCCTACTCCCTCAAGGTCTCTGTGACAACTGGTTAGTATTTTCCATGTTAAAATTCAGGTTACAAAAAAACCCAAACCAAAACAGGAGTAGATACATAAATGTCAACACTTGATTTTTAAGTCGAGATCACACATCTTCAAGTCATGCACTCAGTCTCTTAATTCAATAACTGACTTTAAATATTTAAATTTGAAAATACCAGTGCTTACAATTTCAACAATGACACTCCCAAACTATGTTTTGCAAAAGCAAAATAGGTGTCCCACTAACACAACTCAAATGCCCAAGGGAAGTCAACTTTCCTTCAGATCATCAAGTTTCCCTTTTCATGAATGCTGAAAATATTCTGGGATGTGAATGCCAATCACAAAGAAACTAGTCTGAAACTTACCCAAAATATTGTAATGACTCAACACTCAAATAGCAAAACATATTCATCTTCCTACCTATCACATCTGTTTTTTAAATTAACAGCCTAAAAGCAAATCCCTCTCCATTTCACCCTTTTGATTTTGGCAGCAGAATCCTGTCCCAATACACTTCCTCCAAAGTCCCACACTCAGATGAAATTTAAATCTTAACAATACAGTAATACTAGTAAGATATCAAATTGCATCAAATACCATATCTCAGTCTGACTGATCTTAGCTGTCATTACTTGTACACACTACCAGAGAAGTGAGGTATCCTTCCTAACATCCCAGTACAGTCATTTGGAGATTCAGTATGTTTACTGGGTCTGCATGTTGCTTGGATGCTGACTGAGCAGTGGTATGCTAATGACTTTCCATCACTTTTTATTCTTTTTTCTCCTCCCTTCACTTATTAAACTCTCTTCACCTTGACCCATGTAATTTTCTTGGTTTTGCTCTTCCAGCTCTCTCTCCCCCTCCCTCAGAGGGGAAGGAAGTAAGCAGCTGGTGGGTGCTCAGCTGCTGGGGTGGGTCAATTCAACAGAGAATGTCATCAAGAAAAGGCACAATAAAGCATTTTATTGGTACATGAGTGTCAGAAATATCACATTTTGCCTTCAACTGACTTTACAAGACTAAGAAACATGTCTTCTTGCTATTTTTGAAGGTATTGAATAGTTAGTCACATACCAAAACAGACTACTGCCCTCACTGTATTGCTTCCAAGCTTGACCCAAAGCTGGTTCATCTAAATGGAAATATTAAGAGATTATACACCAGGTCCTCAAGAACCTAAAATTTACAGAACAGAAGTCCATGTGCAGGGAGAGCTTCTGATTTGCATTACATACTCATAAAAAAAGTCTTAGTTTTATGCAGAGCTCAACCTGCTTACATTTTCTAAGCAAATATTTTTACACTTTTCCTGCTTTCCCAGAAAATTACCAAAGCAGGATGTAAATTTTGAACAATACAGATATCAAAAGGGACACTGCTAATAGGGTTGTTTCAACTGTACATTTTTCCTCATATAGCAGTTGAAAAACTATTCATTTTTGTAACTGTTTGAGGTAAGAAAAATCCTGTTTCATACCTGATGTTTTTAGTAAAATGATGAAGGTCTTGTTTTTGATTGCAAACCAACCTGTTACAAAGGTGTTCTTATAACACTGCAGTTGCAGTCAGCCGTTTTTGGAAAAGTGGCATGGACACTATTCTAGTTTGCACATCAACATGTGAATCCTTTGATCTGCTTTCTGAAGGCAGACTGTTACTAGCTATGTGGGAGGAAACGAAATCTAGTTGTCTATTCAGAGTCTACAGCACTACTCTGAGGGAAAAAAATCCTTTGACTTCTTAAGTGATCACATCCATCCCCACAACCACCAAAAAAATTCTGAAATATTACTTTCATTGTAATCGATTAATCAAATGTCATTCAAGTTTGGCATCATATTCTGTGTTTAAGCTATTATAAAAACATGGTTAGGTTTCATGCAAGCCTAATCAAAGGTTTATAAATCGTGCTCAAAACTAAAGGTTTAGGAAAATGAAAGAAGGAATCCCTTTGCTGACAGTTGTTTTGAACAGGCATGCATATGTACTCATGTGGAAGAAAACAGCAGATAGAAATAAATAGAAAAGGAAGTTCCAGAGAATGTCTAAAACTGCCAGAGAAGGAAATTTTGGGTTAAGACTGACAGTAGCTCTGAAATATTAGCAAAGAAATCATTTGTCTGTCTGATTCTACTGGCACACAAAACTTGCTACACCACTAACAAATGAGCTGGTAAACATCAAAAAAATATGTGAGTCTCAGATATTCTCCTCAGATATCAATGTGCAAGAATATATGTTTTTGGCTAAAGCAATACTTTTTGCCTATAAATTTAAACTGAATTTGTATACGCTCTAACTCCCTGTTTTACGAGGATTTAATCTCCTCTCAGAAAATGTCAGGCAGTGCTACTTACCTGTGACCTAGAAATTGCTTCTCAAATCCATAGTATGTTGTCCAAATCTATCAAACTTGAACTCCCACAGAGATTTCAATGGTACTATGAACAGACACCAAAACAAACAAACAAACAAACCCCACACAAGAACAACCCCACACCATCACAATTTTTTCATTTCTACACTCTCATTAATGCTAAATACCTAGTTACTCTGGATACTGTTTGCAAAACATCACATTTCACAAGTGTTGTTAATAAAGCAGATATCTTTGAAATAAAAAATAAGCCTGTTACCACATATTCCTCTTTGTGTATCAGAATTACTTCTACATTGAAATTTTTCTGTAGTCCACAAAACCCAATGACAAATGAATTCAAGATACTGTTTCTATCCAGAGCAAAGTATGTCAGTGTAAGTAGGCAAATTCAAATCATCACCTCCATCTTAACAGATGCACCAAGTTCATCTATCACTTCTTTCCCCTCCTTTTGCAGGCTAATGGCCCTTTCTTCTGTTATTAGCACATATTAAAACTTCTGTTCGACAATAAAAGCTAATTTTCCAATATTCCCAGGTCACCACTAGTATTTTGCTAATAATCTCCTTTCCCTCTATCACTTGCTTCTAACTATGAAGACTCGTTCGTTTTCAATTTTAGAAATTACCATCTTCCCCTCCACACTTCACATGGTTTTCTTACGTAAAACTTGGGGATACAGACAGAAGGCAGGATCCCAAGGGAGAAGACATCAGTGTAATTCAGGAATAGGAATCACAACACAACATGATAGACAAAGACTGGCCTTCTAAGACAGTGCTCCCAATCTTTCAGCACCTTAAAAGGAACAGATACATGAAACATAGTAGTGAAACATGGCCATATCCTAATTCACACTCATGTCATCACAGACTGGTTCAAAAGCCTTTGGTGAGTGATTATCAAGATGGAAGATATACACAGATTAACCAGTCTCATGGAACTGAGTATTTTCCTTCTGAGTACTTTCTGACTATCTGGCAAATAGCAGCTGCCATCTTTTTGTTACATAAATGGCCAAATATCATACTTAACTAAGAAGCCAAAACATTTTATTTCCTAAGCAGTATTTTAAAGACCTCCCATACCTCTCCCCCCTTTATTAAAAATACAACTTAAATATCAAACAAGGTCCATTTAATTGATCTTAAGGCTGTGAAACAAACTGAAATTGTACAGGAAATCCAGAGTCCTAAAGAAGTAGTTTCACTCTAAGTCACTATTTTTGGAATTCAATTTTTCTTTCCAGTCACAGGAATTAGATTATTCCAGTGGTTTCTTTTCCACTTCATTTACATCCATTAAAAAAGCACAACAAATAAACACACACAGGAGCATTAAAGCACACAACTCTAACTAGTCCACAAAAAATAAGAAGTGGCCAAAAAGACAGAGGGGAATATTAGACCACACTGCAGTGTATCATTCAAAATAGCAAGACAAGAACTCACCTAAAAGGTGGTTTTAACTTAGACAGTTACAGATATTTCAGTACATACTGAATGCTGACTCTGACCATGTGTTGCATTCATCACATTAGGTACTCTCAGGTAAACTTACTTTCGATCAAAAACATTTTTGAGGCACTATTTTGAAATGTAAGAAACTCATTACAAAGTTATTCACAAGCAGGCAATTCATTCACAGGAGTGCTGATATTTGTGTTCGGACTGATGTATCCAGCTGATATGCATATACCTTGTCTATCTATAGGACAAGGGAGAGGGAGTAGGTTTCTTAATCAGATACTGTGAGGGGGTGAGACACTGGAACAGATTGCTCAGAGAAGTTGTGGATGCCCCTTTCCCTGGAAGTGTTCAAGGTCAGGCTGGATGGGGCTTTGAGTAACCTGACCTAGTGAAAGGTGTTCCTGCTCGTGGAAGGGTGGTTGGACTAGATGACCTTTCAAGTCCCTTCCAGTCCAAACTATTCTATGTTTCTATCATTCTGCTCAGTCACCACCCTCTACATACAACCAGGCAGAAAAGAGAGAGACTACACTCAGATCTGGATACATGGCACCACAACACAAAGAACTCTAGTGACTGAGATGCATGTCATTTTCTTCTTCAAGTTACTGTGTCACACATGGCCCTGTGAGAAGCTCCAACGTAGCCACCACTTCATCTGAAATTAGACAAAATAAACTGAAAGCATTTTTCTGGAGGTCCCAGAAACTGCATAATGTCACCTTGGGAGGATGCAAGGAGTTCCAGACAGCTATGTTACAGATGTTCAGGATATTGCCAGTGTTTGAACTTTGTGTGCGGGGGAAAAGGAGGGGGATACAAGGTGAAGCACCTTAAAAGGAACAGATACATGTAACATAGTAGTAAAACATGGTTATGTCCTAATTCACACTCATGTCATCACAGACTTGTTCAAAAAGCCTTTGGTGAGTGATTACCAGAGCCTTCTCTTCACTCACTGTACCTGTGACAAGCCAAGATAGTGATGTTAATTATTCAGCCATTTACAAGAAAAGAAAACAGAACACACCTTCAGCAAAGACATGTGAAACCCCAGGTGAAGGAAGTTTTGCTTAAGATGTGGTTTGTTTCTCAGAAATTCCATTTTTGTATTTGAGACACCTGGAGCATATAATTAAGGATATATTCAAGGTGGAAAATGCCTAAAGGGAGGTCTGCTATCAGAGTTGGAATCTTTCCCAACCCCATTACCTATGATGACAGTAGTGAAGAGCATATTCACCAATGACTGCAGAAGACAACATTCAGTGACACTGACTCATGAAGCTAACCATGAGTTACAAGGCAATAAGACCCCAGGCAGATATTCCACCTTATGCTAATATAAATATATTATTATTGGATTAATTCCTCAAAGCCTTAAAGGTCAGAGGGGAAAGACACAGCGGATGTTGCAGGGGATCTCCTTAAATGGAAGCCTTTTCCCTAAACTGTCTCCTTGCTTTTACTGTGAACAACATTTTGTTCCATGATTTTGTTGGCACTAAACATCTGAGAGAAGTTCACTTTTTCTTGGGAAATTAGGAGATGCATTAAGCAGGGGTCTTTACACATTTCATGGATTAAGGACTTGCAAACTTCTTCCTCGAATGTTAAGTTATCGAATGTGGTAGGGGATCCAAGAGTCTCATCATTTCCAAAAACAGCCTTAGCATTTGTGAAGTAATACTTGAATCTCAGTGAACTTGAAAGTCTATTTTAGGACAAAGAACATCTTTCAGGCAGGCTGCTAGCACAAAACAGAATAACCAAGCTGTATTGGACCAAATCAACATATGTCTATATAACCTCTTGCAGGCAGGTGACAAGGCTGTACCCTTAACAGAGGCTTTTTCTATCCACACCCAAAGCTGATCACAACATGGAATCAAGTCCAAGCTAACAAGTGCTCCTAAGTTACTTAAAAAATAAATGCATCATAAATATTTCCTAGCTGCCTGAAAATCCAAAGTAAAACTAGAAGTAAAAAAATGTTACTTTCTTACAGCTCTAGCACGCTGCATGTTTGCCAAATAATCAAATCACTTCTTTCCCCACAAAAGCCCAACAAATCTATTCAAAATATTTAATTTTTTAACTTTCTATTTAAGTTTAAAAAAATGAAAACAGTAGGGTGTTTAACTTTGGACTAAGAAGAAAATAATCATATCTTGTTTGATACAGTGGTTGGGTAAAGGAATATCTACCAAAAGAAGTTTTTATTAATCTGTTTGTTGAAGTTAAAAATTATTTTCCCCTCATTAGACCCTCACCGATTTCTACAAGTAAAATTCTTTCAGAGTTGCTACTATCTCCTCTAAAAAGTATCGACAGATGTCTTTTCTTTTTAGTAACTTCTTTTTAGTAACTTCTAGAACAGAGATCTTCTATCTCAAGTCCACATTGTAGATGCCAAGCACTTTTCTGGAATTGTAGGTAAATGTCAAGTTCTACTTTTTT
The DNA here is from genome assembly GCF_003945725.1 of Corapipo altera. Classification (NCBI taxonomy): domain Eukaryota; kingdom Metazoa; phylum Chordata; class Aves; order Passeriformes; family Pipridae; genus Corapipo; species Corapipo altera. The sequence continues at coordinate 3,485,518 of NW_020884885.1, read as the reverse complement.
TTTTTGCAACTTTTCTGATTTATATTTAAATTAACATAGCAGTCAAGATCAAACTAATTCTTGAAAACAATCTCTCATTTCTGAGATACCTGGTATTAAAAGAAGATATGACAACCAAGGCTATCCCAGCTCCAAAACCCAACAGATTTATGAACCATTTATACCAACCAGGAACACTGAAAAGTTTAGATGCTTTTTGAGAAAAAATTGTGTTTTATTACTTATTTGGCAATCCACTTAAATTAGTGCATCCTCTGGCAGAACATGACCAGACTTTTCAAGCAAACATAAATATCTAGTAAATTGTCAGCACACTTTTAAACATAACAAATAACACCATATCATCAAAACATGATCAGGTGATGCTGACCTGGTCTGACAAAGGTGTATGGGTCATTTAAAAATTGACATATCTTTTTTGCTCTACTGTCTCATTATATCCAAATTTGTTTGCCTTTTAGTTTCCATTTCAATGGAAAGTGAATGATTCTTTTTTGGTAAATATAATCTTATGGTTCAGATTAAAAAACTAATATGGATTTTTAATTAATATAAAATATTTGCATTGACTCATCCTCCAACTTTAAAAGGAAAACAATCATGAAAAGTCGTTACTTACAATTGCATCTCATGTTGCCATGTTCTGTAATCTTATTCACATTCTGCAATGGATATAAATTCTAAATCATAATGCCTTACCAATGAGGTGAGCTGCATCTACCTGACCTGCTCCCAAACTCAACCATGACCATTATCTTGACTGCACCCCCTTAATAAGGGGTGAACAGGTGATCAAAATGCATTTACCTCAGAGAAACAGCTCCTGATGGAAAGAGTAACAGAATATAATTTAAATTTGTATTTAATATGATATTTAAATACAACAGAATTGCAGTGTAGTTTTTGGAAAGCGATACCCGAGGCATGTATGGGCCACAAAAGCCAGACATTTGTCCATCCAGTAGTTCACATTTTAAGTATATCAAATATCCCATGCAAGAAACACAAAGCATCTATTATTTTTACTTCTTTGGAGCCTTTGGTCTTCAGTAAAGATTTTGTCAGCTGTCCTTACTTTTCTTAGAAGTTAACGGATGATGTAAGAAAATATCATAAATTTTTATATACATCTTCTAGCAGAATTTCTAAACAACCGAAAGGAGCCTTGTATTCACCAATGAAGTAACCACCTGTAGTAGAGAATATTCCAAAACACTACTACTTATTGCCTAAGGAAAGGGATTAAAGACCACATCAAACCCCAAAAAACTTCCAGCTATCAAGCACTGGAACAGGCTGCCCAGGGAACTGGTTGAGTCACCATCCCTGAAAGTATTTAAAAGACGTGTAGATGTTGTGCTTAGGGTCTTGGTTTAGTGGTGGACTTGGCAGTGCTGTGTTAATGGTTGGACTCAATGATTTTAAGGGTCTTTTCCAGCCTAAATGATTCTATGACTAATACAGGAGAAATCATAGCCTGGCCATAAATATGTGTGTGTGTGTGTATATGTTTTCCAGGAAAAAAACCCTGCTTAGTAAGACATGCAGTTCAAAAATATAAAAAGCAAGTCATTCTTAAAAGTTAGTCAAAACTGTGAGCTATGAGAACCTTGAATTGGAATGTATTTCCCTGTGTCCATTTCCAAAACAACTGTTAATTAAAGCAGTTATTCATTTACACATACTAAGATATTGAACTGTGCAAAGATATGAGGTCTGCTAAACTTCTCATCCATCTAAAATAGACATATCTTCCATATCCTTATGTTTCTGCCAAACTGGCTACAAGTATAAATCTGTAGTATTGTAGGGATCACACCACGTGAACTGCTCATTATTTAATACCTCTACCGCTCCAGGACCCTCGGATACTTTCTGTTTTCTAAGCTACACGCTTAGAGACAGTCCTACAAACCCACTAGAGGGGAGATTTCTGAATAAATCATTTCATATGGCATTATTCCTCCCTGAGACAATAAAATACAGCTCCCAGATTTCCTCTGGGGACTAAGTTCAGCCTTTTTTGTGATCATAGAAAAAGTGCACATCTGTAAGAGTTTAATACTACATACACTTCTTTTACCTGAAGGCTTTTTAACAAAGGTGATTTTAAATGCTTCATCTACTGGACAGTAACATTTTCCATTTACCAGGTCACTATCATCTCCTTACCTACACATCTGGTTGGACAACTATAAAAGATGCTTCTAGCCTGTATGAGGTTTTAGAGCAAGGAAAAGGGACAATAGTAACTTCCGAACCATTAATTTGATGTACTTAGGTAAAAAAAAAAAAAGTATTTACGTTCCTGCACCAGCCAAAACAAATAGAAACATATTTTATTACATTTCTTACCAAAGAAGCTGGAAACTTGTTTTGTTACAGATAACCAGTTGCAGGTACTTGTTTAATAAAAACAGAGCATTCAACATGACTGTGATCTACCAAAACAACAAAACACAGCAAGTTTCCCAGAAAACACAAAATTCAGATAGGTAACTTCTCTGTCAAAACAGAGTATTAAGAAATATCTCCCTCTTGATGGACATGAAGCTGGTAAAAATGAAAAAAATTTAGCACCTAAACTAGTTCATTTACATCATAGTCAGAACAGCCTAAATCACAGTAAAGCAACAGGCCAAGATGCAGCTCTCTTTTCAATAAAATACTTGAGAAAAGCAAGCATTCTCTCCGGTACACAACATTAAGCTGGTTAGCAATTGATTCCTTATGAGAAGTTTAGTAGTTATGCTTTAGAACTGCAGACAGATTTTCATTATATAAATATATATGCCCATTTCAACTCCATCCACACTACACACATTCCCCCTCGTTCCTTTCAGCAAGATGCTTATGCCATTCCTACAGACAAAGGACAATTGTCCAGAAGAATATTGCTTGTGGTGTTTTATTAAGTATTTGCTCAATATTCATGCTACAGAATAGATCTTATAACAAGACAAACACAAACAGGACAGAAAAATAAGCACCACCATCACATTCCAAGACATATACAAATGGGCAACACACTTTGATCATTAGAATCATCAGTAAGAATCTAACATGCTTATTTTTAGACATATATGGAAATACAGAGAACTAAGGTGGTTAGTTGTCAAAGTATTAATAGCAAATTCCAAACCTTATCTTGATCATGTTTATTCAAATCACACTTTTATTTATATATCCTTTATTTAGCCAGAAGAGCAATGTAACTAATGCTGACCAGCAATATAACTAGTGCCAGTTTCCAGTGGCACAGTATTCATCTGCATTAGGTTTTCTGAAATAGGAAAGACAACCTGTTGGTTTAAATGGGCCACAGTTAGTTTAATCTGGAAACTAAAAGAACATAGAACATAGGTATAGGATGGTTTGGAAGGGACTTTAAAGATTATCTAGTTCAGACTCCCCTGCCATGGACAGGAATACCTTCCACTAGACCAGGTTGCTCAGAATCCCATCCAAAGCAGCCTTGAAAACGTCCAGGGATGGGATATCCACCACTTCTCTGGGCAACCTGTTCCAGTGCCCCACCACCCTCACAGTAAAAAATTTCTGCCTATTACATAATCAGAAAATGCACCTTTTTCAGTTTAAAGCCATTACCCCTTGACCTACCACATGTAATAGAGAGGTAAAGTAATAGTTCTTGGGTGGGGTAGAAACCACAGTAAATGCTACAACAGAATGGTGGGGGGTGTGGTGGAACACTGTGAGAGGAGGAAAAAAATAACACTAAAAAATTTGACAGTAAAGAGTGAAAGAAAAGTTTCTCAAGTTCCCCCAAGTCATTTTTTACCTAAACTTTAATTTTCTATGAAAACAAATCCAAGAAAAGAAAAGCTAGATGCAAACGAATGGTACTGAAGGCCTCAAAACAAAAGGGAAAAGGTTTTGCATAAGAATAAGACTTGAAAAAAACCCAAAATTTAACAACTGTGAGTAAAAGCAAGCCATTTAAGGTGAAATTGTGCTTGAAGAAAACAAATATAGATCTTTTAGGAGCTCCCAACTTCATAATACTGAATAATAAATTTCAGAGACATAATAGTTAAGTAAAATCAAAGAAGAAATTTAGAACAACAAAAGTAACTCTTCAAAATTTCCATGGAAAGATACTGACTTCATATAAGATACTGACTTAGAAACTTCTTTAACATTGCTAAATTGAAGAAGTCAGATTTTGCCCTATATATCTTTCAGCAGACATGTATTTTGCTCCATTATTCTACTTCCTTATACATTTATCTGTTTATACAAAAGTACAGGTAACTTGGTGAGTTGCTATTAACATTTGAAAATTAAGTACTTTGCCAAATTATATTAGTTTCCAATAAAGTTAATGACAGTATTCTGAGAAATAAAACTACTGTTATCTTATGTACAATTTCAGACTCTTTTATAGGAATACACATTTTCAATGTATGAGAGAATAATCAAATAATGACTTAGATGACTTTAGTGCATAATAAAGAAAAACACAGAAACCACGTATCAGAGGTAGAAAAGATTTTTCTCAGTTGATGGGAATTTAGAGGACAGGATACTGGTAAGAAATAGAAGTCAGTCTTTCACTGCCAGATGGGCCTGATGCTACCTGTTTATGTTTCTCTAGCACTACTTGAAATAACTTTCTATTTCTGTTTATTCCTCTACAGGCTGCAAACTGACTACAAACTGAAGAACTGTTGATACACAGCTTCTTAATTCTAACAGGGATCCCTGTTACTAGCCTCATCTACCCAAATATATTTATGGATGCATTTACCGTGAATCATTCATTTTCATCCTGCAAATTTAATCCAAGGCATTTGCCAATTTATTTTAGTCTGCTTGTCTATACATATTGAGCACAGATAAATCAAAATTAGAGGGAGTTCCTGGTCAACCAACTCAGTACAAATCCCCTGAAATATATTTAACATTGTATGCAGTTTTCAACTGTATGAAATGGGATGTTAGGCCTGAGGTGGGAACTAGAAACCAAATTCATAGTTTGTAAAGTTTGTTCGTAAAAATGAAAATTGTATTAACTGGTTTAGGTATCTACTACAGTATTTTGTATGGAAGAGTTATGAGTAAAACCGCAGCACCACAGTGAGGCAGTGTGTTGCATAGATCTATTTATCCCCAGTTAGAGAAGTCTAAATTACAGTTCTTATTAACATCAATATACCTCTTTCACTAACACATGGCACATCCTGCCAATGGTACCTCCAAATAAAAATCAGACAGACTTCAGAATCAAGGACACTCCCTTCCTTCAATATAGGTACACACAACTACTGTTACATATTGCATATTACATTCTACACAGGACAGTGTACACACAATAAATGCCCAAGGGCTAACAGTGCTGCAAAGCATCACAAATCATTTTGTTGCTTCAAGTCCTAAACAAGTCCAGCAGGTTCTGTGCAGCTAGTTAAGTTCTCCATTGTAGCAGAAGTGTATGTGTGTGCATAAGGACATGCAAAGTTTGCTTTAAGAGCCAATCATTAAGAGTAAATTCTAGCAAACTAAGCATGTGGTAAACTACTGACATCATCCTTTTGGTCCTCCCATCCTACTTCTTCAATTACCTGGTCAGCTTTAACAATTCCACATAAAATCCTAAAAGAAATTCACATTTCTAATTCTCCACCAGGCACCTTATTCTAGTCTGAAATTACAGTAGTTCCACTTCGGCCCTGACAGGAAAGCGCTATCCCAATCTCTTTTATAAAATATATGCAGCACATATAGAAGGATGAAAGGAAACAGCCACTAATCACAACCAATGGAGTTTAAAACAAGTAAAGGTATCCAAACAGACAAAACTCAGACCAACCTGGGTCAACCACAGCCCTAACATAACAGAAGGGTTCTCTATGATACTTTTGTTCTAGCTGACAGACTTCTGATTTTTTACAGGTAGGATAAACATTCTGAAAAACAGCCATAATTACTTTATAATAAACACTTTCACAGATGGATAAGAAGTAACATTTGGAGTTTACTCACTATACTACCAGGACTTGAATCTAAGGCACTGAGGGGGACAACAAGACATTTGTTATCTATATAGTCTCAAGACTGGTATGTACCTTGTAACCAGACAACCCACAACAGAATTCAGAGTTTAAAAATGGCCTTCCTTTATCTGAGCACTAATAAAATATACTAATGGTGTTGAATACTGCTTGTTGCAATAAATAAAAGCCACAAACAGATCATGATTAAGCAAGTATTTCAATGTAAAGCCTGATGACTACAAACTACGATTTAGGGTTGAGTTACCAGGTTTTAGCAAAGGAACATAAATTATTTTCAAGAGTCAAATGATAAGTTAAAGGATCTGGTACAATCTACAGCAAAACCTTAATAGTCTCGCTCTTTTGCTTTGTTGCTAAAAGGTGAAAATTGCACTCAAAAGTTGAAGAGAAATTACATTGCCCTGTAACTTCAGGACAGGTCATAATACTTAGGCAATAGTACAACGTAATTTTATTTCTGAATATCCTACCTCTAGATAAATGAACAGCCACACATTTGTCTTGTATGTACTTTTTTTCCCCTGATTCCTACAATCTTCAAATTATTTTGTATTTAAAAAAGAAACAACAATCATCTATGTGGGCTATCTCTCAATCACAACAATATTTTTAAGAGATTAAACACTGATGTTAAGCATCTAAACACATTTTAAAGAGACTTGGGTTTCTTGAAAAATAAGCACTTGCAACCTTGCAACTTACACAGTCAAAAAAGCTACGTTAAAAGAAATCTTGTTGGACAGACCACTGTTTCACTCAGTGTTATTTCCTATGAAATCCATCTTGCTATTTGAAATTCCCAAACTCACAACACCCATTAGTCAAACATAGCAAAGTACCACTTAAACATTCAGGAACCCAGTGATGTTTACTTTGAGGTTCACCTTCAAATGAATAAAGAATCCATATACCATTTACTCTGGTTATCTTTGTTATGAAACATTTTCAGGTTTAGCCCACTGGGCATGTTGAAATGATAAATCATCTGCAACTATACAAAAACAACGAGATTCAAATGCCCACAGGGAAAACAGAATCGACCTAAAGCAGTACAACTTTTTCTACATTCCTTCAGGTTTTAATCCTTGGTCAATTCTGCTTCAATATCTGTAAATTCCACATCTTTAACAAGTAAATACACACATCCTCTTTGTTTCCCACCCCTTTATTTACTCTTCTCAACTTTCCACTCAGCCAGTCTGGCTTGAATATGAAAGGCTCGGGGCACTTGATGAAATATTAAAAGATCTGCTTTGTATTGAAAAAAGTGGCTGGGGCGGGGCGGGGGGTATATATAATGCCATTTTGTTATTGTTCTTAAATCCCCCTTTGCTATTTGCATTTCAAAACAAGAAGAGTATATGATACTTCTAAATGAAAACAGCATTTCCATTGTCTTTCATTCCTTCTCCATTTACCAGCTGATATCTAACTAGATTTACAAGCAAAATGTTGTCATTCCATTAAATGCTACAGAGCATGCTACCGACATCTCCCTGCCTCAAGTTTCAAATACTGAGACTGTGTGGAACCACAGTTTCAATCTGCAACAGGGTGCAGATGAAACCAAGTAGAGTTTACCACTTGAACATCTTTCAGACGTGACTTTGAAAACTCAAGTTTCCTCTACTGACTAGAGAACAATATCATGGCATTTCTAATAAAATCAACAGAAGTGACCAAATCATTGGTCATATTTTTGTGCACACCACTTGACTGCCTGTCTCATCTTAGATTGCATGTCACTATGTGCAAATGGGTGGAGAAAAACCACCTATTTTTACCAATTTGCTTCAACAAGTGTGAAGACAAGCACCTATTCAACAGCATCTTTCCTTGGTGGAAAAGTTGCTCTTTTAATGACACTTACTGAAGTACCCAAGCCCTAATAAAGCCAGCAAGATAGAAGTAAGCACAAGCTATTTGACACAGTCAGTATTTCTACTGCGTAGTTCTACTGTTGTAGCACAGTGCAAATGCATTCAAGGACATTGAACTTCTTACAGGGAAAAAACAGGACTTCTTTTCCATAAATAAAAACTCACACAGACAATTAGCTCCCCACCAAAACAAGGTGATACATATCACCTTACAAAGTGGAAGTGTGCTGCAGAACCTAAGCTAATACATTTTGCTGAATGGTGCAGCATTTATTCCACGGTGGCCAGACCAAGCAAAAGCAAAGGATCGGAAGGCATGCTAATAGCAATGGCTATCCCAGGGTTGGGAAAGAACACAAGGGGAAGGGGGGAAAAAAAAAAAGGAAAAAAAAGGGGAGGGCAAAAAAATCCCTCCAAAAAACCACATTGAAACCCACAACACACCATGGCTTTTGTGCTGAAATACCAAGTAATTCCTGTCTCCTTATATCAACTCTCACAAAATTTCTGGAAAAGAGACTCTCTTTTCCATCCCCTAAATCTTAAAATTATACCTCTTATATAGGTTTAAAGCTGTTTAAGTTTTTTGCTCATCTTAATTCTTAATTACATCCTCTCCTAACCCACCAAATCCACTGCTGTGTCCCACAATAATTAAACAAGCTTTGCACTTAATTTGCATGGTGCTAAGAAAAGCTATGAAAGTTAAATTAAATTGGGCATTAGTTCCAAAGCAGAATACTCTAAAAGCTATTGATCTCATATGAAAAGTAATACATGGATATTGTTCTTACCCAGCCAAAAAAGGGAGGCTCTCTGTCTCAAAAATGATTAAAAAAGCATGTTCTGCTAATACAATCTTCAAAATCCACATCATGTTATTAAAAAACTCCCATGTCTTTTTTTTAAGGTGTTCTTGCCCATGGAATTCTATACTGCAGCATATTCATGAAACAAGCCAATAGCTTTCCAAGATTAGACAAAAAAAGACAAATTACTGGGGAAACAGCACATTCCTTAAATTAGCTTACATTTTCTTTTTTCTTTCTAATTTATTCCACAACAGATCAAACAGAGAGAACAGAAATTTACGTATGCCATACATCAGAGAGATCAATCCCTTCATCCAAACAATCTCAAATTTCCCTGTATTTTGGAAAATCCTCCATGTTTTGTATTTTTGGTGAATCTCCATAACCACTCAGAATTTATTTCATGTTGCATTATATAATATTTCATATTGCATTAAAGTGATTTCTCATCAAGGCAGAAAAAAATAACAACATAACCATTTCTCATTCTTGCTTTTTCAAGACCTGGAATGAAACCCACTCACTCAATGTGGCAATACTATGAACTTTTATTTAAAAATTATTATTAGAAAAATACTGTCCTGCATGTCTGTAAAAACAACAACAACAAAAAAATCAAGATAATGATATGCAATTCATAATGCAGTACTTCCTCAGCCTCCTCAGATCTAAAACAGGAGCAATTTTTTCTTGCTTTCCCTTTTTTCCAATGTGCTGATAGAATTAATTTTATTTACAAGATTGTGGGCTTTTTTTGTTTTGCTTTTAATGTTTAGGATATGCAACTGTGAATGTATAAAGAGTTTACAAAAGCCAAGCAGTCAAAATGAATTTTGTATTTTTATCTTTGTAGGACAATTAATTGTTTAACTCTTCTTATTTTTCCCAGAAATGAAAGCCTTTGGTGAAGCTCCTTTTTCAGTCCCCACATTCTGCTTGCAAGTCTCTTATCTCAGTGCTTCTTCAAGAAAGCTTGTAAGACAGTCAAAACTATACCCAAAGAAACCATAAGTCCTTCAAGTACTTCAGGTCTAACATATGGCAGACTGCAAGACCAAAAGAGAAACTGCGAAAAGAATTCTTACAGACTACAAAGTTTTGTGGTAAGATGCCTAACAAACATTATTCCAGCTACCCACCCCTGTAGTTATCAAGAGCAGAATCAATAGACTGCTAAGCATCTGGAACAACCTTCTGGATGCAGGCCTTTTTTTTTTATTTTTAGGTTCCTACTGTGATGGAATGGACAGTGGTACAAAATACTTATTCCTTTATCAGGGCTGAACCTGCTCATCTGACTCTATTATCTTTAGTTCTTGATTTTCAGTTACAATAGAATCAATATAATCTAGGCATACTTTAGCCTCTTCTTCAGTGCTGTGTTCCAAGATCTCTGGTCTAAGGGAATGCTTTTACACGCAGTTTTCTGAGAAAGGCTGTCACACTTATAACCAGCTTTTATTCAAAAGGTAAGATATAAAGCAAGGCATAGTAGAAAATTCTCCCACTCTTTATCCTGTCTCAAGCCTTACCCCACTCAATTCTCCAACACTTATATATGATCAGCTACTCAATACTCACATTATCATCTGTATTTCAAATTACAAGAGAGACTGGGAAAGCCTCAGCCCAATAAGGTCAGTTACTGCCCTCCAAGCCATGCTACAAACTGGACTGAAATTCTTTAAAAGTGGCAGTAAAGCATCACTTGCATTACTAGGTATGGGTTATGAGAGTCTTTAGCAAGCAAACAGTCTGCAATATTCTATGATAAACAAGAGTCATTTCCATGTGCAAGGTATGTAAAGATGCAATTTTACATTTACCTTGGAGTTTTTCAAATATGATTTTATGTAATTTGGAACCACATTCAAAAATTTCACCTCAGTGTCACCTGTTGGGAGCCACTATCGTAAGAATAGCTTCAGTGTGAATGACAAATCTCAGCCTAAGCAATTAAGAGTAATCAGAACTGTTGAAATAAAGGCATATGTTGCATCAAAAGCAACAGTTTAATGGAATACCCAGTGTGACCCAGAATTTGCAAAAAATACAACAGGGTATGAAATCCAAAAAAGCCAAGTCAGTAGTTTTGGTAATTATTACCTATTTCATTGCTGCTCTTCAAAATCTCAAGAAAGATCAGTTTTACTGGAAACTGTCCTATGACAAGAAAAAATATCTCTAGCTAGATTACACTACATTTGAGGAGAATTCCTATACAACCCCTATCTATTTTGTTAATTCAAAATGCAATGGATGCAACTAAATAAACAAACTAAAGAAATCGACAAAATGTATTTTTTGTACTGCTGCTATTAAAATAAATAGTAACTATGTAAAATTCATAAATAAGGTAAAGCACTAGATGAGGTGTTACTGCTATGCAATTCCACTGGCCACAGGACAGTTGCATTGTTGATTTTCAAGGGCTGAAACAAAACAGGAAACACAAAGGAGTGAAAATTTAAAAGCTAGCAGGAATATATACATTGCAGTAGGAACAAAAAAAATAGGTAGTTGTATCATTGATCAGGCAAATTATCAGGGGAAAAAAATCAGCAACAGTCTCCTTCTCTTGAAGAAAAAAAAAAAAAAGGACTGACTGGTTGCCAAATAGAGATCACGAGTACAGCATGTATCCGTATTTTTTGCACCCCAAACTGTATCAGATGCTCCAAACATTCTCTGCTTATTTATAAAATATAAAAGGGTACATGTTCACTCAGAGAAAATGAAAGTTTAATAGTAACATAGGTTAGATGAATTCTAAAATATCTAATTCCTAGAAGCAAAGTTCAAATCTTGGTAATGTCAATATAAAGTTTTATTTTTCCAAAGCAGATAGACCAGGCTCCTATACCATTCACGATATTTGCCCAGCAGCTTTTTGGCAGGAAAACTTTTTTGGATAAGACTTCAAAAACAAAAGTCGTATTTGTTTTATGTTGATTTAATGTTTTCATTTCTTTTCTTCAAGAAACGATAGTTGGTCTTATGCCTCTGATTTAAATTGCCATTCTCTTTCTAAAGCTGGCAGTTTCTTTCTACGAAATAGGTCCTGCACAACAACCATAGACTACACTAACCAAACCTGTTAGAAAAACAAAGAATATTCATCAGTAATACAATCACAGTAGACTTCTAGCATGCTTTAACATCAAGTTGCAGATACAATGTGAAAAATGAATGTGAAAATTCTCTTGTGCTGTATCACAAAAGCAACATGATGATAAACTGAGACACAGAATATATTAACATAGGAAAGCGTACTTGAGATGCCAAGGCAGAAGTAAAAAAAAAAACAAATCACTGATTTTTCATATAAGAACTAAAAGTAGCTGATTCATCCAGCAAGGCAGAGAAGCGCAGAAGCAACTGGCAACAGCAACCAAGACAGCTCTTCCAACAGAGTCACATGGAAGGGGTGGGACTGATTCATAGTGAAGGAGAATCTATGAAGATGGCTGAAGCAGATTTCTAAAAGTCACAATTCTCAACTACATCCTAAAATGAATGTGAATTTGAAGATGTTTGAGGACAAAGAAAGTAGAGTTGGAGAGGAGAGGGGAGAATGGAGGAAAAGAGAACATGTGAGAGATAGAAACAGTCCCAGTAGAAAGTAGGAGTGACAGCCAAAACTTTTCCCAACAAAATAAAAAACAGAAAGCATAAACAATATTCTGTATCTGTCTACAGGCTGAGAAGGAGACGAATTAAGCAATATATTGTGGCAGGTTGTTGATTCAAATCTTAAAATTTAAATTGAGGGAATAGATCAAAGGAAGACTAATTAAAACAAAAATCAAATATGGGGTGTGCAATTCCTCTCCTTAATTACTCCAACTGTAAACCCCAGGGCTTCACTAAGTACTTCACATTAGCTCACTTCTTCCACAGCTGAGCTGTTCCAAAGGCAGCAGCAAAGGGATGGTTGCCTGGAATTAAAATGAAGTGCCTGCGAGTTCCAGTATGGTCTTTGTAAGTGGATGTGGGCTTTCTCCAACTGGCAAAGCAAAAAGGCACCTCCTGCTGGGGAGACTCAATCAAAGAGGAAGAAGCTGGCTTCTTGGAAGGAAAAAAATATGACTAGCTGCTAAAAGGATTTAATTACTCTCTAACCTGAATAGAGCATCCTGAATTAAGGACAGATGCAGTTAAAACATAGAGGACTTGTCCTAATCATGAGATGAAGAGACCATGCTAGCAAGCAGCTATAATAATTTACACCCTCAAATAAAATTCCCTACACTTTTCTATTTCAGTCCAGTACACATCCATACAATCAGTCAGAAAGAACAGTACTGAGAGATGAAACTCACTGGCAAATACTCAAAGCAAAACAAACCAAGAGGCAAGCTCCCTGCAAGCCACTTTGTTCAAACTCCATGCCAAGTAACACCCACCTAACACGCAGCATTTTTTTTGAAGTATAGTGACAATCACATAAACATTAGTAAAGCATACATAAATGTCTCTATCTACTTGAAAAACATGGTTCAAACAAAATCAAAGATAAAGTTAGAACTCTGTCCTCTAGTAAAGAAATATCCTTTTTTGGCATTCAAACAGTTTTATGAATCCTAAAACCCGGAACAGGTAGAGTGATTAAACAACACAGGAAGACAACATAAATGAAGCTCATTTCTAGGTTCAAGTCCAACACCATCCTTGTTAAACTGAATATTATAAGAGCACCAGAAGAAAGAATGAACTGTGAACTATCATTCTGACATGATATTATTGGAGAAGTCTGTATTGCTGCTCCAGTTCTGAGGACTGTCAGTCCATTACCAAATGCTAGTACTGAAAATGTTGAGAATAAACAAATGACTAAACAGTACTGTCTAAGGGTACAGCACCGAACACAGCATAAGGCAATTGCTTTGGAATACCCTAAATCAAATGTTCACATTTTGATTAGCAAAACTACCAACCTTGGTTATCAAACTTCGCTACAGTAAAGAATGTGGTATTCAAATTGTTCTGATACTAAGATGATATTGTTAGCCATCCACTTTGTTGGCAGATTTTTATCTTTCACCTGCTATCAGAGGTCACATCACAAATGTTCTGATGGAGTAAGCAAGACTAGAAGAAAATAAATAAAGAACTTCTATTAGAGAATATGCTGTAGACAACAGATTACAAAACCAAACATCGGCAACACGTTTGAAGGGAATCTGGCACTATATATTTATGATTCAGACTGATCGTGTCCTGCCCAGTTGTCTTTACAAAACTTCAACAAACTCAAAGACTTGGAGATGGCCTGCTTGTACTGAAAAAGAATTTGTGCACGTTTTCCTTTCTTTTTCTCTAAGTATTTAACAAAGCAAATCTCTGAAGCTGCTCTTTCAATAAAATGTGCCTATTGCTACAGGCAGTTAACTCCATAACTGAGTTTGACTTTCTTTCTTACATCACAAAATTAATGGCTCAAGTGTCATCTACTGTGTCTGCACTCAAGTGGAATGGAAGACAGTGCCAAAAACATCATACAGAAATAACTCATCAATTTTATGCCAAATTTGATATCATATCTTGAAGTACTGTCCTTCATGCAGATTAACAAACATACTATGCTCAGAAGACTAGACAGTAACCTTTAAGGTATGGAATTCAAGTTAATATAATGATCTAAAGCAGATCTTCATATTTTCAATTAAATTAAAAACAAAACTAACAAACAAAACCCACAAATAATTAGCCTGGTTTTCCTCTCGTCTTGATTATGCTCTTAAAACTTTCTGTTTTATTTCACAAGATCAAGGTAATCAGTATGGGAGGAAAAAAACTTACTGCAAACACCAGAGAACAGCATTTGCCAGGAGTCTCCAGATAACCGTCATGAAAATAATACTGCATTTTGCTACACAGGGGCTTGGAACAGAAGACACATGATATTTCAAAAATCCATGGATTATCAATCTTTTAAGTGTACTGTTTTATTAGGGGAGAATTCCAACATCTCCCTTGAAGGAAAGCTTCTTAGAGAAGACAAACACAAGGAGAATATTACAGGAAAAAATACAGCTTGGAGTTATTCACACAACACACAGCTTTAACTATCTCATACAATATCTGCTATTTCATGACCTACAGAACTTTGCATCAGAGTTACTCCTTCAGCAGTCAAAATACTCAAGACAGGTGTCCTTGCAATGCTGCAATAAAATCTGCTGGTGGATTCCTTTCAGCTTTTTGTTACATCCTTTTCCATCACATTCTATTAAAAGATGGCTCATGGAAACTCATGCTCTCTTTCTCCCCAGGCCCCTCAGCATTCAGAGAAAGATAAGATTTGGGGCTAGAATTACCACCACACGCACTATTAACTGAAGACCATGGGAGTAGTTTCACTGAGATGTTAGGGGTAGATGGCAGGACATGAGGAGTAGCAAACCCCCTTCTTACACTTGCTTACTCTGCTGTAAATGCAGACATGTGGGAAGCAAACAAAATAAGGCCAGGGCTACAGAGCTGTAACCTCCCTCTGCAAACACAGCTCCCTTCATTTGTAGCAGATGGAAGAAACAAATATAAAAAGACTTTCCTCTAATGTGGATGTTGCTCTTTCCAGAAGAGCTCCCTCTCCAGCTTCACTGGAACATAAAGAGGAATGATACACAATCCTTTAAAAACAAAATAGCCACTCTATCACTACCACCACAGTGAACCATAAATACCCAAAGAGTTTAGGTGTCCAACAGAATCCAAACCCAGAGTGAATGAGAGGCTGCATTCAAGTGCCATATGTGTTTCAGCATTCCGTTGAATATGAACTTTTTTTTAGTTCAAACTTATACGTGGTTATCAAGTAACAGGGAGAATTCATCCAAACTAATAAAATATAAAAGGTTGCCTCCTACTTACTGGTTCCAAAATAAACACCACAATCAGTATGTGTGATTAAACTTTGCTTCCAAACTAAACACTGTGTCATGCACACAATTCAGGGTTTAAAATACCACAAATATTCTGAAGGGGTCACAAGGTATATAAAGACAAACATAAGACGAATTTACAGCAGGAAATTTGGCAGAGAGGTATAAGGGAGATGGAGGGGTGAAGGCTCATTATTCTGGAGGAAAACTGGTACAATCTGGTGCACACCTGGTTCTCCTTCAGCACTGATTACCACTGTAACTGAAAGCGCACACAGCTAGGAGGAGGACCCTGCACAGATCTCAAAACCAAATTATTCTGAGGTACTCCAATGTCTGCTAAAGCACCATGCTATGAATACTCAAGTGTTCAGTCTGAGCTGACAACAGCTATCAGCTGTGTTTTGGATTTCATGCTCATTGCCAGAGGGTTCACAGCTGGGAATTACATATAGGTCATGTGAAAAACTCTGTAATACTTCTGTTCACAGGTCTTATTCTGCAATAGAGAACAATATTTCAGAACACTTTCCAGCTGCTCCATCTTCAACTGATTTCACCTTACAAAGATAATCTATGATGTAACTACAAAAGAATTGCCAATGCTATGCCAGGTCCCCTTCACCCACCCCCCACAGTACTTGCCTAAACTATTGCACATGCTTCCATTTTCAAGCTCCTGCATAATTACAACAGACCTGAGCCTGACAGAAAAATTGTTGTCATTAAAGGCATGATTTCACCAGATTCTCTGGCAGCATACATCCTCCCTGACCTGTACAACTTCGGTATTTCAGGGCAAACCTTTTCAACATTGAGCCAACATGGCTCAATTTTGACTTCTAAGCTACTGCCTTTCTTTTCTAGTTCTCAAACTCTGAGCATCGCAGTCAGCTTGCAACCACAAAGGCTGGAAAAAAACCAGAGAATCACAGCGTTCACTTTATATTCAGGGAGAAAAGGATACACTCACCTCAGTATCCGAATTTCCCATTTCTGCCAAGCAACAGGCCGAAAGCCAACACAACTTTGTAAAGAGAAGTTCCTCTCCGTTTTGGTGATGAAAAGGCACCACCTTGTGGATGCTGCTCTGTAAGAAAGGCTTCACCAACTGGCAGAAAAAATTCCAGTAGAGCCAATATTGTCAGTGGGAGCATCAAAGGTTTGCATAATGAAAAAAATCACCATTGAATAACAAATACCAGCACATATTTCAGCCAAGAAAGTACTCTGTCTAACCCAAGTGTGTAATTAAGGCTTCTTTGTATTTGATCTCAAAGGCAATACTGAAGTTCTTGAGCCAAACCAACTACGTAAAATCTTAAGAAGGGAAGGAATTTAACTTACAACATACAAAAGTAAACTTCCTCACTATTCTACCTATATTTATTATTTCTCCAGCAACCACTGATTAGACACTTACTGTAAGAATCTAAATTAACATAATTGATTTGCTTGTAAAAATATCATTTTTCCATAAGCAACAGCCAAACAGCAATCACAGTCAAAAGCAAATTTAATCACGCACTAGACAAAATACAAAGTTGCTACCTTTGTCTCTGAAATAAAATACCCAAAGCCACTACAGGGCAGTATGTTGTACATTAGAACAGGAATATTGTACTTACTTCAGTCATTGAGCAAACAGTATTTGCCACAGAGAGAATTCTTCATCCACAGGCCTTTTCATTAAAGCTTCTTTTTTCTTTGCATGTCAAACTTGGACCAGGGGACATACCAGACAACACAGCTAAGAACATAATCCAAACAACTTCTAGTTCAATGTCTAGCTACTAGAACTCATGTTTTCCTATCAAAAGGCCATAAACATCTTCTGAAAAGCAACTGATGGAACACAAAATTAATGACAATGGGCTGATGCAATACAAAATAAATAACAGAATACAATTCAGAATATCAATATATTTGGTATTCAGAAATATGTAAAACAGCAAATGCCCATGATTGCTCTTTTAAAAGGTAGTCAGCTCCTTTTTATATCATCTCCATATTCTACCAACATTGCCAGAGCATTTATGCAATTTACACAGAATGAGTAACAAAAAACCCCATAAGAATATAAAATCTGCTTCCAGTTCTTGAAAGTATTTCTATGGTTAATATTTTAACGTAAATGCTAATATTTCAGTGTCTAAAAATATGAAGAAAAAATGGATTGCAATGACTTCTAGCACAGGGATTTAATTCTATCTTTGAAGTTCCGGAGTCAGTACCTATAGTTTCAGTATAATTAGCAACCCTTGATAAAATTATTTCTTGCAAATCACCTGCCATCCCTATATTATATTATCTTAGTAGAGGAAACCCACCTGAGAGGAATTAGTACATTTAAGTCTCAACCCATACAGCTGAAAAACACATCTGTTGTCTAATTAATGTTCTAATTGAAGTGAGAGGAACAAATAAACCACAGCAAAACATTCAGTAGCAGCACTAAAAGTCCCCTGCACTTCCTGCTAAATGCTTGGGCATGAGGACCATAAATGAAAGGAACTGACTACAACGGGACAGCATTAGCCTTCAAGAAGGTCTCAGAGGACTGGAGAAATACTTGCAAAAATAAAAAAGTGGCAGGGAAGAGACGAATTCAAGAAAGCACAAGCCTTGAACAGATAAAATGAAGAATATACAAAAGGGGAGTAGAAAAAAGAAAACTAACAAGAAAATCACACAAAGTGGTGTAACTTTAATTTATGCTGCCACTTTCCTCACCATTTCCAAGAAAAACTTGCTCTTGATATTGAAATTAGATTTAATATTGTGACTGGTGTAACAAGATGGTAGATTTCAAGGTGTCTTTAAATTGGAATTTAGAAGGGATAAGAGAAAGGAACAAACCAAGAAAAGAAACAAACCAATAAAAGACATTTATCTGCAAAACAGGACTCTATTTGAAGATATCTCTCAGAGGTACATACTGAAGCAAAGGAAAAAGAAAACCTTTAGGAGTAAGACAGATGTTCTCACTGGTACACACAACAGATGAAGCACCAAGAATACACACGAACCATGGTAATGACAGCAAAAACCCAGAAAGGTCTCTGTGTCAGTTTTCAACCCCAATTGCTTTAAAATTTGGTGCAGGGAAGGGGAGAAGTGTCAGCTTTCTGCTTCCATTTCAGTGCCATCAAAACAAACGATGAACTGCTGTTCTACAAAATTACTAACATGTATTTCTATTTAAGAAAAAAAATTCCTTTATCTTTATTCTTCTGCTAGAACTTCCACATGCCTACACTAGGAGAATGGATACCAAAGGAAATTCATTCATGCCAAATGATTAAGCATATCAGTACTGTGTACTTTACTAGATCACTCACAAACAAAGGGATACAAGCATTTGGTGTCTTACAGAGTATTACAAGCCTACAATTTAAACACAAATTAAATTTTCAGATTATATGACACAGCAAAACTAGGAAAGCTTAATGTCACTGCTCATCAGTAACTCCACAGTCTAAACTAGATGAAGGAATATTTACAGGCAGAAATATTCTCCTTTATTACACCAACTGACAAGTAGGTTTTCCAAAGCCCCTCTTCAGATTTCTAGTGAAAAGATCTCCCTTTTCCTGACTGCATCAATTGAGTTAATAAAAAAAAACTTTCACATCACTTCCTATCAATCTTTCTTCACTTTATCCTTACCTCATCAGTTACAACTCTGAATTAGGAAACAGATTTACTGAAGCTGAGAAAAAAGATGAAGCAATAGAAATACTCTGAGGTCACAGACTGTGTTAGTACATAAATTATTGAAAAAATTTTCCCATTGATAAAAAAAATCCTTAACACTGTAATTCCATCTATAGTTTCTGACAGAAGCACATGACAATAATTTGAGTTTGTGTATTTTTTAGACCTCAGGAATACAACCTATATGACTTTTATCACTGATACCACAGTAACATGAACCAGGCATCTTTGCCTGGTACCACAGAAATTTTATTTTCCTTGAGTTTTTCTCTTCACATTTAACAAAGTTTATGGACCAAATCTAAATTATATTTTACCTAAAAAATGTTGTCAATCTTTCAGCTGAACTGGGGTAAAGTGACTGATCACTGTTCATTACACAGCATTTCTTCGGACACTCTCAGTACCTGAGAAAATCACAGTTACAAAAACCCAAAACTTACATAAATAATAAAGCTAGATTTAATAGAATAAATTTCAGAGTCTGCATGACACGCATAGGCTTCAGGCATGGCTACAAATTCTTATGTTTTCTGCTCCAAACTCCAGAAGGCTCTACAAGTGTACTAGGGCCAGGTTCAGATTTTTAAGCAGCATCTACCATTCATGCGGCATCGCTGATCCCAAATAAATTGGTGACGTTTACAGAGTTCCAGTAGTTTACTGTACTCTATTAACAGCAAATTAAGTTGTGTAATCGGTATTGCTGTACAAGCTCTCATTTCCTTGCTCTTCACAGATCCCCTCTGTTTAGTATCTCCTTATATTTGGAGAGCTCTATGAAAAAAAGCAGCAGCTAAGTCATTGTACCCACAATTCATATTCACCAGTACGCAAATCTTACCTCTATCATCCAAAGACTCAATGGCAGGGACCAAGAAGAAACAGCAGAGCCTTCTGCACAGATTGTTCTTCTTTGAGAGGAGAAACGCATAACTATTATTCCTGAACAATTATTCCTTCAGAAGGAATAATTGCAAAGCCAACTGCAAAATAGCAGCATTTAAAGGCACATAGAGCACTCAAAGTAAAAATGAGCATTAAAATAATCAAAAAGACATTCTTTCAAACTCCAAACCCCATGGAGGAACACTATGACAAGAGAAAAAACAAGCAAACAAGACATGAAAGCCTCTGGAATACAAGCCTAGTAACAGACCAGTTTACTACTACTTAACATCTGGTAATAGTTGTCTCTTAGCATGAAAACAAGTTTGAGGCTTTGGAAATTAATGGAACAACACAACACAACTTGTTGGGTTGTGTTTCAAAAGCCACCATATTAGACTGGTGAGAGGTCTGACATATTAATGATCCAGTCAGACATGAATGACCAGAACAAATGCAGTTAGGACAGTCAGGTATGCACAGTGCAATTTACTCCCTATCACTGGGTTTTAAAATAATTCAAGTATTTCGTTATATCCTATCAGCAAAAATTACGTTATTCTAGGAGACAAAAAAAATCTTGTAGATATACACAAATACTGCTTTATAATATAAAAATTTCATATTTATGCTAATAGATTTTCCCTGGCACCAAAAATGAGAAAAGCAGGTATCTATTGTGATTTACAAATTGTGGTCTTTCGAATTTGACAGCACTGGAATTCTTAAAAAGCATGCAGACACACACACACAGAGGTCCTGAACCACACAAATACTTCCAGAAACTTTGTCTCTCCAAGTAACTAGTATGAAAATATTTTGTTTTAGCAATAATCTGAACTGTTATTCTCCAGTAACTGGTCAGTATCACACACAAAGTACTTTGGTAGTCTACATATATTCTACTTTCTACATCAATAGCTATTTTTGCTGCAAACAATACGCATCTTCATCCACATTTTAATAGAGTGTCTCAAAAAACCCCACATATACTACCCATAGACCCATTCTTTTCAAATCAGACCTCTCTAGGGGCTCTGCCTTCAGATCAAATCAGCAACTGTAATTTGCAGAAAATGTTCTTAAAAATAGAACGACAAAATACAGGACTACAACAGCTACATACAAAACTTCTAATGAGATTAAACAAACCACTATTACTCAAAACAACTGCTACAAACAATGTAGTTCAAACAAAAGAAAGAGCAGGAAAGTACCCCATGCCAAGTAAGTCAAATCAAGATCACAGACTTTCACCTAGACTTGAACTTACAGTCTTGGACAACTTAGTAAGTTCTCTGTAAAATTTCCTCTCACTAGTAGACAAAAACCAGGAACTGTAGATAACTACATTATACAGACTTCTAAAGCAGCAGCTGCAAAAACTTTGGTAATAGTTTAACCATAGCATGCTGACAGATGGATATGAAACTATTAATAATGAAAAGAACACAAGCAGGTTATGAACTGTACAAGCTTTTATGGGTTGTTATATATTTAATTCTGAATTTTAGCACAGGAAGAAATACTGTGGTTTGAAAATCTACTATTCAGCATGATTTCTGATCTCAGCTATAATTCATTATGGGTGGATAACTCAAAATACAGCATATTATGATGCATTTTAAAACCAGAATGTGCAGATTAAACCCAGGACACTGATCTAATGATACACTAGAGCCCTAAGCAACATAAGGATAGGCTGTATGCAACCAGGTATTTGCTCACCTTTAGTCAAATTACAAAGCATCATAACACTGGTGTGTAAAACAGCCCTTCCTAGTTTAAAAAACATTCCAAGCACCTAACATACTTTTTCTCTGTTCATTCAGAGTAGTAACCTGGCCATCATTTTTACTCGTACTACCCTTTTTACTGAATATGTAGTTTTACATCCAAAATCTTTGCTGCTGCCAGAAACCACATATTCCTACCCCTTTTTTCTGCCTATCTTAGTGCCTGTTCAGCTGCACAACTGACCAGTACATTTTTTAATTCTGGTTTGGCTTTCTTTAACTGGTTTACATCCTTGTTCAGGCTCATCAGCAAGCATAAACCAGTAGCAAACTTGATAGTGAAATCAAGTAAGAGGTAGGTAGAAAAGAAAAAAACATACATTATTCCCTTTTTCCTGTTTCATCTCTGCCATTGGTTGACCACCTCTTGATTTTGGACTACTCACAATTTCTGTAAGCAGGCTCAATTAACCTACTACCCACATGCCACTTGTGATTTCAAGCGATAATTTATTTTGCTTGCAGCTTGTATCTGGTGGCCTTTCTTTCCTAGGGATAACTTCAGAATGACAATTGAAGTTCAGTGGATTTCCAGGTAGAAATCACTTGTCTAGTGGTAGCCCTACTGTGACTCCCTTAAGTCATCTGGAAAAAGAGACATGGCAGTAAGCATTGCTGCCAACCCCAAACAATATCTCTAGCCAGTAACTATCTCCTTTACTACTGTCAATCTGCTCTTCCAAAATATGACAAGCAGGAACAGGCTTCACAAAATGTTGCAGCAGCCTCTTTTTGCTTCTAGCAGCTCCACTCAGCTTCCATCACAAAAGCTAAAGAATAGAGCATACCTGCTCCAATACACAGTATACTAGTCCTGTGCACATGCTCTGTACCTCCCCAAAAACTTTGTACTCACTGCCCAAGTATGACTGTTTTCATTACAATGCCAGGAGGAGCTGTGACATGGAGCTCTTCCATGCAACCCGAGAAAGTTAGACAAGCCCAACACATGCCAGCTTCAGGAGATGCAAAAATTTAAGACTGATAGAGAAAAACACATCGCCTTATATATAACTTCCAATTATCCAGTTGTACCTTGCTAGTACTGTTTATAAGCTTTACAGGCAAATCATTTCAGTTTTGTATTTTGAAGACTGCCAATATCTGAAGCCAGTTCCCTTAAACTAGTGTTCTTGAGAAGTACCCAGACCACCAGCATGTGCTTGCGCCCTTAAGAAAGCTTCCCTTTTCCCTAGGGGAGACCTTTATGAAGTTACAAAAAGCATCTAAGCAGTAAGCAATTCTAATTCTCTCAAGAACTAAGGGGTTTTGCAAGAAAAAACAGTGTTTAGTTCATCTATTTAAACTGGTCTTGCTAACCAGCATATCATGAAAAACATAATACCACAGACTGCCAGGAATCCAGTCAACCTCAGATATCGTTGAAGAGAAAAGTACTCTCTGCCTAGGTCAGAAGTACAAGATAATAAATACAAAAGTAAAGTATGGAAAATACTGGAATCTGAAGACAAATAAAGTGATTTTTATGCTGAAGTGAGCAATGCAGCTCATCCAAATTAGATTATTCAAATATTGAGGGGGAAAAATTCAGATGTAGTCTCACTAACAAAACCAGCATCTCATTCATTCCTGTCTAATTAAAACTTTGCAGATGACTGCTCAGTCATATTCAATAAAAACCTCTAAATCTAATTTTGTTTACCTAGTATATTACAACAGAAATACTATATTCTCAAATGTGAGATAGCTATGCATTTTAGCAAGAGGAAACGTGACAGTTTTGATGAGGTTACTGTAATCATGTAGACTCTCACTGGAATCCATATTTGGAATGGATCTCCCTCAGTTTGATTATCCCAAACTTCTGCCAAATGAATAAAAATGCTTGGTGTTAAAATGGTGGATTTTCTTCTTTAAAGAGAAAATTAGGGTGAATAAATCAATACATAGCTGAAACTTCAAAGAAAAATGACATAAAACATACTTGTTCTCAATAGAGAAGATGGAGTCTTCTTGTAGAAAAATCAGAAGGAAGTTGCTCAGGATACCATATGTTATAGCTCAGATTTCAATTCCAAACAAAACCGAGTAGTGAAACCAGAGCAAAACATATAACTCTTCTAAGGCACAAGAGCCTCAAAAGTAGAAGAAAAAGTGCAGTGAAAAGCTTGTTCTGTAAACCTAGATACTCCTGTTTTCAAGGCAGCACAGGATCATCAACCATCTAGCAGCAACGATTTTTAGTCTGTCTGATATTACCACCCAACTACAAGTGGAAAGAGAGGAAATTCTGCAGACTGCAAAAGGCAGGTTCTGTAGTTAACAGCAGCAAGTAGATTGCTTCCAGATCACATTGCATCAAAAAGCAGCCCCAACAGTGTACCTGGTTCCACACAACTGCAATATTCTCACAAAGCAGTCCTGTAAACAACACAAAGAGGGCATTGGTACCATCGTCTCTACCACCACTTTCTTTCCAAGAAAGTAAGATTTTACTTTTGATCTCTGGGTACATTTATATTGTAAGAGACATGCATGGCTCAATCTTAATTTTGTTTCATCCCCATTCCTTTATGCCTCAGGGGGACTGGTACAATATTATTTAGCAGTAACAACTGCAGAGCAGGTCCTCATTATTCCCAGAAACCTTGGGGCTGAGTAACCATAAAGCAAACAAACCCTAGGGAATCTGGAAATCAAATCACTCAGCTCATACAGGTAAGATTTTTCTAACAACTCGTAATCTGGTCAACTATTCCTTGCACTGCTATCCTGGTTAAAGATTAGAATCACTTCCAGCTACACATTACACAAATGCAGAAATATTCCTAAAGAACCTACAGTTTAAATAAAATCAAAGGACAGTGAGGTAGCACATGAAAAAATACAGAAGAATTGAATACTCATAATAAAACTACTTTTCTGCAGAGTCACAAATAAATTATTGGCCTAAAGGTTCAGGCAGTTTTTCATACAGTCAAAACAGTACATCTTGTCAAACCCTAAACTCCCAATACAAGGCATAAAAGGACACAAGACACAAGAAACTGTTTATTTATTTTGGAAGAAGTCTTTCAGAAATTCAAGTCAAGGCAGATATTAGGAAAAGTGTCTGCCCTCCTTTATAGCAAGTATTGTGCATAATCATATAACAGATCAAAAACGAATCTGGTAATAAAATCTCACTCCTCTCAAGTCCCTCTCCTATGTTAATCCTGGTCCATTCCTTCTACATAATTTCATATGTGCAATTCTGCAGAATGATAGCTTTTGGCAAACTCACTTGCACTGTAAAATGGAAAAAGTGGAATACTTTAAAAGAAAAATCAAACTGAATTCAAGTATCATATAACTTAAAACTACCTCCTTTTCTATACTTCGTCACCATATGAAAACAGGAAACATTGCTCTACCATTTCTCATTCCTTTTCCTCAGCAGTATTAAACATTTTATGAGCACAGATGGTCCAAAAGGAACACTGTGTTGGGCCATAAACTGCAGCAACATATATTCTCCAGACACACATAAAATCGAACACAAATGGCAGCAGTACTGAAGACAGTTAAAATTATGTTTTAAAGTCATTTTAAACTAAAACAAAGTTGTGCCTTCTGAAGATAATTTTTAACAAACATACAAAAAGACAAAACCATCTAACTTTGCCACTCAAATAGCACTTAACAGTTGAATTAACTCCCTTTTATCCAAAGTATTTTTTGCTCAGTACTGTGGAGTGGAAGGATAATTGAAACATAAACAATCTGCCAGAGAAACCCAGAGAAACTGGGTTTATAAAGTTTTAGCAAGGGTAAAGAAAGAATGCTACTCTATAAGTCCCCTTTAACCATTTTGGTTTCCCAAGTAAACAACAACAAAAATTTAAATTCATTCCAAATCACACTTTACAGACAGCAGTGTTCAAATGTATGTGAAATTCTAACACTTATTTTTTAAGCCAGCATTTGTAAGAAAACAAAGGGTAACACCATAATATTTAATTAAAAACCCCAAAGCTATAGACTCAGTTCTGGGCATGAAAGCACTGCTAAGTATAACATGGCAGGAAATCTTAACATCATAGAATGGTTTGGGTTGGAATGGACCTTAAAAAATCACCTAATTCCAGTTCGCCTGCCAGGGGCAGGGACACCTTCCATTAGCCCAGCTTGCTCATGCAACCTGACCTTGAACACTTATGGAGAGGGGGTATCGCAACTACTCTGGGTACCTGCTCCAGTGCCTCACCACACTCATTTCAGAGACTATTTGTTATTTAAACTGATGAAGCACACTGAACAAGGTTAGGTTTTATACCAAAATACTGTGTGTTTGAAAGTAAAAATTCTGATACAGCTAGCACAAACAATTTTCTAATGTTGTTAAGTTCACCACTTAACGAGGACATGAACACCAAGATGAATTTTGGTGCAGGGGAAGCGAAACATCTTCAAGAGAACAAGCATTGCCTTTTGTAGAAGAAAGTTAGTTTTGGAAGTAATCTCCCTGACTTAAGAAACAAATTAACTGCTGTTTTCCATGGCTTAAAACAAAGTTAGGGCTACTCAAAGATTCTTTGTTTCATACAGAAAATAAAGTCAGCAAATTCTGCAATATCTGCCTTATTCTAAATATTTATGCCTCTGTGGATAATGTTCACAGTATGATTAGCATAAGACACTTGTATCTTTTCATCCTATTGAGTTGATCAGAGATAACTCAGTTTCTCTAAGAAGCTAGTGAATTAATAAAATTCTGCAGGCTCTGTGTATTCTAATCAGTCACATACTGTTTTAACTTTCATGCTGCTCCCTAGAGAAATATAAAAACTTCGTGAAAAAAAAAGCATAAAAGTTACTCATATGGAAGGGAGAAGCAAAGGAACAAAGCAAGTAGCAGTCCCAGACTGAAAGGAGAACTACATTACTACATAAACCTCAAGATTTCACAGCAAGCAGATGGCCAGGAGTTCAGTGTGATTATGTACAAACAAAAAGATGCTTCTATTAGCAGTTGGGGAGAGTATTCAAGTTCACACACATACAAACACAAGATACACTTCTAACTTGAGTGACAAGACACCATACATAAACATTAGCAGCTTAACAGAAAAGGATCCAGACTTTCCACTGAATTCTTACCACTAGAAATGGTTTGAACCACATCCAGCCTAAGTATGTCTAGTAAAATTCTGGTAACTCAGTTCCAAACTGTTTTCTTCTGTTAAGGTTAGTTTCTCATTAAAGAAACACATGTTTCAATGTAGCATAATATAGAAGAGATTTCTCTTTTCAGAAAACTTCAAAATGGAACATTTTGTTTGTGCTAAGTTCTCTGAGCTTTGCAAATAAGTTTTTCTTATTCTAGATTTAAAAAACTTGCAAAGATAATTCAATTACTGTTTCTCTAACACTCATATTAAACATACCTTTTAACAGCAAAGTATTGAAATGAATTTTGCATTTCAGCAGCTTACAGTCCAGACAAATTCATCTGAAAGTCGAATGTATCCCCACAGTTTTGGAAAAGTAGGCATACAGTGTTGTTACATATGTAAAAAATCAATCATCCACTTTTTCAAACTATCTACATATTTATTACCAATCAAAAGGGAACTGGTATCTAAACAACTTTTCTTCAGAAATCTTTCATTTTGGAATACGCTTAGCTCTCCATAAACTAATATTTTCAAATATCAGAACAGCAATAGCAAAGGTGCAAAGAAACCATATCTGTGGAAACAGAATAAAACAGAAACAAGAATGAGGCCATATGGGAGAAAATAAAAATTTGAATATTCCACCTGTGCCAAAAGCAGTACTTCAATCAAGGGACACTTTACTGCAGGAAGCTGAGACAATGCAATTAAATACATTTAACCAAAGACAGCAGAAAAGGCACTGCAGAAGTCAAGTAATTTGTGCATATAAACAGATTTTGAGAAGAGAAGAAAAAACTTACTCAACCTAAACCCAAATATACATTTAGCTAAATGTCTGGCTTTCTAAAGTAAATGGAAACATTGGGGATAAAGTTTACAGAGCACAATGTGTAAGTGATTGTGAAGCACTGAAACTAAAAAAATATGAGATGCGAGTATGAAAAGAAAATTGACAGTGATAGATTTAATTGCTGTCATATTAAAAATATCAAGTAAATTTTTAGTTTTTAAATGGAGCACGTGGCATCTAAAGGGGAAAAATATTATCTGTGGAACTTGTAGGTTTCTTGACTTTTTTAGCATAGAAAATAAAAGCACTGTAGAGTAAAAGAAAGTTAATTTTGATTAACAATCAAGCTGTCCTTCTCAATTTCTAGCAGTTGCTTTTGATCTGACTGGCTAGTTTGAACCAAACCTGGCAGAAAAAAAAGTATGTTTTGGTCACAGCTCTGTGCAGGAAAAGGGAAAACGGGACATTCCTACCTAGTGCCCCATGGAGGCAGAAGCTTCAGTGACTGTTCAGTCATCAGTATGGCTGCCTGGTCGCCTGTCAATAGACCATAAGTGATCCAAACCCTGGGCTGCCTCTTGCTCTGGCATCATTTATAATGCCTTGGATGAAAGCAGCCTTACCGCTAGGTTACACGGAAAAAAAAAAAAAAATCAAAAAAGGAGACCAGGTATTATACTTCACTTTTTGAGAAACAGCTTATGCTTTACTAATATGTATACAAAACAACAACAAAAAAAAAGCTTTGTTTTTCTTTGTACTTTACAAACAAAACAAAACAAAACAAATAAACCCCAAAACCCAAAAACATTAAGTCAAGCAAAAAATGAAAATCACACACCACTTTCACTGGCTTCAATCACTGGCTAAGATGGTACCATTCAATTAATATGTTTAATATTTTTTTTCATCTCAAAAGATGGATTAAGGTTTAATTTACTACAACTTATTTAAATTTTACACTGAGGATGGCAATTGCTACTTTCCAATGAGCATCTGTATCTTATTCCTGGATTCAGTACAAGTGCTTTCTCACTAGTAATGACTCTATCCTCACAGTATCCTCTCAATAAACAGCTCTGTTATTCCATTTTACAAACTGAAAATAGAGGTGCAGAGAGATTATTGAACAATGACCATCAGTTTTGATGCAATTAAGTCAACTTTTTTCCAAATATTGCAGACCAGACAGAGCTACTGGGGTTTGAAACAACTCCCCTTGAGTTGGTAAAAACTATGAGTGCTAGTCACTTTTGCAGATCAAATTCTATAACCTCACATCATGAAATATGATATCTGTATGACATGAAACATACATAATCATAAACAGATTTTATAACACCAACAGAAAGAACAGCACTGAAATCCTTTGAACTCCAGCACAGTAAAGTAGCACAGGGTTTCCCCAAATTTAACTCTACTTGAACCCACTTTCTTTTTAAGAAATGCAGGAGGGGAAATGCTCACGAAAAAATACTCGGTGATAAGCAGCTATTTATGTATAGTAATGCATTCCAATGATTAATTAGTCCAGTAAGAACACACCCATTATTTGAAGTCTGAACTTGCTTAATTCACCTTCCAACCACAGAACTGTGGTACACCTGTGTCAGCTGAAGAGAAGCTTTTATCAAATACCTCTTTGCCAAGTAGGTGCACACTGACTAATGAAGAAGCCCTTAACACTTCCTTAGCTAAGCTAAACAAAGTAAGCACCTTATGTCTTCATTACTAAGACCGCTCTCCCCCAGCCATTTTCAAGACTGTTCTCTGGAAGCTGATTTTTCATCATCCTTCCTGGACTGTCAGCACCAGATGTACTGCTCCAGTGACAGTTATAGCTGATACCTCCTAATTCTCAATTCCCTTGCTCAACTACTCAAAATTTGTTACCAGAACTTTAGCTACAGCCAAAAGGATTGCCTTCAAGTTCAAATCCAAATCCTATCATTTATCAACTCCAAACTTGTTGCCCAACTTAGTATTTAGTTGCACTGATTCTGCTATGAAGTTACGTGTCCCATTTATTAATTATCTAAATCACTTTGCGACCTTACTAACGTTCTTAGTCCCAAATTTATGATTTTCTAGGTAGGTAAAAACATCTGAAATAATTCCAACACAGTTATTTACAATGAGAACCTCTGAGATTCTGTTGCAATGTATGCAACAGCAGACTGATTTGTAGCATGCACCAACATCTGCAGATGCATAACACTGACATTGGATTTTGCACGTTAGTCATACACGGCCTCGCTTAGGGATCTATGTTTGCAAGAGAGCAAATCTCTAGCCAAGGCCCTCCTAGAATTCTCAACTAATAGGACTTAGATTTTATTTTGTAACATGAAATTTAGCAAATCTTTAAAATACTCCAGAACCAACCAACAAGCAATGTTTATTAAAGATGATGATAAATGAAAATAGAGTTGGGTTTTCATTGAATAAACTGATAAATCTAATCAACAGGTGCTTTAAAAACATACAAGCTTTCCATCTGTGTATTTACATGTCATTATAAAGCTCTATAAGGATTTTATTTAAAAGGCAAGACCTTTCAGGGACCAGTTCAAAAAGATGAAGGCTGTGACCACAGCACAAGTTCTCGCCCAAAATTCCAGAACTCCTTACCCAAGTGTTCACAGTCAAAAATAGTAACAGACCAGCACATCAGGTACTGTAGACGTCTTAAAGCAAACATATCAGCTCTAACATAATGGAAGCCTTTAGATTTTCAAGGTTTATTTTCTTCTTACATAGGGAAAATTAGGATCACAGTCTTAGGCTACTCCATACTGTCCAGTTTTAAGACTTTTGTGCATATCAACACTGTCACTCTGACTAAGCAGGACAGCAGCCTGAACTGTCAGACATTCAAAGCCAGCTCAGTTTCACCATTTCAGTGAAGGTGGAGGGAGGGGCAGGGGCTGTCTAAAGGAGAAGAAAATACAGAAATAGAGAAAAAATAGTATCTTCTCTTAAAATTTCTCCCCTTTTTCAAAGCGCTGCTTAATATTTTCTCAAAACATCAGAGGGCACATACTTACACACAACTTCTTCCTGGCTTTTTAAAGCACTGACTAGGAAGCTATCTTTTGTTCCTGAACCTTAAAGGCACTTATATAGGGTTTAATCTTCTCCATAAAAAGTCTTTAGAAATCACATGGCAGAAGGAAATCTATTCCTCTTAAATTACATCAGCCAGTTCCACACCTCCTGTTACTGGTGTCATAGTTTCTGTGACCTCAGGAGTGTCAGAGTGAAAAGGTCCTACCAGTCTTACTCACATTCTTACCTCACTTTCTCTCTTAGACTGGAGTGATGAGTAGGTTACCCATACCAGGAAATACTTTCAAGAGTTGAGTTTCAATGGCATCCTCTGAAATGATCCTTCATGCATGAACACACACACAAGAACATTTATACAGTCTAAAGCACTTTTCAATCAGTTCTACCCAGTCCCTGCCCCCTGGGTGTCCATGTCTTCCTTTTTATTTTATGGGCAAATCCACAAACAAGGATTTCCTGAGCTGTTATCCCCCTTTCCGCAGAAATTAACACACATTATCAGCCACAAAAGGAATTTAAGGTGTTCCAGAGTATTAGGCCTTTTGAGATTCTATTAACTTGAGTAAAGGGGACAGACAAAAAAAACCCTTCAACTAGCCAGGGTATGGACTACTTAGAGTGACATTGCAATAGAAGGGAACCATCAGGGTTAAACAATATTTAATGGCAACAAAATAAAATATTCAAGGAAAACAAACAAACAAAAAACAAAGCACTGAAACAGCTGGAGAATCCTGTCCCTTATTTGAAGTCCTAAATGTAAAAAAAAAAAAAGAACAAAACAAACAAAAACCCACACACAAAAAAAACAAGAAGCAAAACAGTTACTGTTCTTCCATTTCCCAACTATTTTTCAACTGGTACCTGTCAGAGACTGAAACAGTTAATGATTTATGCATTCTAGGATTGCCAGGAGACTTTTGCAGGCTTTTGAAGGACTTTTGCATTATAACTATGATGGGCAGCTGGGTGCATCTCCCCCTCCAGTGCTGCTGAAGGTGTCAAGCCCTGAAAAGGCGAGAAGAGCTGTGTTTACCATGCCCTCCACACGAACTCTGCGCTGGGCTGTCCGAGATATTGAAGGTTCATGGCATGACCCATCAAAGCCCATCCTCCCTCTCTGCCAATCTTGAAAGGCTGGAAAAACCCTTTTACCAGGCCCCACACAGGCCCAGGAGACGCTGGAGGCTCACGGCATGGCCCGGGACACTACCCATGGATGCAATAACTCATAACTTCTTTGAGTGTGGGGGCTTCCCTCCTTCGCCCCCAATGGATCAAGGTCACCACTTCAACTAAGAGACATGGAAGCTGCAACTACCAAGTTTCATCACTGGACCCCGTGGGCAGTGACTATATACATCTTTCCACTCTCATCTTTTCTTTCCCTCACTCTCCCTTACCCTTATCCTGTTTTTCCTTTCTCTCTCTTATGTATTTTCCCTTAAGGTTATCTTTATGCCATATTGCTATAAGTGATAGGTATAGGTGATAACACTCAAAATGCTAACATACCTGTTTACCTTTGAAACAAAATTGTTCTAAAATAAACCCTACGTATACATGTCTTCAAGCATTGATTATTCAGTGTCGTTTCACTCTAATCCACCCCAAGGGATTTATTAATAAGAACCTGGGTAACCTCCTCACTTTTCTGGGGCAGGTTGTAACAGTACCTGCTTGAAGATTTCTGCTAGAATAATTTTCTGGGTTTCATCTTCCTGTCATTTTCATTCTTTTCCAATTTTATGACTTCATAGTCTAAGGTAAAAACTTAAGCAAGGAGGAAGAACTTACTGGTATTGAGAACTCCTCTGCCAAATACTTCAACACTGATGCTCCTCTAGTCAAAAAGTTACTTCTCTCTGCCAGATTGCCTTGAAGTTTTGTGTCAAACTCCTTTCTGACAACTGAAGCGACAGAGTCAATTATTATGAGTTTAACTTTCTTTGAAATAATTTCTTCTTCCAAAGACATAATCCTAAAAAAAGAAAAAAAGAAAGTCACTGATAGCATTACTTACACAATAGAACCATTTTATAACTCTGAAATTGTTTAAATAAAAGAATTCCTCTAATAAGCTGAAAGTCAGCCCTTCTTTTTCCCTCCTCACACACCACCTCCACTAACATCTACATGTATTGAAGAGATTTGGAAAGGAATCTGAGGCTCACTGGTCCACATACCTCAAGGCAGAATCTCTCCAAAAGAGAAGATTTGGAAGAATCTCTAGTTAGCAAGACTATGCCGTACCACCCCTGAATGGCAGATGGCAAGTAAAGTGGACATGGAAACTGTGCTTTTTAGCTCACAGTAGATGCATCCCATGGTCCACTCCAGATTCCTTGGTGTCTATGTATGTAGAAGGTCAAATACATCTTCGCATACTTCCAAACCTAATTTGTTAATAAGGATAGATGCCATCCAGAGGGACCTGGACAAACTTGAGAAGTGGGCCTGTGAGAACCTAACGAAGTTAAACAAGACCAAGTGCAAGGAGCTGCACCTGGATCAGGGTGGTCCCAGAGACAAGTACAGACTGGAAGAAAGTGTAATTGAGAGCAGCTCTGCAGAGGACTTGGAGGTCTGCAGACAAAAAGTTGGGCATGAGCCGGTAGTGTGCGCTTGCAGCACAGAAAGCCAACCATATCCTGGGTTGCAGCGAGAGGTGTGGCCAGCAGGTCAAGGAAGGTGATTCTCCCCCTCTACTCTGCTCTCATGAGACCCACCTAGAGTACTGCATTCAGTTCTGGGGTCCTCACAGGAAAAACATGGACCAGAGGAAGTCCTCAGGAGAAGGGCTACAGTGATGAGCACATCTCCTACGAAGACATCCTGAGAGAGCTGGGGCTTCTTCAGCCTGGAGAGAAAGCAACTCCAAGGAGACCTCATTGCAGCCTTCCAGTACTTTAAGGGAGCTTATTTATAAGAGGTAGAGCAACTTTTTACATGAGCAGGTAGTGACAGGACAAGGGGAAATGATTTTAAACTAAAAGAAGAGAGATTTAGATTAGTTATTAGGAAGAAATTCTTTACTCAGAGGGTACTGAGGCACTGGCACAGGTTGCCCAGAAAAGTTGTGGATGGCCCATGCCTGGAAGTGTTCAAGGCCAGGCTGGACAGGACTCTGAGCAACCTGATCTAGTGGGTGGTGTTCCTCACGATTGTAGGGGGTTGGAACTAGATGATCTTTAAGGTACTTTTCGACCCAAGACATTCCATGTTTCTACAATATGCTACTAGCTGTTCTCTGATAAAGCTGCATTAGAAGATAAAAGTATCCTTAGAATAGTTCTCTCACTAACATAAAACACGCAATATGATGATAAAATATAACTTAATTAATTTTCATTGCAAAATATGTTCACAAATTAACATAAGGTAACAGCATGACAATACAACACTGCCAACAACAAGATTCATGCTGATGACTCTTAAACAATTCCTTCCTCCCACTGCTGGAAGGGTTCCTGTCTTCCTGGAAGGAAACTGTGCTTTGGAGGAACAAGATCCTCTTCAATGGACAATGCAACTCTTATACTATGGTCCCTCCACAATCCAAGAGACGACCTGTCTCATGAACATCTCCTTTAAAGGTTTACGGGGATCAGATGACATAGAAATTGTCTATCAGAAATTTAAAAACATCAACCAGATTAGTCACATGCTATGAAATGAAAAGACCAACGAAATGAAAAGAGTAATGTCAATCTTTCTGCAGTGCTACTTTGCTGGAGACCATGCTGTTATCCACATGAAAAGGTCTCAAATAAATTAATTACTCTTCATAAAACTTTTATATAAAACAAATATTATTATAGACAATCAAGTCAAAGTGGTGTTGAATTTCTATTTTAAACTCTGGAAAAGAATACCTCTGCAGTACACTGCAACAGGTCAGTTCTCGATAGAGGTGAATGCTACGGGTCATGCAGAACACCTTTTCATCCGAGTCAAAATAAGTAGGGAATCTGTTTCCTGCTATCTCAATCAACCTATTAAAAAAAAAAGAAGCAAAACCAGAATGTATATCACAGCAAAAAGAATAATGTATGATAATAAGTCATGAAATATTCATGAAGCAAACACAGCAAACCACTGAACCATAAGCAGATACCAGGTAATACTGGAAAGCTTTTAAAAAGGAAAAACATACTTTATCAGTCAGACTGAAATACTGGAAGTCAGAACAGTTAGGTTCTCTTCTCAGTGATGCTCAGTCAGTGGTACACAAGGGAAAGACATAATGTGTCTGTAAACAAAGAAAGATAATATCTCCTCTAGAAGGAAACTGCAAAGTTTTTACTCAATGCAAAGTTCTTCAAATTTTATACAAGAGGTTCCACTCAATGATCAAACATTCTCCTATTCTAATTATTGTATCTAAATACTATTTCCATTTAAACAATACTAGTCTCCAACTCAAACCATCTTCCCTTTCACCTTTATCTTGTGGGGAAATCATAAAGTGTCACCACAGAAATTTAACAAGCTGATAAGAAACAGAAGATCCAGCCAACATGGAAGCAGGACTGCAAAGAACAGAGTCCAGTTCAACTTCAACTACTTATGCAAGCAGTACATATATGGAAAGTTTATCTGACAAAGTGAAAATCTTTTCACAGATAATCTCTCCTTAAAAACACAAATAAGGTCATTTGGATGGGTGATTGTTTCTGTTTTGTCAGTTACCTATTTGTAAAAATGGCTTATAAAATGTTACGAAAATCCACTTTTTAGAACACTGCAAAAAAACCAGAATCCAAACAGCATTGTGTCACAAAGTGACTGAGGCTCCAGCTGCCCGGCAACTACAACTGAACATCCACCCATTCAGATACCACAGGTACAAATAGCATGACTTGATACAACAAAATTACTAGAGCATTTAAGTGTCTGCTTTACTGACAGAACTGAATGTGGGATTCCATGATTAAATGTTCTCTATTACCTTATTAGCAAATTCATAAAACTTCAAAACCTTGAATTACAGTTGCTAAGCATACCACTGTTTATTATCAGAGTCGACTAAAGAAGCATATCAGATAACTGGTGATAACACTGAAAGAAGTTAGAGGAAGTTGGATTTTTTTTGTTTATTTGTTGCCAAAATACTTTCATAATCAGAAATTATGACTTGGAAAAATTCCATAGATGTAAAACTAAACAATTTTCAGTTAAATTGTATTTTATACACAAAATCATTGAGGAAACTGAATGGTATGCATTTTAGAAACGCTGACTGCCTACAAACCCTACGAAGCCATGGGAAAGAAGTTCTACTCCTCTGAACACAAAGCAATTTTATCTAGGTCCTTAAAGAGATGATATAAGAATTTAACTTTGAAAATCACAGTTATAATCTGCACACTGAATTTTTTTCCATAATGAAAGTTTTATTTTTTTATAACAGAAAATGCTTAATTGTTTGTATTTTAAGCAGACATATCCCACTACCTATAGCTTGAGTGGCTTCTAGTGGATTATACTTGTGGGCACAACTTACTGTTATTATCTCAATGCTTTTGATTTAGACCCCTTTCATTAAAATAAGTAATGTTAAAGCTATTTTAGGGAAAAAAAATTAAAATCCATTTTATCTGGTTTAAAAATAGAAGCACTAAGCTTGAGTGTTAAGATACCTACCCTGAGCAAACAATTTCATTTTAATAGCTTGATTCTCATTCAATAAATACATTACTTATTACACATAAACTTGTCCTGCAGAACTTCCAGAGACAGAATTTTGTCTGCCCACCTGCACAATTAATCATGCAGATCATTTGGGCAACAGTGAGCTGCCATTCAACAGTCTGCAGGAAATGAGATTTCACTGTGCTTTCTAACGAGCATGCACATCACAAAGAACATCGTTATACTGAACAACATAAAGTGATACACGAAAATCTTGCCAAGATTGCAGCACTACCCTTAAGAGTTCCACGTGGATTCAAAGTTCCTTAATATCTAAATCCTGTTTGTCATGATGAGACAAAAATCTTCACAGAACATGTTTTCTGCAATCAGGGCAGATCCATTATGTATACAGATAATCTGTTCTCAGCTTTGGTTCACAGAAATTTGTACCTAGTGTTTTTCACAAG
The DNA here is from genome assembly GCF_003945725.1 of Corapipo altera. Taxonomy (NCBI): domain Eukaryota; kingdom Metazoa; phylum Chordata; class Aves; order Passeriformes; family Pipridae; genus Corapipo; species Corapipo altera. The sequence continues at coordinate 3,448,417 of NW_020884885.1, read as the reverse complement.
CAATAAGTATGACTAGCAAAAAAAGCCAACCTAACAAATTCTTTTCAGACTTTCTGAGTACGTCTGTTATGTTTTCAGTAAATAGCTGGGTACTACAAAACTGATGACAACAATTTTGATTTCCAGACTTACTACAGCCCTTTCGTCTACCTGTCCTACTGTCCACGTTCTGACAAAGAGGAATGACAGACACCATCTGCACTGTTACAGCTGTCTCTTATAAAAATAGTGCCAGCTAAATGTCTCCATCTGGCCCTTTAAATTAAGATGCTATTAAATTAATATTCTGTGATTTCCCTTCTTATCTGAGGTGTTTAGAACAACAATAAAACCAAAATATCTTTTATTTACCATCTACTAATAATACAGGATTATAGAATCTTAAGAAAATTCAAGTTAGGAAGAGAACGCATGAAACTTCTAGGCCAAAAAATTGTTCAACATAGAGCCAGCTATTAAGTTAGAACAAGTTACTTGAGTCTTTACCTATTTTGGAAGCCTCCGAAGATGGAGGCAGCACCACCTCTCTGGACAACCTTTATTTTACCACAAAGACAGTCAGGAATTAGAAAGCTTCTCCATATAACAGCACAGAAATGGATTTCAATCTATGCCTGCTGGCCCCCTGCCACACATCACTGTGCCATCTTCTCCACGGCCTCCTTACTGGCAAGAGAAGGCTTCTGTGAGATTTCCCAAAGCCTTCTCTCCTCTAGACCGAGCAAGTCCTCAGTCTCTCCACAAACAGCAAGTGTTCCCGCCCCCAACCATCTTGGTAGTCCTTTGCTGAACTTCCTGCAGTTTGTCCTGTATTCCTTATACTGAGACTCCAAAACTGGACCCGGAATCTAGGTGCAGTCTAACACATACAAACTAAAAGGGGATATGTACCTCCCTCACTCTGTTGGTCCAGCTCCTTAGAGATTGCAACACAAAAACTATAAGATATAGTCAGTCTGCTGAAATTGTGTTTATCATTTCCAATTGAGTAATACTATATATGATTTAATACATAAATATACTCATCCTTAGTAATAATGTTATTTTCATCACATTTCCATTCTATGTAATATTGTATTTTCAGCAGTTTCATTTTCATGTTCACCTGATTTCCTTTTCTTTAGCATTCACTTCTAAACAACAAGTCTTAACTCACTCGTTGGGTCCTCCTACTCTTTTTTACTATTTACATTTCAGGGATCTGAAATGAAACCTAAGTGCTATGTAAGGGGGGAAGTACCATATTTTGCAGAGCCATTGCTTGAAGCTTTTTTTCTTTGACATATTACACTTCAAACTTTTGTGAAATTAACTTGATAAAAAACAGGGTTAGAAACCCAACTTTCTCATCCATAACTTCAAATGAATAAACAATGCAAACAGGTTTGCTTTGATACTCCAGATTCGGGCCACGGCTATAATTACAAAATCACCTGAAATATCTAAATTCTTTCAAAGAATATTTTTCTGCCCATTTTTCTACACAAACAAGCATGTGACTACTGTACTTCTTGTCCTCTCTCAGACCCTTATGACCTTTTGAACTTGCTCATTCCAAACAACAGGGGAAAAGGAATAGAAATTTCAAAAAATATTAAATCCTCATTGTTTAGAAAAGTTGGTAGTTAAGTAAAGTAAATCAGAGCTACCTTTAATGAAACACTGCAGGATTATTTCAACGGTTAATCACTCAGTCAACATGGGGAAGAGCGGCAACCAATACATGCATATGTCTGTTCTCTCAAGCAAATACAGAACATAGTGTCTCCTGTACATTCAGACCACTGTAAGTACATAGCTGAGCAGTTTCGGTCCAATGGGCCAACGAGACATTAGAAAAATGAGAGATGTTATAGAGGTAAGGCAGTATAGTAATGTATGGCTGCTAAGGATATAGGAAAAATGCGAGCTCACTCAGAAGGAAACCAGAAGTGCAGAAGGACACAGGGTTCCACTCAGAAGTAGGAAAGAAATCTGAAGGAAAAGTAGCTATGTCAGTCCTACTGTTCACCAAAAAAATCTGTTTCCTTTGTAGTCAAAATGAGGGGCCTTTACATCCTCAAAACCTTCCCCTTAACTCCACAAACTAAATTGCAAAGAAAGATTTCAGGTACAAGACTGTTAATAACATCTATAAATTGAAGAGCATGCCATCCACCTTGCCATACCAGAAACTGTAATCTGCAACATCATTCAAATTAGGAAGGTGAGCAAACCATTCTATTAAATTAATTTCAACATCTATGGAATAACTGCATATACCAGAGGAATGGTTAATAACTACCACAGGTATCTAAAAACGCATCATTATTGCTCAGAAAATAATTGAAGGCTCCAAGATAAAAGGTCCTAAGAAGTGTATACTTTAGATTTTTGCATCTTACCTTTCAGCACTGAATGTAGACTCTGTGTCAATGTATATAACTGCCCCATCTAGTCCTCCCATGCTTAGAGGCAGTGTAGCCAGAACACTCAGCATAATACAAAATTGAGTTTTGCCACAACCTGGTGGGCTAGTTATCTGGAAGAAAAAAGATTAGTAACATAACATTCATTTTACATAATCGTACTTTTATCTTCAACCCATCAGACCATACTCAAATTTTGCTCCTTCAGCTACCACAGGAGGAGACAGACATGAAAAGACAGAATGCAGCCCACAAAGGGTAACTTTGAGTTACTGCTTTGCAGTCAGACTCACTTTGCAGTCAGAATAAACAGCTTTACAGACCCAGCATTATGCTTGCACTTTATTTTTTTTGACATCATCATTACTTTTCAAATTTGCGGTCCTCTACTCTCTCCCTCACTCACAAGATCCCCCCTAGAGACACCTAGTTCTCTTCCATCCCTGTGCTACCTCCTAAAATAGAGAAGAATTAGACGATTCACAGTTGACATTCATTCACAGTTGACATTCGTTCACAGTTGACATTCACGTGTCACCAATGGCCTTTAGAGCTGAAAACAAAGTCCAGAGCTAATGAGCTCACAGATGTAAATGACTGCTTAGGAATCATCATTACTTTGGTTAAACCAGGTCTCCCTTGGAAATCACAAGGATAATTGCTTATATCCTGTAAAGACTGAATGTTCAGTGTGAACCATATATATACATAAAACAGATTTTATCTGCCCCAGAGACTACACTCTGCTCTGTAGTATGTATTCTTTCATTGGTGTTAACTCCCTATTACCATGTTTCAACACCAACACCATTCAGTGATCCAGACCAGCTTGCCAATTCTAAGATTTCACCTGTGCTCACTGAAAGCCCCCTGTGGTTAAGGGTCCAGTACAATTTTGATTGAAGAGAAAAACCACAGGGATCCAAAGAATACACTGTCTGATGAGATCACCAGTTTCTGAGAAGAATATTTTTCTACTAGAGATGGCAGTCTGCTGTTCTTTATCCACTGTAGATTTTGCAGAGATTGTACATGAATGCTGGGCTCTCTGTTCAGATAATTGTAAGTTCATTACTACTATGGCGAGTCTTTAAATACAATCCCACATTGTAACTGCTTCTGGGAAGGGAGATGATGAAATCTTAAATACTTAAGAGGGCTGAAAAACAGCTGAGTGACTTTAGGCACTAAAAACAGAGCGATGGGTTCATTCTGATGCTAGTAGGTAAAAGCAAGCCTCTCCAGGGAAATTAAACTCCAAAATGAAGCATACCTCCTCAAAACACCTAATACTGCCAAAAAGAAACCTTAAAACAGAGAGACACTCAAAATCAAACTGATTTTTGAGACTACACACACTAGAGTTTGGTTTTAAGCACAGACACCCTTTAACCACTAGGTATTACAATATTGCTATGGTTTTAAGTAGCAGCAGCATGAGTTGAAGCACAGAAAATTTACAGGGAAGGACCACATTAGCTACAGTTAACAGTTGGTTAAAATCCCTTTAATCATCTTTGTCTTTAAACAAGGCCTGAAAGCCAAGCCATATCAATCTACTTGAAGCTTTGATGCAACAGAAGCTTTAGATGATTTTTATTTAGAAGCACACATTGCATTTAGAGAATTAGAGATCAGGAATCAGTCGTATTTATGCAATTATCTGTCCTTCAGCCAGTGCACTTAAATTACAGAATATCATATCAACAATGGCTGCTACATTTTAATCTAAATCCAAAGCATATATAAAAAATGCAGAGGCAATACACATTCCTTAGACTGTGATAGCCAAGGAACCTCACCAGCTGTTTCTGGTTAAAAAGAAGACTTGAAATGAATAAGGGGAGGGCATCAATCCAATTGTTAAAATAAAATGTTTAGATAACTGTGATGACATCCCGTAAAAATGCTTGTAATTTCAGCCTTGCCTGGGAGGTGCACTGGAATCAACATTTCAGTGGCTGATGCAGGAACTAATTTAGCAGAGTTGCTATAAAAATGTCTGAGGATATGAGCATCATATCAGAGAAAGAGAAGGAACTTTGCAGGAAGCAAGCCAATTGAGCAGGAGAGCATTTCTATTCCCAAAAACAATACTTCATCTTTCATCAGTATTCCTTTAAAGGGCATTAAAACAGACTTTTAAATAATCCACAGTAAACAGTTTTAAACTACATTTTATTGTAGTTACTACAGGTTCAGCGAGTGTTTCTGAACACTACCATCCTAGTTAAAATTCCTCTAATATAATTTAAATTGAATGTCAGCAAAAAGTTTGCTTGGTTTGTTTTACTCTGAATTTGCTCAGAAAAAAAAAAAATCACCCAAATAGAAATGTGAAGACTACAACAGTTTTTAATTTACCTCTGCCTAATAAAATATACTTTTATTTTTCAATAAGCTATATATTATTTTCTCTGGTACACCTGGAGGGTTTGGATGAAGTCACAAGGAGCTAATTCTTCTTCAGCTACCAGGAGATTAATTCTTCAATATTCACAAAGTAATTAATTTAATTTTTCCTCATACGAGCTGGCCTAAAGCTCTGACATTTGACCACAGAATTTCAGCTATGATTTAATTTCCTACTTAAAATCTCACAGTGGTTTGGAAAAAAAAAATGGTCTGAGACAGTGTAACACAAATCAAATCCCTCTGGTACTCAAAACGCAAGCGGCTTTGGCTGTAGAAGACACCACCACAAGTCTTAATCTTGTGGCTCATGCACTCAAATTCCAAGTTTCCAGCCACCATTAGTGCTGGGTAAACCAACAGGAAGACAGTGATTTAGCCACACCAGTCAGGAAGTAAATGCTGCACCAGCATACTTTTGAACAGAACTTTCTACATTTAATACCTGAAAAGCAAATAAAAAGCAATACATATTTATTTTTTTTTAGACCTCTAATCTCTTGAGTTATTAATCTAATTCCCGGAGTCTACCTAGTTCTCCATACCATATTTCTGACTAAATAGTTATTATGTATCAGTATTGTCAACCAAGCCCAAGGTACAGGTGAAAGAACGCAGTGCTGGCAGTTCTTGTACAGACATCTACATCGCTGTCCGTCAGCGAGATCCCCCACTGAAGAGAACTGCACCAGGCAGGTCTTCTCACTCTTAACCAAAATATGTTAGAATACAAAAAACATTCAAAAGCTTTTTTTCAGAAGAAAACTTAAAGTGAAACACCTTTCCTGGTGCAGTGCTTTTCATTTACAATTAGATAAAAGTTCAGCCTACCTTTGAATATATTAATTCCCCCCAACTAATTTTAAATACTGATGCCTTAAGCCCCTAATGGTTTTTTATTTTTCTAATATTTGTAAGACTTGTAAGTTTTATAAGTAGGTTTTAAAAGCAGAAACCCTTCCCTTCTTTGTCCCTTGTCCCTTTCCCTTTCCCTGTAGCACCCTTGTTTACATATTCCTTAACCCTCTTACCCCATTCTATCCTCCCTATATCACTCATAGCCCCAAATCTAATAGAAATGTTTAGTCTTTTGTCAAGGCAAGGCCTAGACAGTTGACAGAACAGCATATCTGGGCCTAAACCACAGAATAGGTCAGGAATTAGGTAACTATGTACCCTTTGTGCTCTGATGATGATGAAGGTGATGAAGTAGGTGGTCCCAAAATGCACCCCAGACCCATTTTCAGGGGGTGGACCCCGGGGCGGTCCAGAGCAAAGGCCACAGGGTGGACACATCTGGGATTGGATGGATGGTATTATAAAATGTAACCTCTCAGGCACAGGGGCGTGCGTCTTGTAACATCTTCTGCCTTGGCAAATAAACCCTTTCTTATCTCACCCCTAATTAACTGCTCCGGAGATTTTTTTCAGCACCTAAATCCCACGGCAACAATACGATGATACATAGAGGGTATGACCATTGTTAAAATAGAGATTAGCAAGTTTCCCAGATTTCCTCATATCTAAAGAGATAAGTATTTTAAGGAAACACTGAGGTGAAAATATTAAAATTGGGTATTGTGAAAATCGACCAGGCTACAAAGTAGTGCGAAATATACAACACAGCAAAATTAAGCATTCGCATTAACTTCCTGTAGAGCATTATTTTATACCATCTCAGGAAAATTATATTTGACATCCACAGTTTAAGATCAACTGCTTGGTTAGCTTACTTCAAAATAAAATTAACAAAAAGGAAAAAAAAAGAAAAAAACACCAACACAAAACCTAGAAGTCAAAGGTTAGCTAAGCTCCCCTAAAACTCCCAGCATGTCAACCACTGCTTTTCCCAGATCTCCCTCTGAAGCAATGCCAAGAACATGGCAATCAGCAAGCCTGAATTCTATTATGCTCCAGAGCCATTCTACCTGGTCTTCATGCAAGAATATGTCAGATACACCACACTGATTGCTGAATGATAGGTCCAATTTAGGATTAAAAACAAAGACAAATATTCATCGCAGCAGCCTCGTAAAATAACTGTGTGGCTCTGTGGACCCAAAATCACATCAACTTGGTTTTTAAGCACAAAAAAATATTCCATATTCAGTACTCCAAATATTTGGGCACCACTCATGAGCCAGTCAGTCCTATCACAGAAAAGACATCTCTATTCTACTTTTTTCTCCCACTTGCACAGCAGTGGCCCTGTATTTCAACTAAACCACAATTCAGACATTTAAGCAACATAAGCATGGGAACAGCCATTCTCTGCCTTCAGGAAAAAAAAGGTTAGTAGACCTCATGGAAATCCTGGAAATCCACATCCTAGCTGAAAGTGAGCATCATTTCATTTCAGACATGGACTATGCTATTTCATCAGTTCACTGGATGAACAACAAGAGATAAGAAAAGACATCAAAGTACACCTAGTGTAGTCACTGCTTTGCTGATAAAAATATTTTCAGCAACTAAAAACTCATCTCCTGCTGAAGGCACTATCCTCAACAGCAGTATAGTTACAATGTCAGGACCATGCATACAGGAACAGCTCTTTCTTCTTCAATTAAACCGAATTTAGCAAGCTATTTCTCCCAGAATTTAAAGACTCCCAGTGTTGATCTTAAGTTCTTCTGATCCAAATTTCTTATAGTAGATTGACAACAAAGTTAGGCCTAGATATGAGAGATCAATATAAGTTCTTAATCAGTATGTGTTCTTAAACATTTTTATGACCTGAATGGTGTATATTCCTGTACATCATAAACAAAAAGAAAGACTCAAGAATCTTTAAAAACTAATATCCCCTCATTACATAAGAGTTTACTAGAGCAGAAACTGTTTAGTCTAAACTCAGTGTTGCTTAAACACTAGTATGTTTTAAGTCACTATCTGTTTTCATAAGTCATTTCTATCTGAGATCAAAATCAATCTAGTTTGATTATAAGGTGTGGAAAAAATTTATTTTCTTCACAGTATGATTTTCATAACTTCTCACTTTTAGTCCTCTACAAAGAAAAGCACTTGTTAAGGACTGTCAAAGTGTTCAAGGGAAAAAATTGTTTCAACCTGTCTATATTCAGAGCATGACTCACACAATATATAGGTCTTCTACAGGGCACAGCTGACCTCAGAAATTTAAGAGAGCAAGTACGGTCACACTGCATAAAAGTGTCCATCTAGCTCTGGATTTGTCGCTAACAAGAACCTACAACAGATAGCGTGGGGAATAACCCAGGAGCAGGGCACACATATAATGATATTCTCTCCAATATATAAGTTTCTCCAACTCCATTTGCAGGTCAGCAAATTCCTAGTGCAACCAGAGATTGCATCTTTGTATTTTTATAATACTCTGTGACTCCTATGAGCATCTACACAAATCCCACCTTTCTGGATTATAGAAACTATGCATGTTATCACTTTCCATGAGGCCATAGAGAAATCCAGATACTAGAACAATTTAACTGTAAATAAAATTTAAAGAAAAAAAAGTAGCATTATCCAAAGTCTAGAGAGTGACAGTTAAATAGATAGAGAGATATGTAATCTGTAGTTCTGCAACTTTCCCACTGCAAAATCCAGCCAACAATTCTCCCGAATTTCCTGTGAAAATTTTCACTTTTTTTAAAGGAAAGCAAAGGAGTGATTTTTGACTTCTAGGTAGAATGTTCAACTGAATTAACATATATTAAACAGGTTACCTCTGTGAGGGACCCACAGGGTACTCCACCATGCAAGACTCTATCCAAACTACACAGCGTGGTGGATAAAAAGGCTGAAGAAGGACTGACAGACTTCCTTAGTTTCATTTCATAAGCCTATGGAAGGAGGGAGGAAAAAAACAAAAGAGAACAAACAAATCAGAAAATGCCTTTTTTTAATGGAAATAGGAGACTTGTACTTGCTTTCATCAACCTGGTATGACAACAGTTGCCAATGAGCAAAGTACTCCTATCTTCAACTATAGTCTGCTTAGTTCATCACACATTTTTATTTCCCTCACCACAATATTAAATAATAAGCCTTTAATAAAGAAATGACAGTTTTCTCCGTTCCTATTCAAAAAGGTTTGCTTTTAACCCATAAAATCCAAATTCTAAATAAGTAAACAGTATATGTATGGTTAGTGACCATTACAAAACCCTCACATGAAATCTAAAAACAAAAACTCCCTCATCGACGTTCATTATCAATTTGAAACTATGTGGGTTGAAGGAAAGTTTTGCTAAAGAGTCCCAAGTCTTTGAATAAGCCTGTGTAGGTACTCTAACCATTCATCATTTTCCACTTTGCCAAAAGAAAATCCAGCCACTGCCTTGCAGCTAATGTGTTTCCTTCTTGCACTCCCCTCAGTAGAGTTTCTTACCTATAGAGTAAGGCACACTACAGCTCATTAGAAAAAATCCTCAAGAAATTATTTTCAGGATCATTTCATTTCTCGGCACCACTTTTATATCTAAAATCAGTTCATACTGAAATTCTTAGTCTTTTTCTGTATTAAACAACTTGTTGGTTTTTTTAGTTGCAGGATCCAAACTAGAAGCAATTTTTACATGCTGGATTGCAAGAGAGGATAACCTATTTCCCTACTGCACTCAGAACAGATGCTGCAACCCTGAACAACCTCTTGAGGCTATAGCACCTAATAAATGTAACTGCATCAAACTAAAGTGTGTCAGAGATCTAAATTTAAAACCAAAAATATTACTTCATTGTGCAATAAAACCAAGACGCTCCATGCCTCCTGGCTAAAAAAGATGAGTGACAATGTTCAGGTTTTTCCCTGATATTTTATCAAAAACAGCATCAACACAAGTACACTTACTGTCTGCATTTTGGGAGCACAAGCTCGGCTGACTTTACAAAGAAGCTTCTGCACCTCATAGTAGCTCTGGCCCGTCACTTTCATTAGCTCCAAGAGGGAAAGACATAAAAAGTCCTGAAAGATAATAAAGCAGTTCAGAGAGCTCAACCTAGGAATCCAGGCTGGGGACTAAACTGATGCAATCTATATACAATTGGTACCCATTCCACAGGTTTACCAACTCTGCCACATTATACATATTATGCTGTATCTTTCCTACCTTTTCCTCATACAGTATACTAAAAGAAATCGTATTCATATTTTAAAAGACATGGAATAAGAGGACCAACCATTTAAGATCTGTGTGATGGAACTGCAACAAGATAACACCTTTTTGCCCACCTGAAACACACTAAAAACACATTTAAGTCTTCCAAATTGCAGTGCTAGGCAGAGATTCTGTATATATGATGCATACTGCTGAAATACATAGGGCCTCTTGGCTCACGGACAGCTTCTTGTCCACCAGCGCCCCCCCCCCTGCCCTGGTGAGGGGCAGAGCTGTTCTTCTCTGCAGAGCTGTTTCCACAGCTTCCCTACCTCCACAGGGGTAGTAAGTCCATAAAAGTTTAAATGTTTTAGTTAGGTATCTATCATTTTAAAGCTCTATTTTTACAAAGCAGCAGGCCAGATGGTGTCTGAAATGCCCTCTACTTCACAGAAAGTAAAGCTTCCTGTTTAATTACAAAAAAGTGAACACCACGTGCATTAAAACAACACAAACACACACAAAAAAACCACCTCTAAAATAAAAACCAACCACAAAAAAAACATACCCCGTAAACAAAATAACGCTTTCACCTGACAGGTAGTGATCTGACAGCGACTCAGCCTCTCACACAGCTCCTGAGACAACTGTGTTCTTCTTAATTTCTTAGCAGCCATGCTCCTCAACCTGCATAGCAAACAAAAAAAAAAAATTTTTGAAAGACGATTTGAATATGACTGTGCAATTTCACTCACTCTTTGCTAAAGAATAGGAAAGTGTGCACACGTGTGCGTATATATATGTATATATAAATGATACAATGTGATACAGATTTCCCCCCTAAGTCTGCATCACGGTGTTATATTACCACTCTGAAAGCATTTTTGTTAAATTACATCTCCTCATATTTGACCATGTATGAGATCATGCCATTCAGAATGGAAGAGTCAGCAATGTTTATAGGGCAGGTGTTTCTGGGATGTAAGAAAGCTGGAAATTACTCAGTCATGAGCTGAATAAGAACTCCTCATGCTATGCTGCACTGGAAAGAAATAAGTTATCTTTGGATGCCTGAACATGAATTGTAGAGCAACCACAGTAAGCATTCAGCCCTAGAACATATACTGCTAGAACACACACTCAGTTCTGGTGACCCAGGATTTGTGACAGGTGTTAGAAGAACGAAAAGCCTGAAGGGCTGGAAACATACTTTAGCATGCAAGAGTCAAGATGATCAGTCAAACTCATCTCGTAATGTTCTCTGTACAGTTTACAAACCAAACACACTCAATAAAGAATTCTTTAATTTAGCCAACAATGTAAAAGAAAACAGAACCGAAGCTGAGCATATGAAGAAGATAACTACAACATTATTTATTCAAAAAATGAACAAAAATACCACTGCACCAAGACAGCAACAATTGTGGTATACTGTGATTGAGACCTAAGCAAATTGCAGTTTTGAGATTCCTGCTTAAAGAGTATCTGATTATCTCAGATAAACTTTAAGACCATTTTATGTAGCAGGTAAGACTATTCTGCAGCTATGGATCCTTTTCCCCCTCAGTTATGTACATTTGTCCTCTTTTTTTTTTTGTCATTCCACTCTACTGAACAAAACCCCATGGGATGGTGTTTGGCTCAGTACAACCCAAAACACACATATACGTGTTTTTGAGCACATCGCTGTTTCACACATACTCTTTAGGCAACATTCGTAGTACTAATACAATTAATACACACAGGCAAGACGAAAGGTTTCATAATGCAGTAAGTGCAAAAATTGTAAATATTTGCCATGATGCAAAACTATTACAGCTTCGCAGACGCACAGGCCTCCACATCTTCAGAAGAAGGAAATTTCATTGCCCCGTCTACAGAAAACGCTCCTTACACAGGACGAAACCCAACCGTCTGACGCACCCCGGCCGCCCAGCCCAGCGGGCTACGGCGCCCTCCCACCCCATCGGCCGGGATCCCGGGATGCGCCTGCAGCCGGAGACCCAGCCCAACCCTCTCTCGCCCCGGGCAGCACCGCGAGCACCAGAAAACCCGCTCCCACCGCAAACCAGCCTCACCCCCGCGACTCGGGGGCGTCCCGCCGGGCCCCGCCAAGCCGTAACAAACCCACCCGCCCGCCCTCCTGGGGCGCAGCGCGGGCCTCGCGCACCTGAGAACTTTTTCAAAGCTTCCCCGCGGCGGGCGCGAGGAGGCGGGACCGTCGGGCCAGACCCATGCTCTCAATTGGCTGAGCTCCCGCCAATCCCCGCGCAGCGCTGGCGGCAGGCGGCACGCGGGGCATGCCGGAAGCGGTAGTTTCGGGGGAGGGAGCGAACGCGGGAGTCTGGCCCCGTGATGGCGGCGGCTCTGGCCGGGCAGCGCCCTACTGCACCCGCTCCTCTGGGGAAAAGGAGAGGCGCAAGGGGTGTTCACTGTTCATTCCGCTCGTGAAACTGAGCGCCTCCCCCGAGGCAGGAGCCTTGCACGGCGCTTCCGTGCTGTACCCTAGATATTCCTGCCGTCCTCCACACAGAAAACGTCAATAAACCCCAAAAGTCTCCAGCACGGAGCATGCCATCCGTGCGTTCAGTTGCTAGTAAAGAATATTGGATTGGTGGTTCTCGTCTTCAAACTGAGGGCTTACAGACACCTGGTGAGCTACCCGCTGTGGGAGGAATGCCTTTGGCACTGAGGAAACTATTGCCCTGTAGTGTGAATCGGAATCGATTAGGTAGGAAAAGACCTCTTGAGATCATCGAGTGCAACCTGTGACTGAACACCACCATGTCAACTAGACCATGGCACTAAGTGCCACATCAAGTCTTTCCTTAAACACCTCCAGGGATGGTGAGTCCACCACCTCCCTGGACAGCCCATTCCAATATCTAATCACCCTTTCAGTGAAGAAATTCTTCCTGATGTCCAGCCTAAACCTCCACTGGCACAGCTTGAGGCTGTCCTCCCCTGTCACTAGTTGCCTGGGAGAAGAGACCAGCCCCCATCTAGCTACAACCTGCTTTCAGATATTTGTAGAGATCAATAAGGTCTCCCCTGACTCTCCTTTTTTCCAGGCTGAACAACCCCAGGTCCCGCAACCGCTCCTCATATAATTGACTCTCTAGACCCTTTACCAGCTTTGTTACCCTTTTCTGGACTTGCTCCAGCACCTCAATGTCCTTCCTGAATTGAGGGGCCCAGAACTGGACACAGTACTCAAGGTGTGGCATCGCCAGTGCCAAGTAGAAGGAAAGAATCATTTCCCTAGTCCTGCTGGCCCCACTATTTCTGATACAGGGAATGTCTGAGTGTAACAGGTAGAAGCAGTCATAAAACATGACTGACATGAACAGCTATGGGGTGAGTCCAATTCAATACTAGAAAGTACTGAAGTTAGTACTGTGTGCATATGTTATCTGCATAATCTTTACAGTTCTACAAATTAAACTTACTGAAGAAAAAAAATGGACCAATGTTATCTTGGACATCTACTGAGAAACTGGACCTTGGGAACTGCATGGCCCAGGTTTTGTCTATTCTGAAAAAGAAATGCCACAGCAAAGCTGCAAAATACAGAACATTTCAGCCACTTTTCTAAACAAGTGATAAGGAGAAACAGGAAGAAGCTATCATGAAATGCCCAAAAACTGTAGTGTCAAAATGGTCAGCAGAATCAGTGTTTCTTTCATACCCTGAAGGGGGCTTACATATCCAAAAGAATTCCAGAGGATATAAGAAGCTAGACAGATATAAGAAGCAGCCCATACAAAAGCAACTCAGAGCTTTAGTGAATAGGTAGCTGAACAGGGAGAGATGGCATAGAGGAAGAGCTCCTCCTAGTGTAGTTGACCTTTAAAAGTTGACTTGAAAAATATAAGTCACAACTGAGAAAAGCTGTCTAAGGAAAGAGAAAGGATGTCTGTTGCTGCAGTTTAGTTTCCATGTAAACAGGAGGACATGACCATGGTATAACTCGTCATGGACTACTCATGGACTATTTCCTCCTCAATACAGGAGTAGCAGGAGCCTGACCTTCTCACCTGAGGTGCAAGAAAAAGGAGGATTGCCTTGATGACTTTTTTTCCTCCCACAAATGCATTGGGGCTTGCCATTCAGCTCCAGGTCAACAGGCTTCCTTTCCACTTTCTACAAAAACAGAATACCTGTATTAAACCAGAGAACTGTTCTGGGATGTTGAGCAAGGGAAGCAAATCTTAGCAGCCTAGTAGTTAAAAAAATTCATAAGCAAAATCAATATACCCTGGTAGCTCTCCTGCAAGTGCTTTGAATCTCATTTCTTGCTGGTGTCATGACTGTTCAACTCTCTGCTTCTCAGATCTGCAGATACACTTTTAAACCTACTGGCAAATAATTGTGCACCGTCTTCTCTGTGTAAATTGAGAGAAATAATATTCAGAGGATAATCAGAGACGTGTTCACATACACAGGAACACAGCAGGCAGCTCCACAGCTTCCATATATTTGACTAGGATAGTAGTTGCTAGGGAATCAGGGCCCTCTGCAAACAGCTCTGCTGTGTGACCTTGGTCAAGCCCCTTCACGATAGGGTATCTGTTTTCCTTCTCAGTTTTGCTTTTACCTATTTAGTCTGCAAACAGAGTAAGTAATGCCAACCCAATAGACTTAAGTGTCAGGCATGATACAGCAGAGAACTGCTCTAGTCTAAGCCTTTTGCTGCTTCTGGAACTTATAATAAGAAGGGATTAAAAAGCTAAGATATAATTACTTTATAAGAACTGAGCTTCACCACATTAATTTAAGAAGGTCATTTAAACTGGCAACACTGGAGAAAGACACACAGAAAGGCGAAGCATAACAGCATCAGCAAGCTAAGTCTCATAGAAACAGTGATCTAATATCAAGCACACCAATTAAAATAAAAAAGGGAATGGTGATTAGCTTTCTAAGGGGCAAGCAAAAAGGGACAGAGTCTGATTTGAAGGGCTCATGATGAAATATTTATCAGTTCTTACCCAAATAAATACTCAGCAGTTAGGAATTCTGCAAGTCTGGAATTGAAAAGATAATGGCAAGATTTTTGCTTTCTGGAACAGAATCCACGGAAAAGTTTCTTCCTCAAAGCCAAGAGAGCCTTTTGTGGGCATTTTCAGATAATAGTTTGCATTCTGGAACATTTCAGGTGATTCATATAATTACTAACACAGTATCAGCTCACTGATACTGATTACAATCCTCAGGTTTATTACTATTTTCCAGCTGTCAATTCTTGCCTTAAAATTAGCAATGTTCCCCTACCCCTGTGAAAGTGTCGCCCCAAAAGAGTTTACTTTAAGAGAATATAGCTGAGAATATAACAATTCTGACTCACAAGGGTAATCCAGATATTCAGAGCAATTCCCCACCTTATGCTTGCTGACTAGTGTCTAATTAGTCTAATATATTCTTTTTCCTTGGGGTTATCTACTTGATGCCTGCTACATTCTTTAATAGAAAAAAAATTACTCATGAGCTCCTGAGATTGGAAAACAGTTATAGATCAGTCCCTGCTTTCCTGGGATTAAGGTCCCAAGATGTTGCTCAATAACAATACACAAAGGAACCTCCAATGACGTATACTCTCCATTGCTGTCTCCCCAAAGGAGTTGGAGATTTGCTTCCAGTCCTTTGAGGTTCCCCCATCTCAAAAAAAGAAATTCAAAGGATCTCATAAGGAGGCCTGCACCCTGGTTAAAAATAGTTTATATTCCATGCCATCCATACGAGCACAGCTTTAACAAAGCTCCTTCAACTTGCGATTTTGCCAGCCACATCTGTTCCAGGGGTGGGATGGAGGGAAAGGAAAGCATCTTTCTGTTGTTTCTACAAGCTGTTCAGCAGAATCTTGCTGTCATCATCAGCTATAATAAACAAATCAAGAACAACAGACCTGTGAAAAAGTAGACCATCTTTTTATTCTGTCTTATTCTCCCCCTCCCCCAGTCCTCTGAACAGTTGATGGACCAGATAAATGTTTCTCCTCAGAAAATTAACCTTTTTCCTCCTGCTCAGGAGGAAAACCCAATTATAATGAATCCACTCAGGTATTAGTGAAGACCTGTCTCACCATACACCTTTACACCCAGAAAAAAGAATATTTTTTTCTCAGGACAGGCAGAAGACATTTCTCTGTTTTCTGCCTCTTCACGCATCCTCCTCTGAATCCAGAATTATTCATCAGCCCCAAAACTATTTCAGAAATATTCAGCAGCAATGTAGTTTTTTTTTTGAAAGGGAGCATCTGTACCTCCTACCCTTTTTACAGAAAAGCATACTAGCCACATTCACTGCTATTGCAGGCAGAAGGGCAGACCCACCTGCGCACTATCGCTTTGAAAAATTCAGCTGCATTTGCTTTCAGCCCAAACTACTACAAATGAAATGAGAGACTTCAGGGATTATTCCACTTTTAGCCTGTACTCATCTAAGAAGATTACCTTCCAAGATCAGCTTCCTACTTCATTTAGCTTTTTCTTGTTAGAGCAACAGCAGGAGTCATTCAAGTCTTTGGGCTTTTTATATTTCTCATTAAGTTTCTGTTAGATGAGAAGCCCATGAACTGGTACAGCAGCAACCTAATAATCTATGTGGAGTTGTTTTTACCACTGTTTCTACGGTGCCTTACCCTTTTTTGCTGCCTTGTCTTGAGTTTCCATTTACTGAGGTTTCTGCAGTTGTCCCAGTAGTGCTCTCTGCAATCACCAGGCCCTGCCACTCTTGGCACAGAATTTCCTGCAGCTTTCCCTGTGATGCTAAGATAGACCAAAAAGTGACAAATATCACAGCAGCAGGCCTTTAGGAGGATTGCACAAAGCAGGTAATATCTGACTGAGGTAATCCTTAGGTTCCCCACTGCAGCTTTTTGTTTCTGAAGCATGGAAAAACTGCAACACACCCTATTACTCAGAAACTGGAGCTATGTTTAGACTTTTGTCCTGTGAAGCAGATCTGTTTCACTGTGACCAGCTATGGAAGCAAACAGTAGCTTAGTGATTCCCCTTTGATCAGACCAGTTCTGTGGGGACATGCACATCCAGCATGTCACCCTGTGATCCTTTACAGCAGCCAGCCTCTACTGAGAAGCTGCAACTAGACTAGAAAAATCCAGTGACCAGTAGTGAAAGTCCACTGTGTACCCCTTGTCATTACACTCTGAGTCAAACACCATGAAACTAGCACTGACAGTGGCTGGTTTTAGCAGTTAGGGTAGGACATCTGCTGCTTTCAGGTACAGCCCTCGCTCCATATGCAGAATTCTTCAGTGGAGAAAAGAGACAATGCAAGCCAGTGGACTTTCACAGAATCACAGAATATGACAAGTTGGAAGGGACCCACAAGGATCATTGAGTCTAACCCTTAGCCCTGCACAGGACCATCCCCAAGAGTCACACCACATGCCCAAGAGTGTTGTCCAAACACTTCCTGAACTCTGTCAGGCTTGGTGCTGAGACCACTTCCCTGAGGAGCCTGTTTCAGTGCCCAACCACCCTCTGCATGAAGAACCTCTTTCTAATATCCAGCCTAAACCTCCCCTGACACAACTTTGGGCCATTCCCTCAGGTCCTGTCACTGGTCACCACAGAGATCAGTGTCTGCCCCTCCTCTTCCCTTCACGAGGAAGTTGTAGACTGCAATGAGGTCTCCCCTCAGTCTCCTCCACGCTGAACAGACCAAGTGACCTCAGCCACTCCTCACATGGCTTCCCCTCAAGGCCCTTCAGCATCTTCGTTGCCCTCCTTTGGAGGGCTCTCTAAGAGCTTAATATCTTTCTTACATTGTGGTGCCCAAACCTGCACACAATATTCAAGGTGAGGCCACCCCAGTGCAGAGCAGGGCAATCCCCTCCATCGACCAGCTGGTGATACTTTGCCTGATGCCCCCCAGGACACGGTTGTGAAGAAAATCTTTAGGCTTTCAATTTTCTATTATAAACCAGGATTGGAATAGTAAAAAGCAGGAGAGGTCAGAAATGAGTCAAAAAAGCAGTATACACACTCTTATTCCTGGGATAATGGTTTCAATCTGCTGTATATGAAAAAAGACTCTGGGAGAGAAAAGCCAGAAATAGCAGAAGGTCAAGATTTGTACTAGATCTACGTATGGTTCACTCTGAGGTTTTGTAGCTCCAATTCTGAGAGCCTGGCATCTGCCACCCCACCCCACAGTCTCTTACCTAAACCACAGAGCAAGTGCACATGCTCTGCTTTGTCTTCTGGGAAAAGTTAGAAGATGAAGAACAGTTCTGGAGCCACCCATAAGCCAAGACTTCTGTCTCCATCCCAGAGTACCCAAGATGGGCAGATGTTTCATTTCTGTTGGATTAAGCTTTTGGCTGGAGATTAAGCTTTGTTGTGGGTTAGCTGCTCATCTTAACTGGATAGCTTGTCTTCCTATCTGCCAAACATGCCTAGAGGAACACATCAGCTCTTTTCATGCAGACTGTCAACAATTGAAGTCAACATATAACTTCAAAACTACATATTTTAAAAGAAACGGAAAAAAGTAATTTGGGATGGGCATGAATTCTCTCAGTCTCTCCTCCTCACTGCTAATGTCCCCTGCTTACAAGTGCCCCTTCTTCCTTCTGCCTATTTAAAACATGGAGCAAAAAGGAAATTGCTGCCACCACTTCAGCCACAAAAGTGTGGAGGAAATCCAAGAGGAGCAAGACTTTGTTCATGTACACCAAGACACTGATGACTTGGTAAAATGAAATTTATTATTACATTACTTGTCAATAACAGTGCTCCAGGCATACCCCTCAGAAGCTCATTTACTCCTGAGCCTGAAAAAGATTAAGTCTAGATCAGATGTCATGGCCAAATGTGGCTTTTCTATCTGGTTTGCTGACAGAGGGAGCTCAGAGAATTAGCACAGACCTCCTGTTCCTCTAGATGTCACAGGGATGTCCTGACCCCTCTGTCTGCTGAGGCTGACTACTGCACTGCTGCTGATCCCTAGCAAAGGGGTGGGCTAGGTGCCAGGAAAACACATTCTGACAGGCATCCTGAACCATCCTTTTTCATTTCTAGATTTATTCCCCTGCAAGGGGACTATAGCACATGGCAGCTGTATGCAGGGTAAAGAGAAAAATCAGGGATAGTTGTGACATTTATTTAAGGGCTCTTTTATATATATGCAGCCTCTCTTGTGATCACTTCTTTATCTAACCATAGTTTCTACATTCCACAGCAGAAACACCTCCTGACATTTACCATTTCTGGCACCATTAAACTCTGTGCATGAGGGTTGGGGGAACATAGTGGGGCAATTCACGTTTGTAGGCCAGCAGCACTACAAAGTCATACCGATGCCCCATATGGCTCTGTGGGCTCTAGAGGGCACCTGTTAAAACCAGTTCCTTGTGCAGGTTTCAGCACTTGAGGTAAATCCTGGCGTCCTTGGTTAACATTTTTTCCTTAGGAAAACACTCATGGAAATTTGAAGTGGCTTTGTCTGAGGCAGGATTTAGTAATGAAGTCTATGTTCCCTTTGGTTTTCATCCAGTGCTGTTACTGATTTCACCATCCAGTGAGCACAAAACATTCCATTTGTGATTTAGTAGCATTTTACACTGAGCCTGCAAGCTATGAGTGACTGCATGAGACACAGAACAATGGAGAAATCAGTCCGGACTGAGGACACTATCTTTTCCTTTTTTTCAGAAACCAGTTGTGGGAAGGCCCATGTCTGTGCTGGTGTATGCTTTTGTCTTGCAGACAGCTGGGCTGCACAAGCACTCCCTGTTGGGATAGTCCACCTTCAGCATTTGCTGGAACCTGGATGAGTACCCCTGCATGTGCAGGGCCAGGCTGGTGCCAGAGGCTCCTGAGCACTTTGGCTGTGAGCTGGCACCCTGGAGTGCCTGTATCTGCACTTGAGTTGTACTGATAGTTACAGATATTCTCAGGACTGGATTTCAGAGGGGTTGGTGTCAAGGTTTGGATTGCTAAATCCTGTGGAAATTCCTATTTTAGCAGGGCTTGCTCAGACTTAATCCTTCAATATACAAAGCAGATAAATTAATGGTCACATGAGATTGGGAGTAGGAAGAGGCAGGTTCTTTGTAAAGCCTCGTTAAAATATCTCTGTCTTGTCAGTGTGTACAGTGAGAACCCCGTGGAGGCTTTTGTTGCATCTTTGGACATAATTGTCTCCTTTGCATGGTCTTCTGAGCTGGCCAGCTCATGATTTCCTTGGCCAAGATATCTGCATTTCAAAAACACCATACTGTGACGAAGGGTCCATTTCTGCCTGTCTTTACAGAGGCAGACAGTTTTTCCACACACAGGAAACCTTTTAACAGTTTAATGAGTGACTGCTGCTCCTCTGTTTAGGCTTAGCCCCAATACTCGGCCTGCAAGGTGTTGTGGCAATGGGGATATTTGATCAACTGCTATTATTATAATAAAAGCTATCCCTGACATAGCTGTAGGTAAAGTCTCTCTTGGGAGCAGCATTTCCTGCTGACTCCATATAGAAGGCTTGGCAGAATGCCCTGTGCTTTACAGATAGTTTTTGCTGGTAACAGAAAAATCCTCCTGCAGGGCTGTAGAGTCAGCCCCCTAGAGCCCTTGACCCTGAATGTGTAATCTCCCTGGAGACCCAATGCACATGAAGAAATATAATCTTCTTGGAGCATCTGCTGTCTGTGTTGTGTTAAAATACAACAGGGATGCAACTGCCAAATCTCCAGCTCACTCATTGCAGAATCCTTTACAGGACAATAAAATACCCCAGCCTAATCTGAAAGAAGCTCTTGCGAACAAAAGGATCTCTCTCTATTGCTTTAAGGAGGGATATTTTATCACAGCTGCAGCCTGAGAGGTTTCTTTGGTATCTGACAGACATTTCAAATGCTTTTGTGTCATGGGAAGGTAATAGCACACAACAGATGGGAAATGGAGCCATTTCAGGAGGTCACTGTAATGGCATCACGTGCGAATCCTTTGCCCACTGGGACCCGTATGGCACATGAGCTGTGCTGGGGAAGCCAGAAAGAGCTTTCCTGCTCACACGGTGGCATTCGGCGAGGAGGCCTGGGAGGGCTGCCTTGGCAAATGGATAGGTCTGACAGATCAGCTTTCCCACTGGGAGTGAAAGGGGAGGCGTCTCTTTTCACAGAAGACGCAGAGAAAAGGGTGTCTCCTGTTTTTTCTTTATACATTTTTTCTGAGCCAGTTGGAGGACTTGGTCTCTGCTCTGAAGACACAGGTGCAGGGAGCAGGAAAAAGTGAGTGCTTAAATACAGAACTAGCAAGGAAATAACATCAGTGTGGCTTGCCAATGATATTCTGATCTGCTCTTGTTTCAGTTTTCTGTATTTTTTTCAACACTGTAAACTCATCTCCTTGAAATCTGTCCTGACCTTGCTCTCAGTCTTGGTCTTCCCTTCCCCCACTTCTCCCTTTACTGCTGGTGTCCTCATTTCCCCTTTTGTACATATGACCCTTTCACTATGCAGGGATTAGTATCTTGCTCATAAATATATGAAATAGATACGCAGATGATTTAATTTGCTGGATTTTGTAGGGCTGGCAAGACAGACTAGCATGGGAAAAGGGCACATTCTAGCAGGTCAGGTGAAGAAAACATCTTGTGTACAGGAGGAGTAAGGTGAAACAGGTATACGGAACACCAGCACCAGTCCAGCAGGGAGACCTCAAGGGGACAGGGACAGGGACAAGGTGGTAAGACATAAAGGCCAGGCAAATATGGAAGAGCAGAAGACAAGGTCAAAGATGTCTCTGCCTCTCCCACTTGTTACATGTCTGCCAGGGAGAAAAGACAAAAGCAGGAAACATGAGAAGCCATATAGGACCAGAAATTCACCGTGGCTATGGGCAGTTTGAGTTGTTGGTAACTCATTCAGGAAGAGATGCCAGAGGAACTGAGAAAAATGCTGGTCTAGAGAGATAGTGGCAAGCTAGGAGGGAGGCAGAGGTCTGAGACATGGAGAGGAGATGGCAGTAAAAGCTGTGTAACTCGATGTGTGTGCCCAGATGGGGGACACAGCTAAACTGAACAGGGATTCCCAAGGAGGAGGAGAGACAACAGAGTGGCTGTGAGAAAGTGACAATAAAGAGCTGGAGATAACTGTGCTGTGAAGCCCCAGTCAAGAAAAAAGTATCAAGTGGCAAAGATTAAGTCAGCAGATCTAAACCAGGAAATTGAGATGAACACCAAGGCCCTAACAGGCAATAAGGCCTTGCCAGAAGGCAGCTGCTGAGGCAGAGAGGAAGGACAGGAAGGGCAATGGAAGTTAAAGCAGAGAAATAGGGTTTAATAAACCATACATGACAGCAGCCAAGGCCAGGCTTACTGCTGGCTTTGCCAGCAGCTGTAAGGTCACAGGCAGCCTTGCTGGGACAGTGTAGTGGCAACACCACTTTCACCACAAGTTTCATGCTGAGTGCATGCCTCACTCTTGCCCAGAGATCAGTGGCCAGGACAACTGCAGCCTATGCTGGCGTTTGGAGGTGTTTGTGCTACTTTCAGCAGTCATGATGCACAAAGCCCCACGATAAGCACACTGCAGAGCACCGTGCTACATTTACTGCGAGATCGAAGGGCGGCTGTGCTTTGTCATCACACTTGTCAACCAAAATATCATTATCATTACCAGGCTAACTCCAATCAGCCTCTGCTGAAGAGCCAGCTGATCATCCAATAACATTAAAAATCTTTTTTGCTAGAGCATGCCAGTATCTGGCTAGTGTGGACACCTATGTGTCATCTGAAGAGGAGTCTCAGGGAGGAGACTCCTAGTGTGCCGCTACGCTCTACTCCACTGCCGTTCCTGGCATGCTCAAGGCATTGGCAGCAATTTGCCTTTCTGCATGATGCTGGCAGACAAGGCTGGATAGAAATGGACAACAGAGGTGCCTCTCGGACATTTTGGCCAAGCTGTTTTATTAGTGGAACAGAGCTGGGATGTTTACTCTTATCCTTGAAAATTTCAAGAAACTTTTTTTAATGCTTACTATGATATCATAGCAATTACAGATCCTGTTGGGGACATGCTCACATCAATGGGACAACCAAAAAGCAAGGCCTGGCCTGGAGAATTTGCAACATGGCTAAGATTAGAGACAGCAGATAGGTATCAGTGGCCAACAGGTGGAGCAGCAGAAGAACAGGACGTCTAGGATCAGCATTGTAGCCTGCGTGGGAGGGAGTACTTTCAGTCGGTACTTTAGCTGAGGTAGAGGAGTTGATGGGGTGGCTTTGACAGGCTGCTCTCATTAGCAATAATGGAGTGCATACAGAGTGGAAGCCAAACACTAGCAAAGACACCAGAAGGTCCCCAGGTGGTAACTCCCTTTCTTTTAAAGATGAAGCAGGATAGTATGACACGTTTGCGTTAGACATGGTCTGGAAGGTACAGCAAATGCACTGAACAGTAATGGCAAACTTGCTGCTATACTTGTGCCTGGAGGCAAGTGTGTAAAATGTTTTCTGCCAAAGCACCGACAACTGCAGCTGTTGTGGGCTTCAATGGAAGATACAGCTCATCAGCAATCATTTAACACAGCATTTGTGTTAGAATTGCCCAAGGTGGGGTTCAGATAGGAGGCTTAGGATACCTGTCATTGCAGCATGAGTTTCTAGTGGAGGTAAAGCATGGAGAAGGACAGAATACCCCAAGGGAGATGATAGAGAAAGAGGAGCAATAGGAAGGGCTGCAGTATCAGATGAGAGGTCTGACAACAGAAACAGCATAATAGGTAAGCTCTGCAGTAACTGCAACAACAAGCTGGTTGAGCAGATGGTCACCTCAGTTTAGCCTTTAACATAGCTTGTTGTCCCTAGCAATATTTACCCAAAAGTACTCTACTGATGGAGATGGGATTATGTAACAGACAGAGGGAAATCAGTCCTATTTTATACAAGGCTGCCTATCGGCTCTGACAGTCCCTTCATGTACTGGCTTTAACTTGGGCAGAAAGAACAGTGTGATCATTTCTGGGACTGCTTTAGATGGTGGAAACCAGGTAGCACTTTCCCAATTTCCCAACTTTCTTGGAACTTTATTAACTCACTCCTCAAATCTGGAAACTTGGTTAACAGGTAAAGTGTTAAACTCCCTGTCCCAGGACTGAAATGACCATCTGGGAACTGTCAGGACATTTTCATCAGCTCCATCAGATCTGTGTCAGAATATTTTCATCAGCTCCTGGTCAGTGCTGTTTGGGGTTAATTCTGACCTACTTCACTAATTCTTCAGAAGTAAGAATTATTTCACTAGTTTGTGAAAAGCACTTAAAAGATCCTTCAGTGAAAAGTGAAAAAAGAGGCAAATACTGTTATTCTCATTCCCAAAATACTAGATACAGAACCACACTGAAACAGCAATATAGATGTTGCAAAGGGGATTAACCACAATGGAAAGTGAAATTCTGCACTGAAAAGTGTCCCATATTTGAAAGGCCAGAGATTACAAGCATATGCATATCTCAGCTCAGATATTTAATAAATATTGTCTCAACTGCATGTTTACGTATTTTTATTAAAGAGCAAATTGCTTGTATTTCCTCCTCTTTCTTCTGCACTATAGCATTAAAGCAGGACAGCATGCCACACAACATTATAAACAAACAGCATCACCAGATATTTAAGGGTCTTTAGCTCCTGAATTGACTAAAGAATAAATACAAACTGACGTCAAGCATTTGGGATTACCATTTAAAAATTGGTATTTTCTGAGACACTAATGAAGGACATTCATATCAGAAAATCCAGTGGCTACAAAAGGAGGAGTGAGCCACCCAGATTCCAGACTAAGGAGACAAGGAAATAGTCTGCATCTCTTAAAATAAAAAACATGCCAGTTTGCTTTAGACCTGTGAGAAGTGCCAAATAGAATAGGGAAGAGCTTCTTCCAACCTGTCCAGCTCTTGAAGATTTGGGAATGCAGACATCACCACGAGTCCTTGCTCTGCCACCATTATCAGCAGCATTTTTATCACCCCCTCTACTCATCACAGTCCTTGTATGGTGGAAGCCCATCCTGGCTGTGCACTGGAGCTGCACAGCACACCCCGTGCAATGCAGCTGTGTGATGCTAGTGACATGCTCCAGAGCTCTAACAATTCACTTTCCACAGCTGGTCTCCAGGGTCTCAATTAAGTAGCTGAAACTTTAAACAAGTAAGATCACAAGCAGTGATGAAACTTATATAGGATCTCAGTCTTTCTCCCTCTTAAGCATGGAATTAAGAGTACATTCTGTAAGGCAAAATGCATTCCTGAGTAGGCGTTTGTACTAATTCAGGTGCTGAAGTGGTATAGGCAAATGGCAGCACACCCTGAGGACCAAGGTATTCTGTTTTTCAGCATGATTAACTTAGCAGGATGGAGCACAGCGCTGTATGGCTTTTAGTACCTATACTGGCTTAATGAGCATTACCTTGCATATCCCTACATGATGTATTTTGCCACAAAATTGTAAGTTGGGATGTGCCCAAAGACAAAGAGGACTAGAGATTTAAAGCATTCCTTCTACTTCAGACTAAGTTCAAGCAATCATACACTTTGGGGCAAGCAGACAACACTTGAGTTGCTGCAGGTAGTGAAGATCTCAGTAGGAAAGCACAACTGTGTATTTGAAGAAGTGGTGCCCTTGGACACAAAATAACCAGTGCATCCCCAGCCCCTCCCTAGGACTTCTATCAAAACAGCACTTTTTCCTTTGGCATCTGTGCTAGCTGCCCAGGGCCAAAAGCAGAGCAGGTACCGGGGGCACCCTCTGCTTCTGTAACTTCACTCTTGTTCACAAAGCAGCGAACTAAATAGCCAAACCCTTCATGGAGCAAATCCTTGCCATCCTAGAAGTAATCCATTCCACATGGTACAGATTCACTTCAGACCTGTGGGAGACTTGCTAATGATGAGCCAGAAGACCAGCGCCTTGCTCTTAAAATCAATGTTCCCCTGCCCAAGGGGAAACAAACCTGTGTTAGCTTAAAACCTTGAGTGGTGCCAAGGCCCCCCAGTAGCAGCAGAGCTTGCTCTGTTCCCTAGGGCAGAAGGTGAAAGGAAGAGAAAGTCCCTTCCCCAGTGGCTGGCTCAGGACACTGCAAGGGGCATAAGGGAAGACAGATTCAAGTGAAGGCCATTTGGCAAAGAACAACACTCATCCATTCTCACCTGCTGTGTGATCTGACCTGGTCATCAGGTGCCAAAGCAGCTGGGTGAGGTGATGCATATTACTAAGAGCTTCTGTTTTAGCAAGGAGCTGGACCAGAAGATAAATTTCCTTCTACAACAGGGGATGGACCACAGAGGGATTTGGTATCTGCTGATGTGCTGGAAGGAAGGGGAAGAGAGTAGTGCCCCTTCAGGTGGTTCAGCTGCAGTTTGCAGGCAGAAGGATTGGAGGAAAAGAACTCAGGTCTGCAAGCCTCCCCCTTGAATACAGGGCATATTGCATGTATTCAGGGCCTAGGATAAACTAAAATAGAAAAACATTTGGTTTCAGTTCACATATTAGTGGTGGCTCATGTTTTATTTACAGAAAGGGCAGAAGTTTCTGTAAGCAAAGAAATCCCCTTTCTTTCTGTGCAGGTTTTAGAAAACCAGTCAGCAGCAGAGCAATGCTACTGAACACAAGACTTCAGTCACCTGCCTCCTAATTATCAAAACAGCTAAAGCCCTGCAGTCTTTTTTACCTTTTATAGTCACAGGACTAGTCAAGCAAACCTTTGATTGGATTATTCTGCTTTAATTACAAAATGCACTCAGACCAAAGGCGCAATAGTACCTGGTACATATGTACACATTTCTCCCAATTATAACACCAAAGACCAAAATGCCATCTGGTCCTGCTGTAAATCAAACATTTCCCTCTGGCAAGATATTTGGAGTATGAATAGACATCACAGTAATGCTTGAACTGCCTCTTCTGTGCAGGACACCAGACTGTATTTATTTATCATGTACTTTGAGATCCTTTAGGGTGGACCATACAAGAGATAAGCAAGAGAACAGATGTGAAACTGGAACCCTGGGGTAATTGGAGTCCATATCCCACCACCCCCTGGAAAAGAAAGGCAGAGATGGGTCACTCTCTCCTTGCTGCAGTTAGGACAAGGTAGATAAATCACGAGGTTTTTTTATTGCTGGTGAACTCAAAACAGGCAACTTTAATCTACTGAGGAAGATACACATACAACAAATGTTAGGCCTTGTGCGTTTTTTTTCTTCTTAATGTAAATGTCTCTTCAACTTTAGTCCAGCTCTGAAGCTCTCACTGAGCTGCCGCCAAAATCCTGGTAATGTGCTCTGGGCACTTCTGCAAGATGTTGTAAGAAGCATCACATGTATTAAAAAGGGAGATTTTGCAGAAAAGACGAAGCTCTGACTGCAGCCACGTTGCTCAGAACGGAGAAGTCTGGCTAATCCTGCTGCATTAGGTATGTGGTGTTATACATAATTAATTGATTTAAGAATTTGACGGGTCCTTTTCTGTTTCTGGTGTGCAAGCTGCAAGTAAAGTGCACTTCTGGGTATAAATTACTACTCTATAAAGATGCAATAGCTGGGTGGTACACGTCAGACATCAGTGGAAAGCAGACAAAACAGTTGTTACAATGACACAGGCAATAAGGATAATGCTCTAGATACTAGATGCTGTTGGGAAACCCCTCCATATTTTGAGCATCTAAATATTACCCCACTGAGCAAAACCAGTGGCATTTAGTTGGGACCTTCTAAAGTACAGACAATAACAGACACATAGCTGTTATTGTGTACCAGGTTAGCTCTGTGGACAGCCGCTCCTCCAAACCGCACTGCTAACTCCTTTTAACCTTTCTAAAGTTTTCTAACAGCTAAGGAGAAAGTAGGGATCCTAAGGATGTTTCTATGAGGCTGAGGGTTTTACATGACGTGGAGGTGATGTAGGAGGCAGCACAACACCACACTTAAGCTATGCTATGAGAGGACAACCCAGCTTCAGACACTGTGTTTGATAACCTTGACAGAACCAGGGCCAAAATGGTGAGATCCCACTCTCATCTGCACCTTGCAATTCTTGTTCTGCTCCAGTACAGCTCATGTACATTATCCCATGCACAAATCTCTTTTTTTAACTCCAGGTACAGTGTCAGGTGACTATTTTGCCTGGGTCTATATGCCTGAGACCAAGAAGGCTGACAAACTACATACTATTCTTCTTATTTCATAATACTGGCATCACAGCATCAGAAGAACTATCTGTTCAGTGTTTGTTCTCTTTTAATTTAATGAACTATAAAAAGGAGACTATAAATACCCACCTAAGTATTCTCATTGCTTCAGGAGACATTGCATACCCAGGGCAGATTTGATTAACTCCTTGTACCACTGCTTTCCTGTGTCCATTGCCAGCAATGGATGCCACATGAGAAAGGGGAGGAATAAAATAATTGCTCTCTGTGTGATACAAAAAAGGATTAACACTGCCTTCATAAGAGCAGAACCAAGAAACAACTCAACTCACAGGGCCAACAGTGCTTTTTCTCTCAGGAATGGCTGCTGCAGGGCAAGAAGCAGGTTCACAGCTGAGCACTCCCTACCAGAGACAAGGGATCTACACAGAAATAGCCCAACTACTTCCAAAACAAGAGTGGAATCCCACAACACATTTGCATTTCAAGCCAAATTGATCCCTGGTACAGCTCTGCTGACTATGGTGGAAGAACACAAAAAATTAATCTGGCCCTATAGGGCAACTACAGAAACCTTCCCCATAACCCAGCTCAAGAGTGAGACATCTGACAGCTGGAAGCTCTGTGTTTGTTGCCAACTTCAAAAGCCAAGACTTGCCTGAGTGAACTGTGAACTTTTGGCTGCCACTATCAAAAACCTTCCCTGTACCACAATTGTCCTTGTACTCCATAGGTGTTCCCAACAGATTAAATTTCAGACTGTCCACAGTGCAGGTAGTTCCACAGTGAGGCCACAGCACTCCCTTCTGCTCCACCTCTCTACTGCTGCTCTTGTACCCTAACTCAAAGTCTCATTCAGGCAGACCATGAAGAATTAAGTGCTCTTCAGAGAAGGGTTTTTTGCTTTCTTTTTTTTTTTAATAAATGTATCAGGCAGCATGGTATATCTCTTGCTGCCTCCAATTATTGTCATGACAATATGGTTGTGGTTATTTAAAGCAGAATTTGGGAAGAAAAAGCAAATCCACTTGATACACTGAGGAGAAGACTGGGCAGAACTGAGCCAAGGCCTGCCAGTGCTGAAGGGATATGACAGTCAGTGCCAGAGGACCAAATCCCAGATACATTAGCCACACGAAGGTTTTGACCTCCAAATACAATAGGCTGCAGCCAGAATAAGTCACCGACATTACCAGAAACAGAGAAATCCCTGGAAAGGAAGGCAGAAAACTCTTGTGGCCTGTATAGTCTCTACAAGGTTTGCATGGATGAGGTGGGAGCTGGAATCTGAAACAGACTGTTAGGCAAGGCCTGCTTTGGGAGTACAGAGGAGATGGGAAGACTTGCACTATTTCTTGCGCCTTTTGCCAAGATTCGGATTGCACAGATTATGGTAAAATTCACTTGCCAAAAAAGACCTTCATTAAAAAAAAAAGAAAAAAAGAAAAAATTTCTAGTAAGTATCAGGACTGAGATTTCAAAAAGTACAAGATCTGTATAAATTCAGCAAGATGTCCAGCACCAGATTATTTCATGGTGCAAAAAAGAACCTGGAGAGAGGCCAATGGGACCTGGCGAGGGTAACACCATCTACCTCCCCAGCAGACTGCCAGTCTTAGGTTCTTCACAACAGCAGATGGATTTTCCTTGTTCCTGCAGCATCTCAGGTCCCACAGGAGGTATTGGTTGCAAGCAAGCACCTGAATATTGCCTAATGGAGTAAGCCAATCACTAACTCAGCTGGCATGTCCATGACCATCAAATAATTAGGTGTTTTTCTTTTTGGATGCATTTCCACCGTAGCATCTCTTTTTCTTCTTTCTCCACGTTAAAGTGTAAGCAAAAGGACTGCTTTCATCTGTAATAAGTTAAAATCAGAAATGACCTAACTAACAGGTAACTGATATTGGTCCTTGGAGCCCGAAGAGTAAAATCCATAGAAAATCTACTGGTTCCATTTTTTCTGGTATATCCCATGCACACCCCCATTAGAAAAATGGGGTTTATGAATCTTATCATACAGCAAGGAGCAGTACCTCGGAGCCAGGGCTGACAGTTCGTGCTAGCGGTCTGGGCTCTCCCAGACTGCTAAGTGTGATTCTAAGTCACTGTTCAATCTGTCTTCACGTGGCCATTGGCCAAGGCAACGGGGACGGTGGGAGCCCCCGGCTCAGCAGTCTCATCAAATCGTAAGCGCAGGGTGTTTCTGATCACCAGCTGTTCCATGATGAAAGAAGCACAAAACCATGGGATGGCATATTCCAGAGTGATCAGGCCCATGAAGTCAAAATCAAACTGAGAATAGTCCCATGGGCAGGCATTGAACTGGCGTAGGATGAGGCCAGTGGTGAACTCCCAGAGGTATGTCCAAAGTGTGTAAATGAAGCAGCGCACTAAAATGTTACACTTGTCTTTGAGATATAGATACATCTTCTCCACGATAAGGATGGAGGTGCCATAGATGAATAGTGCCCACACACTGGTAACGCCTGGGAACTTCCAGTTGAAGTTGACCACAAACTCCCAGGCAGCTGTGAACATCACCTCACAGAAATAGCCATGGATGGCATAGAGGTACCATCGGGAGAAAGCGGTCAGAGGTTCTGCCGCAGCCATTCTTCTGCACTCACCCCAGCAGCACTCTGAAATGAAGAGGGAGAGAGAGAGAGAAAGAGGTCAACAAGGGTGTCACAAGTCCTTATCCCCAGATGGCAACACAGAAACTCGTAACACCCACAAAGGATAAATATGAGAAATAAGTGAATTTTAAATTGTCTAATTTTTACCACAGCACATTTTAAGTCTTGGGGGAAAGTGGCACTTTAAAAGACTCCATGACTTAGAATGGGCCTGAACAACATAAACTGCTCTGCCTGAGAAACAGGATGCCACTGGTATTGCATTGGTGATAAGGACAGAGTTGACAGGTACAGGGTCTTTGTCAGGAGTGAGGCTGCCAAAGAATTTACTGGTTGCAAGTCAGTAGAAAAACACAGTCATCTCACAAGGAGCACCTGTTTGCTCTTTTCAAGAAACAGCACTGTCTCTTACTTTTCTGATTCTAATATGGAATAGATTAGATGAACACAACATTGAAAACCTGGGCCTTTCTAGCTGTCACCTACAGTCTCTATACCCAAAATGTTTACTGTAGTGAAAAACAGAGCTTTGATGGGAGCTACAGCAAGGGAACTGGAGGAGCAAATTTCAGAGATTTTACACCTTCAGACACCACATCCTGCACTCGTTATTCAGCTCAACTTTTATGTTGTCTGTTGAAGAACTCTTGCACTGTATGGCTAGCGTTTGGATAATAATTTTCTTATGGTGTCAGACTGCCTGATACCAAGTCAAAAAGCACAGGACAGCCATTGAAATCCATTCAGATTTGGCTTCAGGACAGCAAAACATAAAGGAGGAGAAAAAAAAAAGAACAGCTGAGCCTAGATAGAGGTAGTCATGATAAACAGGAAATGAGAACAAAGTCTAATTGTGTATACAGGAAGAAATTTGGTGAAGAAGTTTTGAAAAGGCAGTTTGCTTATGACTGAACTGTTTCAGCACAATTAGTTTTACTTTTTGTAGAGATTTACAAGTCTGCCATGGTACAGTCACTGACACAAGGTGATTATAAGCATTATTTTGCTGAAGTGTTACAGATTTACATTACAGGGTGAATTTGCCCTCTTTCATTCTTAGAAACTTATGCTTTCAAGTTGAGTTTCTCTTGACTCTTTATCAGGCACTATTTAACTTGGTTCTGCACTTGTCAGTTCTGTGGCACAATGTGCTAGGAAAGGACCACATTAACTTTATGTGCAGTCATTCCATGCCATCCAGAAAGAGACTGTTCCCACCCTGCCCTGTAAACACAGTGCCCCTCTGAACAATGTATTAACATGCACTATGATTGGAATTCTAATAGGAGATGAAATAAGAGAAACTTCTATAAGGGAAAAAGGAACTATAATAACGAACATAAAGAAGACATGCACAGGGGAATACTGAAAATGGAAAGGACAGAGCTGTATCCACGACCTGTTCACTCCTCTCTTAAATGGACACACAGCCAACATGGCAGTTCATGTGATGTGGGTGCTTGAACAAAGATCCATTTTCTAATGGCACAATGCATTTTACACAGGACACTGAGCCATCATCACATGCTACAGATATAGGTCAACAGCACAGTGTCAGTTTGGAGGTGAAAGACTAAAGAATTGCTGAGGATTCCCTCATGTCTCCTAACAGTTCAGTTCCAAGAGACCCTGCAAGACAGCAGAGGAGGTAGCACATGAGGAATATACAGGAGGTGTATCTCCACATAGTCCACAAGAAGCTGATGCATAAGGGCACTGCCAACTGAGGAGAATGAGTTGTCAGTGTAATGTTAGTTGGTTAGTTTTGCCAGCACAGTTGTTAAGCTTAGGAGTTTGAATCCTCATATCCTTCCTCCATTCTCACATAATTTCAAGAACAAATCAAAAGTGAGAGGTACAGAATTAAAGGAAAGCAGTAAGAAGGCGCCGTGGTTTAACACCAGCCAGCAACTAAGTGCTACACAACCACTCACTCACTGCTCTTCAATGAGATGGGGAAGAGAATCAGGGGAAAAAAACAGTGAAACTCATGCGTTGAGATAAGAACAGTTTAATAATTCAAACAAAGTAAAATGTAATAATAATGTAATACATAATGTCATTCTCCATAGAGGAAAATTATTGTAAAGATTTCACCAAGCTGCCAAGGGATTGTATAGTTTTTCTCTCTTTTCTATAAGGCTTTCTAACTTTTCCGCTTGTGGTCCTTAGTCCTTGTACTTCCCTCTACAGCCTTACATGAAATGTATTTGAACTGTTAGCTGGGAGCATTCAAAGCATGCAGTGCTATCTCTATAAGATTTTCCTTGTAATTTTGAAAATCTCTTCACAAAGTTGAATCAGATATGCAGAAGGTCCTTCCATCTCAGTCCCTCCCTTCCTATTGCAAGGATCACCTCACCAATTATTTCCATTGCCTTACACCTCCCTACAAAAGCCAAAGACTCACAGAAACATAGTCAACAATCCACATCTGGTTCTACCCTACATTATTTTCTCTGTTCAAAGAAGATTTCTCTCTCCTAGTTCTATACCATATACTTAATAAAAATCTATTTATTCTCTGTTTCTTTTTTACTGTTTGGAAAATATCTAGTCACTACACTAGAAGTCTAGTAACTGAGTCTAGATCAGGTCTGGGACACCTACAGTAAAAATTAACCAATTGCAAAGACCATTGTTGAATTCTTTTGAATTCCATGGCTTTCACCACAACTGCAAAGAGGCAAACATAAATGCACTGGCACTGTCTCAATATTTGCCTTCTGTCATGTGCCCAGTTGGCCCAATTCCGATGGTAATTACTTCTTACAATATGCTTGAAAGAGTCCTCACAGGCATCCTGGTGATTAAAAGCATCCCAAGAAAGGGCAGATGCCAAACTGTGGCAGTCAAAACATAAAATGGTTCCACTGTGCTAGGCACTAAGCAAATCCACAAATCACAGTTCCTCCTGTAAAATATTTCATCCAAAATAAAACAAAAAGTACATAGTTAGACATAGAAGGGAATGAAGGATACACTTAGGAGGGCTACCACAAGCCACAGCACATCACTGCATAAGCTGGGGACTGTACAATTTAATGGTTACAAGTCACTTGAGTATTTACAAAACAATTAAAACTGCAGCTTTTCCAAAGTATCTTATTTCCCAGCCACACCAAACTGTTTGGTGTCTGGGTAGGCAATACTGCATTAGAAGGTCTCACGAGGGATGTAAAGGAGAAAAGTGTAGTTTATTGGGCAGCAATTCATGATAAAAGGATCAAGCTGAAAAGCAGTTCCATGACATTTACTGGGAGAAGCATCCAAACAGAAGGCCAAGACTGGATTTAGTAAGAAATGCAGATTTGTGAAAAGCCTCAAGTAGATAATTGAACTTGGTGACGCAAGACTTTTAATGCAGTGACAGTAATATGGACCAAAAGGCCCTGAATGTATGATCATTATTCAGTCTCCTGAGGAAAACAAATGACATTTATCACTGAGGTACTTAGAGTGGGATGGGCAACGGCTTCCTGAAAACCAGAAACACAGCTGCCACCTACGCAATTGTCTCAGCAGAGAGCAAACAAGTCATGAAGACTGCACATGGATGGCCATGCTTGCACTGAGGCTTCTCGCACTGCTGCTTTGGGGAAAATAGGGAGATTCTAAATTCAAAATTTTGAAAATGCTTCCTATCATCAGCAAATTATATTTTAAATAGCTAAAATAGAAATAGATCCTCTAATCTGATGTTATCAGGAAGCCTGAGCTAGGCCAGCACAAAATTTTCCCCTCTTTCTCTACGAGGACCTTCTTTTCTAGCTTGCTCAGAGAAGAAAAAGGCAACTCTATGGAAACCACACACGGGCCATCTCTGAGAAACATGCAGTCCTTCCCCCAGTTGCCCTGTCTGTGTGGATAGCTCTGCTGGCAACGAAGGGGCCAAGAGTCCTCTCCACCTACAGAAAACAAGCACAGGCCTAACAGGGGGAAGTATATGAAGGACTGAGTTTATCTGAGAAATCTGGTTCAGAGGATGAAGTCGCAGAGTGCCTCCTCCGCAGTTCACTGATGACAAAAAGCTGGTAAGAGTGGGTGATCCCCCAGAGTACTGTGCAGCCCTTCAAAAGGACCTTGACAGGTTCAAGAGATGGGCAGAGAACTGTCTGAAATTCAACAAAGGCAAATGCAGGGTCCTGCACCTGAAGAAGAATAACCCCATGCAAGGACAAGAAGTAACAGACAGAAACTGATGCACAGGAAGTTCCACCTGAACATGAAGAAGAACGTTACTGTTTGAGTGACTGTGCACAGGAAGAGATTGCCCAGAGAAGTTGTGGAGTCTTCCTCACTGGAGATACTCAACATGTCTGGACACCATCCTGTGCAATGTGCTCTAGGATGACCCTGCTTGAGCAGCAAAGCTGGACCAGATGACCCACTGTGGTCCCTTCCAACCTTACCCACTCTGAGATTCTGTGATCAGGGCAGGAGTTTGACTTACGGAGGTAAGAAAATAATACTGTAACAGCATCAAGATTACATTTTATATTTTAGAATTTCAACTCTGAAATAGATATTAATAATCTGCTAGGTTGAGGTAAGATACAGATAAGCCTGATGCACCAGACCAAGCAAGGAGAAAGGACTAACATCCCAGACTGTCCCACTTCACATGTTAGACCCTTCTGTGCAAGGGGAAGCACCTCCATACTCACATTTGGTTTTGCAGGTGATGCAGCCCAGGCAGGCAAGAGGGAAGTGATTCAAAAATGGGCTGATGGTAGACCAAGAAATAATGGCAGATTTGTCTCACACAAGCACTGCAGGGGAGACATCAGTGGATGTTATATTCACGCCTGATTAAATTCTTGAGCGCTGCCTGGCTCATTTTTTTTCCAAGCTCTCCTTTGCAGCGCCTTTCTGCCCATTTCCCTGCTACCAAGCCAAACTGCTTATAAAAGTCTCTCACAGATTGTCTTTATTCCCTCTAATCCAGCAGAATTATTTAGACTCACAGCCTCTGGATGGGTGTAATGAGACTCATCAAGAAACTCTGAATTAACTCTGAAGTGCCAATAAAAGAAAAACACAAACAATAAACCTCCATGAGGCAATTCTCCTTCTTAGTGATGTCCTGAGGCTATAAGTTCTGTCAGCTACTTGATCCACCGCAGGTGAACTTGCACTACTGCTGCAAGTTCCTTACTTGTAGTGCCTAGTTATTTCTAAAAGTTAAAAAATTAGGGCACAGTATTATTTTACAAATTCATATTTGAAGTATTTAGTTCCATAACATGCATGTTCATATTTCTAAGAAATGCCTTACATACATCTATAACCCTATTTACATGTCATAATTATTTTGAAGTTTGAAAGAGTAACTGCAAAGGAGGCACATATGTAGTAGGATACTTTCCAAATGACAGGACTGCGAGCAGCAGACAGTGCTGAAGTAAAGGGCACCTGCCACTCCCTGCCCATAAGCTTTACTTGTATTCTCCTGCCTCAGACCCTTATTACCCAAACACTTACGTAAAACTAACCGTTCTTCATGACTTTTAATTACTTTCATTGGCATATCATTGTAGCTACTGTGTTCTTCCTTAAGACTGGGAGAATCAGACGCATATCTGCTTTTATGCTTTAGCAAAGATTACAGTAGATACAAGGATGTTTTGGTGCAAATTGACACGCATTTTTGGGCAATAAGTTTTTAAATTTAATTCTTCTTATTTTGCCTTTTCCCTGTGAGTAAACACCAAACAAGCATGCCTTTGCAACCATGGGCAACATTCAATGAATATGCTGCAAACCTTGCTTAAACATTTTCATAGAAAACCTCACTCAAGCCCCTAGAAGTGAAGATTTACAGAACGCTAAATGTGTACAGAACACTAAGTGCTAGATTTGGCCACAAGACATTAGTTCATCAGTGTTTAAAGATTTATACAGTAAAGTCTTAGTGGTACTTATGTGCTGAAGTCATAACTCTGAGGAGATATTCATCCTTCAGATAACTGAAAGCCTCAATTAACTGTGGCTCAGAAAACAGAATTTCAACTGTACTGAAGTGTGGAATAGTTCCAGCAGATCGATTAATCAAGCCCTGCAATGAAGATAAAAGCATTCCACAGACATCTCCAAATACAGACTCTCAGTGCTTTCAGGATTTGAGCCCTGGGATTTTGGTCAGTTCTGAATGTACTAGTCATCTGGTTTTGCTGCTTCTCTGTCTGGACTCTACCTCCATCAGGATGCACATTGTCTCCCTTCCAGGTACTGTGGGTAAGAAAGCACAGTCTATTTCTTATCTGCATTTTCCTCTCATTTTGTCTCTTTCCCATAGAAGGCACATCATTTCCCTGCCACTCCTTGTTTCCTTGCTCCCTTGCCCAGTTCACTCTGTACCTGCAGGCAGCCTCTGATCCCCATCTATCTTTCAAATCTGTTCCAAAGAGAATTGGAATACAGTAAAAAAGAATGACGACAAAAGGAGATTAAATTAATCCAATTACCAGACTAAGCCAAAGGGATGGGGAAGCGTAGTTCTTACCGGTAATGCCTGTGTGTGGGCTGCCCAGAAGCACCATTTCACAATAGGAAGGAGAAAGGTAGGGTTTTCTTGGGAGGGAGTTTGGGGGGGGGGGCTTTTCAGAGAACAAAGAGAAAAGATGAAGGCATTGTTTGTTTAAAGAACAGTTTTCCAACTAATGTGATCTCATGAATGGCAGCTGAAGTGCAGAAGGTGGAGACTTCCCATGGCCTGCCTCACATAAACCATCATGTTACCCAAACACACTTACCCACAGTGACCACTCCAACCTGAGAACAAATTAAGACAGCACCTCTTTACTTACAGTGACCAAGAGGGATGTTTCCTTTGATCCTGATGAAAGTTAAGACTCCCAAGAGTCACGGAAGTAGCAGACTTGAAAGACAAATCTAAGAAATATGACTGAGTCCAAACTTTACATCTAGAAGTATTAACCCCAAATCACCCCAGCATCTCTCAAGTAAGGTCATGTCCTTCTCCAAGCCTGTCACTGTAAGACCGTTGTACCTTACCTGCTGCCCTTCCCTATTTGGAAAAGCTGCCCTGAGTTCCCAGAATTTGCTGATACTACAGTTCTCAAACAAGCAAGTGTCCAGCAAGGGCCCAAGTGCCAGTGAAGTGGCTCCAGCACAAAGCAGAGACTTTGAACCCAGGACCCTGCTGCAGGAGAAGACAAAGCTCTCCATTACCACTGTAGAGGAGGGAGCCAGCATTATAGAAGTTTCTCCCACTAGTGCCCATCAATTAGCATAGCATGGGTATTAATCATGCTATCACTGGCTTGCACAGTATGTCATCAGCAGTGGAAATATATTGTATGTGCAAATAAATTAGCGCTGAGTTTTGTACTCTATTGTTCAGATTTATTTCAATTCAGAAAAAACAAGCAGCAGCCTGTAAGCACATCAGTTGGGTAAATCTGTCTTTGTAGACTAGTCAAGTTTCTCTGGCCTGAATAACAAGTCAGCAA
Organism: Corapipo altera; assembly: GCF_003945725.1. NCBI lineage: Eukaryota > Metazoa > Chordata > Aves > Passeriformes > Pipridae > Corapipo > Corapipo altera. Next base: position 3,410,245 of record NW_020884885.1, on the reverse strand, counting down.
AAACTTGGGTTTTCAGGCCTAGGTCCTACACAGCAAACATACCTTCTCCACTGTGTTGGGTACTTCCATTGTTATTTGCATCTTTGCAAAAGAAGGCTAACATTTTTAGCACTGTTATTTCCTCAAGGTATCAGAAAGCTTAGCATTCAGGTTACAAACACAAAGATAACATCTTCATGTTTTATGCACACCTGTCGTTTTTCTCTTTCGTAAATCTGAAGCATCAGCTCTGCTATAAACCCCTAATGTTCAGCTGCTTATGAGTCCCCTTTGAGTCAGATTCATTAATCTGATTATGTGCTGTGTGTCCCAAGAAGGAAGCACAAGAGCTTTCCCACAGGGGAATGTGACTGAAACTCAATCTTCTGAAAGGTGGCAAGTTGAACACACAAGCTTTTTTTAAAAAAAGCAATAACTCAACATTTGTGCCCCACACAGAACTGGTATTTGCTAGGATATCTCTCCCCGCCATTCAAGGAAGCTTCTTATCTCTTCAGACATTGATTTCTTAACTCAGCATTGGTCAATAAGCTTTTACTGCTGCATCCTACAGCTTCCTCCTTTTCTAATCAGTCAGCTTATGAAGGAAACGTTCCAGCAGTGTTTCCCAGTGCTGTTCTTCCAGCTGTAACACGTGCTCCTGGCTGCAGCTTCGGTCACTCCAGCTCATGAGCCAGGCAGCTGGGTCATAAGGATGCCCCATATCTCCTCTGAGCTGATGTCACCTTGGTTCTTTTCCAACTCTTTCTGAGCTTCTTACTACCTCTCTCCCAAATCACAGAACTGGACTGTTCTCTGATGCTCTAGTTTGCACTGCACCATGTATAACTGCTTTAATGAAGGCAAATCAAACTGCTACATCCACATAATTTTAATTCTATCCACAGATGTACAGATGTATAAAGATATAGAGACAGCTTTATACATTGTCTTTATTGATTGGCTGATTTGCCAATTTGCCCTCTCTTCCCCTCTACTTGAAGGGGATAGATTTTTTTTCCCTATAATTGCTTCTTCTGACTTTTTCATTTTTGTGCTGAGGTGACATTTTACAAACACTACAACCACTACTACTAGATTTAGGTTCCTACCTTCAGCCTGCCAATTATGTATCACAACTTTACAGAGTATGCTCACTTCCAGCCTTTACAGAGCCCCTCTGAAAGTGGATCCATTTAATATTATGTTTATAACCTTCTTTCACATTTCCTTTTGTGACTGCAGTGTGTCCAAATGACCATGCCCTACCAAACAGTCTCCACAATAAAACCAACAGATTCATTGCTCTAATACAGGAAAGCATTTTCAAATTTCAAATTTCAATTTTCAAAGCATTACAAACTTGTCTGTATTTATTAGTCTACATAAGTGTAAGACTTTGGGTTCCTTAAGACAGAAAAGTCAATATGTATGTGCAGAGTTGCTTCAGATTATTCTAAATGCCTGAAGTCCAGGAATTTACCTGTAATAGTACAGCGAGCCCAGATCATGAAATAACACAATACCACAGCTTTGGACTGCTTTATAGATCTATCACTTTATGGCTGAGACCCCACTTCTATTCAACCCTTTTCTCAGATCCTACATATTCAGCCTTCTAAAAAATTCTAAATCTAAACCATCTCTTGTGAGTAACAGCTAACATGCATCTGCTTCAGGACTCATGGAATTTAACTGCATCATGTTAATACCACTTACTTGCTAAACACCTGAAAAGGAATTAAGCTTCCACCTTAGAAAAGAAAATCCTTAAGAACTGCTAACTCTAATCCTAAACTCAGCAAGGAGGTAAAAATACCACTCACCTCTTCACTTCATTGTCAATCTGCACAGAAGACATTTACCACACACAGAGCTACTGCAGTAGAAGGCAGAGCAATTTTCTTGCTTGGGTCTTAAAATTACTACCATATTTGTGGGGCTTCTATAGGACCCAGTGAGCCAAAGCACAGAAAGAGAGAAAAAGCTGGCAAGAATTTATCTGGGAAAAGCTTTGCAAGAACTTTGCCTTGAGAACAGAATATGGAATTAAAAGAAGTAGGATACAAAGACCCTGGAGTATTTGTAGAATAGATGGAAACACAGAAGAACGGACAAGTAAAATTTTAAGTGCATTAGTAGCAGAAGACTAGTAGGGGCTAGATATCAGGGAAGTAAACTCATCACTGTTTCCTAATCATTAACATCACCTAAGCAGATAATAATGAAGATCCATAGATTTACACAGCTACTACAGTGAAAAGATAAAATCTGGATACATCATTCCATATTTCTTCTGGCGACAAACCCCAGTTTAACAGACTCCTTCAAACCAGCCTGGCTGGGAACCTTAACAGGGCTAGAAAATGGCCTGAAAAAGGGAGGTTATTTTCCTCTCATTGTTAAGCTGCTGAGCAGTCGCTGAGAAGAGGCAACATTCAGGTATGGGCAAGACATCTGAAGTCAAGAGATTGGGAAGGCACCTAAAAACTCTCTCTGTGGCCAAACATGGCAACAGACTTAGGAAAGTTACATTGGAGCAGATGAACCACATCATCTTCCTGCACCAGTGCTTGTAGAATCAGTGCAGCTGGAAAAAACAATCAGTTTTGCTCAGTGGCCAGGTTAACTTGGCAGTATAGATCCACACTTGGCTAAGGAGAGATGCTCTGAGAGACTAGCTTGGAAGCTGAAGCTGCTGCAATATAGAATAATGGGAAGAGGAAGACGAGGGGATATGGACCAAAAAGCTACTCTGGGATGAAAAACAACCTTGAGAGCACTGGGAGAAAAGTTAAGGTTACGACTCATGACTGCATATGCTGAGACCACTGACAATAACAGATGCAAAGGTAAACCAAGACTGTTTCTCTGCAGATGACTGCTTAGAAGGCTCTATTAGTAATAGCTTCTCTTGATATAAGACACAATTTTAGTTTTACTAAAGTAAATTTACTCTGCTTTGCAGTCAGGAGCTCCCTGTGCTTGTTTACTTCAGCATTCTCTCCTGTCTGAAGCCAAGCAGCTGCTGCATGCAGAAGGAAAATGACAGCATATAGCCAGACTATCTGCACTGACCTATGGCCCAGTGTCTCCGTCCAGCTGGGATTGTGATGTGCACAATCTTTCCCCACTGCTGGGATCCACAAAAACTGCTTATGCCAGGAATAATTAGGACTGCAGATCCAGACTATGTTTTCAGTAACTTTGATCTTACTGCTTTGGTCAGATCAGAGACAGAAGCATGATACTCAACTTCAAACAGTTTCAAGTCCAAGATGGCCTGAGTATCTGTAACTTATTTCCTCCCTTCTACCTCCCTTGCAATATCAGTTGATTCAGCAAAACAGATTACATCTCCTTAGAAAACCATATTGCATTTATTCTTTGCAGAGAAGGGAATACGGAGCTAAACAGACTTCACGTGGTTCCCAGAAGAGGCTTTTTGAGGTCTCGTGGCAGCCTAGCAGTTGAATGCTATGAAACACAGGACACTCTCAGCTGAAACACTGGGGCCTAGCAAGCATAACCAGCAAGGAAAACAACCAGGGCTGTGCCATACTCTGCAGCATGGAGGCAAACCTGCCATCCTGGAGTCTCATCCAAAGGCAGTAGAAAACTTTTAATGGATGGTCAATTCAACTGGCTTCCTTTCATTGAACTGTAACCTAAGGCTTTACCCAGCTACCATGTAATTGAACTTTCGTATTTAGACAGCGGGGACAAAAATCACAGAATCTCAGAATGGTTTGGGTTGGAAGGGACCCCAAAGATCATCCAGTTCCAACCCACCCACCATCAGCAGGGACACCTTCCACTAGATCAGGTTTCTCAGGGCTCCATCCAACTTGGCCTTGAACACTTCCGGGGATGGAGCATCCACAACTTCTCTGGGCAACCTGTTCCAGTGCCTCATCACCCTCATAGTGAAGAACTTCTTCCTAATATCCAACCTAAACCTACTCTCTTTCAGTTTCAAGCCATTACTCCTTGGCCTATCACTACATGCCCTTGTAAAAAATTCCCTCTCCAGCTCTCTTTAGGTACTGGAAGGTGCTGTAAGGTTACCTTCTCAGAACCTTCTCTTCTCCAGGCAGAGAGGTGGTCCTGCCCTTGGATCATCTTCGTGGCCTTCCTCTGGACTTGTTCCAACAGGTCCCTGTCCTTCTTGTGCTGAGGACCCCAGAGCTGGATGCAGTACTCCAGGTGGGGTCTCACGAGGGCAGAGTATAGCACTGGTCCCAATATGGACTCCTGAGGGACACCACTTGTTCCTTGAAGTCCATAGGGACTCTGAGCCATTGACCACTACCCTCTGGATGTAACCATCCAACCAACTTCTTAACCACCAAACAGTCTACCCATCAAATTCATGTCACTCCAATTTAGGGAGAAGGATGTTGTGGGGGACCATGTCAAAGGCTTTCCAGAAGTCCAGATAAATGACATCTGCAGCCCTTCCCTTGTCCACTGATGGACCCACTCCATCATAGAGGGCCCCTAGGTTGGTCAGGCAGGACTTGTCCCTGGTCAAGCTGTGCTGGCTGTCCTGAATCACACAAGAGTGTCCTGCCCTTTTAATGATTGGCCACAGAGCTTCCAAACAGGCAGGACGTTCCCAGGGTCACATTATTTATTGGCAGGGACTTTCTGCCCAGATCTTCATTTGTGATGCCTTTAATTCCCAACTTATGTTTTCAGCTTTCATTCTGCCATCTCATGAAAAGTTTAAAGATATACTCTGAACAACTGGTTGTTATTTTAGGAGGCACAGTTGTTAGTAAAGCAGTGAGGAGCTGATCCCCCCTTTGAGCAGACACTGAGCTCTCACTGACTGAAATGCAACTCAGACAGCGACTTGTTTGCTGAGATTCAGCTTCCAGTGATCTGCCTTACACTGTTGCTGGAATATGATAACATTCTAACAAATTAATTACTTGCATGGTATAGTTTTACTAGCTTTTGAATTTCATATAAACATATTATGCACACGCACGCACACACACACACACACACACACATGCAGAGGCCCAAATTAATTTCAGGCACTTAACAAAGGTAACTTCATTACAAGCTTTGTCTCCCTAGAGGCTCCCATTTGTAGTTACTAGATCTTGTGAAGGTAGCTAGAGATGGGCACATCCTGAAGACAAAAGTGGAGTTTGAGCATTCCTGATGCTACCTTTCCTGCATCTTTCCAGTAACTACTTAGAGGTGCTTAAAGCACTCTACACTACAACAGTGATTTATTCACCTGGGTGAAATATTTGAGGTTACATAGGGTAATTTCAGGTCTTATCAAACAAGATTTTTTTCTTTATCTTGCTTTCCTTCAGGGCAACAATAAGTACCTCATGCCTCTGGGCAAAATGCCAGTTGATAGAGATGCTAGTTCTCATCTGTGTGTTGGGAACTGTCTTGTGATAAGACTAGAAAAGAAGTCCTCTGTTTTAAGTAAAATGGTTTGATACTGCTCACACTGGCCACCAAAAAATAGCCCTCTTCAAAAACCCCAAACCCTAAATTCTTTTTCAACTATCTTTAAAATCTGCTCAACAAACAGAGCATCAGGTGACCCATAGCAAATGGATCCAGAGAGGCACCATATGTTATCTTGTCCCTGTTTATGTAAGATGCTTAAGAGCTGTCATTTCATGCCTGAATTGTGCATCTACTATTGGTAGTCCTGGAGCTACACATTCTGGTCAGCTTGTCCATTCCTTTTTAGAGGTACACAAACCTGCAGCATCCAAGGACTTCTATGACAATCACAAGGTATTAAGCAATACACTGTTGGCAAGATGAGTAAGAATTTACATTTTTATCTCCTGCCATGCGTAAAGCAATCTAAATATCCTTCCATAATAACTAGTCATAACACATGCAACAACAAATGTTCATAGCAATGCCGAGGTGTTCAAAGTGTTAACATTTTAAGCATGCTCATTGTGCGTAGGCTTGTACTAACTTAGAACCTACTGCAGTTAACCAATTTGCTTTGTTGTACCTTCACTGTCTCTCAGAGTTCCCAAAGCTGAAAAGACATGCAAAGTTAACTTAAATGCCACATATGCAAAGTGAACTTTTAAATGAACATGCCTCAGCCAAAATAGTGCTGCATATGTGGAGCACAGATACAAGTTCTAGCAGTCCACATCTGTTCCTGAAGAGTAATGGAGGGTGACTTTGCCATACCATGCTGATAATAGTTTTCTTGGGTATTTCTTGTCTAAGTCACTTTTCAGAGTCACCTACACTAATGACACTTAAACAGCACAGTACGACATATGAAGTTTTGCACTGCATCCACAACACTGACAGATCTTCCTTCCTTCTCCTACTATAGACCTACTGATCTACAATGACAGTATATAAAAGCATAAGGAGCATTTTCTTATGGACGCGGCCCCCATTCAGCAGGCTTCCCCCATCATCTTCCCTGGTAGAGCCACCGTGTGTAAAGAATTCCAAGAGTCTGGCTAAGAGCAGATTCAGGAATTGGACTGGACATCAGGGGATGCTACAAAAAAGCAAAGCTCTTCTGCAGAGCTTCATGAAGGCTTAGCACTCAAAAAGCAGGGAAAGTTAGAGATCCACCCCAACTCTCATCTGAGAGTACTAAAACATCATCCAGAATATAGTAGCTCTCCCAGGGCAATTCTAAAAGGCACCAAGATTTCTACAACAAAGGGTGAAAAAAAGGATTGAAGCAACTAGAAGCCAGGACTCAGATGGAGAAGCAAAAGGACCTTCCTAAGTCAGTGCCAAGGTAGATACACGGATGGGGTTGTTGAGCAGCTGTGCTGCCTCATGAAGCCATATCCAAACTGATGCAAATCTTGTGAGCTTTGCTGGCCCTAAGAGAGACACAAGGGGCCAAACAGTGCAGTGCACTAACACAGGACTGACAAAACCTCTGCTTTATTACTAGGTTTGTCGTGATCTGCAACATGACCTTGGACAAGTCACTGCACCTCTACGTGCTTCTGGCAACCATCTGGATAATTAGACTAAACTATTTGGTGTGAGGGCTGCAACTAATTATAGATTGGTTTGGCAAGTAACACAATTGGTTACCAATACTGACAAAAGTCATCAAGCAAAACTGGAACACAAAGAGTAACTGCAGCCAGTCACTTACAGAAGCACAAAATTGACACTGAGTCAAAAGGCTGCATGACTAGGCAGCTCTCAGCACCAGTCTCATTTGCTCAGTCATCTGTGTCACACGGATTCCCAAGCTGACCAAAGTATTTCTTTCTGGGAGCCTGAAGGAGCATCTCTAAGTCAGATACAAGAATTTGTACTTAACAGCATATTCAATAAGCTTCTCTGTACAGCACTTAAGAATGAGTAATTAATGGTAATATTTCTGCAGTAGAACTTCTCATTAGCAACCTAATTAGCCTTCTGAAAATAATTAATGTTCCTTTCTATAAAGGGAACAGATGACCCATTACATCCATTAGACAAGCAAAACAAATGCTGAAGGTAAGGGAGATTTGTTTAGGGAGACAGCAAGAAAAGCATCCAGCAGCACTACAGTAAAATGGAAGAAGACAAAGCATAAATGCCCGTGAACCACGAAGACTAAACTATGTGAGTGGGTATGCAGGACTAGCATGCACCTAACTGATTGCATTCACTAATCCAGCATTCACATTGAGCATTTTCATTCCTCCACCTCTAAGATTACCACTGGTAATCTCATCACTAAGAAACTGAAAAATTCTACCTCCAGCTTGTTTTGAAAGCCAGAATAAAAGGCTCTTAAATTCAACCATTCACAGTCACAAACAGCTGTCTCCATATGCAAATATTCTCCAAGGGTCATGTATTTTGACTATTAAAACACACACAAAGTGGCCATTAAAATAAAGAATGATTTAATGTCAGATGACAGGAACAAGCGAGTTGATGGCTAAGAATAGCAGGAAGTACACTTCTGCAAGTTTCACTAGGCAGTACCCTGATCAGTTAGCATGCCCTGAAAGAGTTAGGTGTACATTTCCTGATCAGTGCTTGTGTGAAATCAGTGTAGGTGCAGAGTCACAGGCATCAGTGTTCTGGGATGTGTGTGAAAGTATGAGAGAGAAAGCAAAGGACAAAGGTCAACGTATCACTGCCTGGTGCAGCAAGAACTGTGGTATCAATATAGTTTGATGCATTGTTTCAGATAAAGAAGAAATAAGCTGAGCTTCTGAACATGCACATATTCAGATAACATAGCAAACATAACAAATCATGAAGATGCAGTTGCATTTTCAGCCACTGCCGTGTTTGATGTATATTTACATTTCCCTGAACACTCATAGCCTTCAAGTGTGACTGCAGTGAGGGCAAAGCTCAGCCATACAAAAGCTTCCACAGCTACATCACTATGGAAACCACAAATCCATTGCCTACTCTGTCTACTTCTTTCACTGATTAAAAACAAAATAAAAATGTATACTTCCAGTTTATCACCTTCTTACTTTGGTCAAGACCACAGGATGACAAACACGTTTTACCTGCTTCAGAGGCAAGCCTTTCGTCCTTGACAGCCCTCTTTGTGAAACCTACGCAACCTTGAAACCCAGCTCAGCAGTCTTCCCCCTGGATGCTTTCACCACTTCTTTCAGTGAGGCACTTCAAATGCAGTCTGGGATTTTATCTTAGCCTCCACACCTTCCCTCACCTTCTGGACTACTCCAAAGGTGACTCACTCTAGGGCAAATCCATCTAGCTGACATAATGAGAAGCTGAAAACTGTTCTGAACACAAGTTACAGTGTCTTATTTTGACTAGCTACATTTCCTTCCTTTCCACAAAGCTCTTTAAGAACATTTGAAGTGCTCTCAAAATGGAGTAGGGCACATTACAAGACAGCTGTAAATGCAAGGGTTACATTTTTCCTTTAAGAAGCCCATCCTTTCTACAGCTGTTGCTAGTTACAGGTAGCTTTTCCTGCACTAAAAATCTGAACACCTCTCAGCAAAAGCCTAATAGCCAAGAGCAACTCTAAAAGCTGTAGAAGGAAAATAAAAAAAAAATGCTCAAAAATCTGCAGTATGGCATGCATGGTACAGCTTGGGTATGTGAAGTGGCTGAAGGAATATTCATACCAATCACTAGGAAGGAAAAAGCAAAAAATACTTAAAACTCCTCTGTATCTAAGTATGTGCATTTTATGCTGAAGAACAGCCTCTGAACAAACCATCAGCAACACCTTCTCTCACAGTGGGCACCTCTTACCTGAGCTCAGAGCAGTTCATGGAAGAGTTAGAGGAGAATTTACTCCCTGCAGCTTCATAAGTCCTCAGTGCCTCTCACATTCAGCTGCCAATTGACAACCATTACACAGAAAAATGCCCACTAGTGAATGAGTTGAGAAAAACTAAGTGTTTCACATGTTCCCAAACAGACATAAAAATACACTCCTCTCCACTGCATGGACAGAAAAATCCTGCCTGTGCTCAGGGAACTTTTAGCAGAGGACACTTTGGTTTCTCAGCAAGACAGAGCTAGGAACAAAGTGACATAGTATAAGTTCACTTAGAAAACCCAAAGCAATACTACACAAAAGATGCAGCCCTCCTACCTCCCTTTTGCATCATGGGCCAGAGCAGGTAGGGCTTTCATCTTGGTCCTAACTCATTGCCCTCACCTCACAGACAATCCCAGGCTGGCATTACCAGATGCATCCCAGATTCACTGGTGTTACAAGAATTCCTACCAACAGCCCATGGGATGCTCAAAGGTTACTTCTATGTTCTCAATATGTCACAATGCCCAAGCCAGTTTCATCAAGCACAAGCTGAACGGAGTGGTGATCACAGTCTGCAGGGTCACGCCCCCATGACTTTGGCAGCAGATCTGTCTGCAACTCCAGCAGACAGCATCCTGAACAGCCTGAGTAGATGGAACATACAGGAGGCATTGGAGGAATGAATAATTCATAGTCTTGTTCTGCTGCCAATGGATCTATGTTTTCTATGTGCCCATATGGCACTCTGTTTTTTGTTATAACAGTAATAGGAGACTTCTGCACTTTCTTTGATGGTTCCTGAGGGCAGGCAAGAAGCAGCATTTGCTCTACTCACAGCATTAGTACCATACAGCAGAGCGCTTGCCAGACACAGCTTTCTTCAGAAATACTCATGACTGCATCACTGACAAAACTACTGGACTCATACAAGGCTCAGTTCATCACCAGCAGCCTTCTCGGGAAGCTGCTGACACTTGCTTTGTCATAACTTTGCAGCACTGGTCTGGACTTTACTGCTCAACAGATGACACTTGATGAACAACTGAAGCCCTGTATTCAGCTGCACAATGGGCAGCAAAATCACAGCTGGAGCTCGAGGCAGCAGCTGACCCTGCTTATCCACACCATTAGCACTGCCACAATTAAGTCTGCTGCTTTCCTTCAGCAGCTGACTGGGTCTCCTTCCCAGTCTCAGAGAGGGACAGGGGTCTATCAGCAAGAATACCCACAACAGTGGAACAACAGTATACCCCAACACAGCATCTCTTGGGCACTACCACAAGAGAGGGTAATGAGACACTCCAGACAGGACAGGCTGAGGGAGGAAGGTGCTACATGTATCTGAATTTTATACATGTAGCACCTATATATTCAAAGTGAGTTCCCAGTTAAAGTACTGTGCACAACCTATCCATGAAATCTTATCTACAATAGGGAAAACAATACTGTAGCCTGAACCTTTGCATGCTGTATCAGAGCATGATTAACATCCTGCGAGGGCACCACACCACATACTGCAGACACACAGAGCGTGCAAAAAAATGCTGCAGGGTCTGGAGATTGTTGTTCTGGTCCCACAATGTCCAGCTCATCTACCAGAATCAATATCAAGTTTTCTCATCCTTTCAATTTGATAGCATTTTACATGCAGTCTGTGCAAATGTAACAGACTGCCACAGCACTCAAGAGAGCGGCAAGATGAGGCTAAAAAGATTAGTAGAGTAACACACTGGTGAATCAGGTGCAGAGACTGCACTGCTTGTTAGGGCCAGGAATAGATTCCTCATCATCCGACTCACACCTGTGCTTTTACAGGAGAGAACAACCCTCCTCGGTTCTTTACCTACTGCTCTGATTTAGCTCAGAGATACTGTTCTACTGTCCTGATTGTTTTAACTGCCTAAGGCTAACAGAGTGTGAGGTTTTAAAGAGACAATAACACTGAAAAGTTTGGCAGTATAAACTACAAGCAATCAGAATGATGTGACTCAAAGTAAACAGAAAACAAGGGTGATGTATGCAAATGGAGATTTTACACCTCCAGAAAACAACCTGTAGTCCAAACCAAAGGAAATAACTTCACAGTCTACATACTTAAATTTCAAAGTCTCATCTACAATGCAGTCAGCTCTGTACTCAGAGAACTGCTCTGTTCTTCTGGTCTACAAGTGCAGTCCAATTAGTTTTACCCTCCAGACCTTACCTTTTCCAGGGACAGATCCTGGAGCTCTCCCACTTTTTCGTCAGCTCCTAGTTCACAGCATCCACAGGTAGACTAGGTTGCCTTCGGCAAGTCGAAGGTGTTTCAGACGCCAGTCGCTTTCAGACCAGGTGTATGTGACCAACAGCTGATACACCAACCAGACAGCCTTCCTAAACCAAAGAAGTACAGTTTAATCTTAACATAGCACCATGCAAAAGAGGCTTTAAACACTGAAAGAGCTATGGGTGCGGATAGCTTAGCTCCAGTACACTGGGCCCTGGAAGACCTGACTTCTTCAGAGCCTGTAGACGAGCACCTGTACCAGCCCCTTGCCCAGGGCAGCTCCCTGACAGCTGCCTCTCCTCTGGTGAGGCTGAGCCTTTCTACTCTTCACTTCAGCCACAGCAAACACATGGAGCAACTTCACTGGAGCCAGTGACCGAAGTTTCACTGCTACCCCATGTCAGCCAGGGTCTCAGTTAACCCTTGAAGGGTCTGTCAGAAATTACTTTATCTCTATTTTCCCAGCCAATCCCTCAATTTTTTAAGTAAGCCTCACTGTTTACTCCTTTTCACCCCCATCCTTTCTCTCCTAACTTCGCCTCCCTAAAATCCAAGTACTTGTCTATACCTAGCATTTTTCTGGATTAATTGCATACGAAGAAGTTAAAGCAAGGACACTCATGTCAGACTGTGTAACAAATGAGCTCTTCACACTATCTTACTGAATCTCAGAGGTTTTGAGCACCAAAGTCCAAGAGGAATTCAAGAGAAATGTTTTCTTAAAAAAAAAAAAAAAACCAACAAAACAAAAACCACACCTACACTGTTTTTACTTACATGACACTGTACTACAAAAACACTCCAATTAAAAATGCAGATTAAATAACTAATCCTCCCAAAAAAACCTTCCCACCAAGATTAACAGAGCAATGAATAGCATAAAACCACTAATTAAATCAATGTAACATGGGTATTATAGAGACACATTTAGCACCTTCTGTCTATCCACCAAGGCTTGCATCTACTTTGGAGTCTCTCTTATCATGAGAATTAGTTTCTACTTCAACAGCTAGGTATTTGTATATCAGACTGGGAAAGAACTTGTTTGTTATCTAGCTTTGGTATAAATTACTGTCATTTTGATGTTCCTAAAAATTATTTGCATGTTACCTATTTTCATTATACGCATTTTGTCACCATTGGATATAGGTTTCTACTGAACTCTTTATCAGACACATGCAAACAAAATTTTTAAAAGCATTTGCCTAGAATCACAAGAACACTGAGAATGTTTTTTACATAGCCAGATATACGTGTATATAATTTGATATGTAAAGGACTGAGGAACAAACTCATACAAAATAACCAATTGCAACACACTCCCAACTCCTTCAACAAGAAATGTGAACATTACAAAAGGTTTCAGGCCAATCTAACATTAGGACAATGCAGTTCCACTCAATTCACCCCTTTCCCTGGCATGGGCACTCAGGCCATTCATGGGGCTTCACCTGGAACCAGATCAAAGAACTCATCAGCCATCTGAATGCTACACCCATGCTACCCTAATGCCTGTTAGTTCTCAGCTGTATCACCTCCCAGATCTGGCTCACAGCACACCACTTAGCAGCAAGAAGTTCCTCTTTCACAAAATACTTCATTTCTATGAACTCCAAGTATTGATAAACTACACTTTTAGCCACACATGTATCTGCACTTGAAAGAAAATACTCATTGAAGAAAATCTCCATTAGCAAAGACTATGTCATAATACACATGAGCAGAGCAGTAGAGCTGAAGAGAAAGGTTCAGCCTTAAAGCTCACATGATTAATACAAAGCTTAAGGTGTTCAGAAAAGGGGATTTGTTTTTCCTTTTGTACATAAATGAACTTTCTGTGTAAAAATACTAATTATTAAAAATGTGTAATGTTTATCGTAGAGGGAAAAAACAAACAAACCCCCAACAATGGCAGTGTGACCATTCAATTACCTATATAAAAATAGTTAAAACCTAAAACCTCAGGCTTCCCAAAACTTGCCCATGTTCTGACTGTTCCTCTGACATAGACACCAACATTCCTCGTGTCAGCAGGCTGGGGACTGCACATGAGCATAATTTAGCAGTAGTGCTCATCAAATGAGAATACAAAGAACAAACAAACAAAAAGGAAAGCAAATTCCTGACTGGAAATTGGTTAGTAGTGCATCCCTTCAACTGTCTATTTTAGTATTTACACTTCTTCATTATTTCCACAGGGCTCTAAAAAGAAAGCTCGGATCCACGCACCTATCCAGCAAAAAACTGTCCAACAAAGAAACCAAGTCACAACATTGCTCCATGACTTATCTGGGATTCTTCGGGGGAAAAAGTGCCAAACTTGGAAATAGAAAGTGAGCATGTGTCTTCTAAGAAACTCGCCCTGCTCTGGCAGGACTTGCACAGAGGGTGATGCAGATTTCCCTTTCAAATGAAGTCCCACCATGTCTTTTGGTGAGGCCTTTTGAACCTGTTCCTACACTGGATTGAACTACCTCAGAGGGACACCTGGGGCATGCACTGCTACACAGTCCCCCCCCTCTTGAAATGAAAATGTCTTTTGTTCCTTCTGGAACAACAACAACAAAATAATTGAAAAACCAACTCTGGAAAGCAAAAACTTGCAGTTACTCAAGGAAAACAAGTGATTTCCAAGGTTATGTGCATCCTTTCCCAGATATATCCAGGTGGGTCCCCTATCTCTACTCCAAACTTCTGTCAAAGCCCTGAGAAGCACATTAGACCTCCAGAGGTTCAGATTTCTTTTAAAAGCCATGCCACCACCCAGTAGTTGAAGAGGCTTAGGCAGATGCATGGCATCCCCATACAACTACAGTATCTGCAAATGCTTCTGTGGCTATTTACTGCCAAAAGCAAAAACACATTTAAAATAACTGCAAAGAGTCTTTATTTTTTGTTGCTATCTTGCAACCTGTTTAAAAAAAAATTAAAATCAGGTTTCAAACAAACACACAATCCAATTCCCTCATGCTGCTAGATCTGTCTGACATTATTAGTCTCACTTTTTTTTTCCTCTGTGTACACTCATCCCTGCTTATGTTTCTTTCATTCTGCTCCTGCTAAGGCAATCAAAATGAACCAGTTGGGTTTACATTCATGTTTTCATGCATTACCATGGCTCTCAACATTTTTGGGCCAATGGGCCACTCCGAACATTTTAAGACTTCTCACAGCTTGCCATGTATTCCTGCCCTCTACCTATTAACATCAATCTCTTGTGCATTTTCTTATTTTTCATGGTCCCAAGAATGAGCTATGGGACGGGATGGTAATTTACTCATATTTATTCACATACCTTTCATTATCTTTAGGAGCTCATCTAACTTGTTGTTGTTGATTTCAGGTTCTGTGAATACCTTTCTATAAAACTGGTGTCAAATCTGATCTTGCAATATGGCAGGTTAAGCAGGAGATGTGTTAAAAAGGAGCAACTCTTACAAAACTCCACCTACACTTTCTTTATGAAGAAGTAGAGAGCACATGTTACATCATGAAAGCACACTCATTGGCTTTTTGGTAATTGAAGGCAGGGTACTGTTGCCTGGCAACTTATCTGATTACCATTTTTCCAAGTATCACATGCACACTTAGATATGTTGCATAATAATGTCTCACTTTTATGCAGCCTAACCCAATGGGAAAAAAAAGGGGAGAAAAAAGCTACCAAAATTAATTCCTTGAGTCTATTTTCTGGAAAAAAAAAAAAAAAAAAAAAGAAAGTACAAGACTGTACCTCAAAAACAAGTTGAAACATTAGTATTCCTGATTTTTATTCTGCCTTTTTCTGGCTTGCTGAATGTGCTTATACAAGCATTTTATATCTACTTGTCTTCAAAATGACACTAATAATACCAGCCTCACACAGTGAAAATTTATTAAGAATAGAGAGATTCTCAAATGAAAGATGCAGTGGAAGTGCTGGTGTTAGCACTTACAGCTTTTTAATATCCCAAATGTTGCTAAGCCCTGGTCCAAAGCATAGCAAATTTTCATCATTGTCATGCCATTGTCCAGTCCTTGTTTCTCAAACAAGGATCTCAAACCAAGAAAACTACATTTTTCGCATCAGAATGGGACAATTTCCCACCTTCTGTGTTTGATATATAGCTGGGAAAAGAAAAAAAGAAAACAAAAACCTACTCCCACCACCCCACACAAAGGCAGCATATCCCAACTTGAAGTTGGAATACTAAGCATTATCGCAGCTCTTGGAGTTTGTACCATAAAAATCAGAGGGAAATCAGAAAATGTGCATGCATGACCTTTTTAGAAATCAACATGCTCTAGTTACTGATCTGATCTTTGAAAACTAATTACACTCTAACTAATCTATGAAAAAGTAAGCGTCTAATTGCCCTTCTGGTGAGCAGTAATGCTTTATAATAAAAACACTAAAGTGAGGCATTGCTTCTAAAAGGCTCTCATTATATAACAGGAGGACTTAGATTCTAGAAGTAAACCTTTTGTAAATCCACAGGTTATATGGCATATAATATAACATAATGAACTGCCTTCTTTATATATGCACCTGAGTGTTCCATTGCATAGAATGGAAAGTGCTTAGCTGCTCAGGGTGCTCTTAAATACCATGCTAACCTCTGTCAGCTCAAGTGGCTGAGGCTGATGTTTTGGAAACTCAATATCTCATCTCCATGGTAAAGTATTAAGAGGCAAAGGAAAACCAAAAGCAACAATAGCCAAGCTCAACATTGCTGAAGAATCATTACATTACCTTCACAGCAGCTCCTGTCTTCATAGTAGACATTCGGGCATTTTTATAAACTGTGCCCTACATCCTGCAGCTCTTGGGCAAGTCCACTTCCAATTAAAAGATTAATTGTGAGATCTGCCTTGGAAAGAACTGCTGGATCAAAATAAACCAAATCACATGGTATGTATCATGCCACTAGGGGAAACTGTACACATCTTGAAAACACCAGAAATGACAAAAAGAAATAACTCTTTCTCTAGAACTTACTGGAAAGCATCCTTACCATAAACCTCTGCTGATAAAAAACACAAAGAAAATACGTGGGTCAAAGTGTGTTAGGCAAGTGTCCCGGCTTTCCTATGTTGGTTAGCAGGAGAGGAAACAGCCAAATATACCACTATCATCAGGCACACTCTGCCACAAGCAGAGACAAACAATTTCACCGAGAGCTCTGAATAGGCACAGCCACAGCCAAGACTTAGCCCAGACTAGGCTGCTGGAGCCAAATGAGTTTGGCTCCACCAGCATATGCATGTATTCACAATGAAAAAAATCAAAACAGACTCCCCATCCCCAGAAGGCACTTGGCAGTACACACAGCACTATGCCACAGCTACCCATACTAAAGACAGAGCTTCCCCCTTCAGAAGTACTTCATCATCCTCATGCTCCCAGCAGAATCAGAGAAAACAGGACAGAAAGGTACTCCAGAGAAATTTTTCATACAGGCTACCTTCAGTATATGGCACACCTGAGAGCAAAGATCCAGCAAGGAAGGAGTCAAACAGCAGCTTCACCAGGCTATGATATAAACACTTACCTAGTGACTACTAATGCTTGGATCTTATGCAATGAAAGCAAGACAGCAGCATTTGTGGTAGGGAAGATTCCCTCAGTCATTTAATCCAGCTTTGACAGAAGCATGTGAGGGCGGGGGAGTTTTGAAATAAGGTTGTAGTGAACTCTTGTGCACTGACACCAATAAAAATCCAGGGTAACATAAAAAGAAAGGGTAACATAAAACACTTCCCTCTTTTATGCAATCATTAGACACTTGTGACATAGTAACTGATAGGTAAGCTCATTCAGATATGCCTACAAACCAGCCTCTAAAGCAGTCTAGCTGCCTCCAAGGATGTGTTAAAGAGCAGCATGTACCTGCAAAGTCTTACACTCATTTTAGCTGGACTGTGAGGTGCATAGACTCTGGCTCACACTAGACATTATTGGGTGTATCATTTACAACCAGGAATGTAGGGCTCTGACTAACCAGAAAGAGAGCATTGTTCCAAATTGGCACAGATGTTGGTAATCTGTTCCTGCAGAGCCAAAGCCTTTGCCCAGTCTGGCTTGCTTTCAAGACTTCTTGTAGTCGCCTGCACAACCGCCCTACCTAGGAGCTCAGGAACCACCTGCATACTCCTGCCTCACGTATCATCACAGAAATGTGAGAAGCAGACCAGTTTATTTCTGACGTACAAGGCTAACCAGCCCTCTGCTCCCCCACCCAGTCTATACCTGAGCCTGTAGAGCTAAGGGCAAGCAACACAGTCAGGTGATAAAGTCATCAGAGAATACTAAAACACATACAGGAAGCAGATCTGGGAAGCAAAAAGGGATCATTTACAAACCTGTACCAAGCAAGCCACAAGCAGGTAATACCTTCTGTGCTGGAAAACATTAGCTAACTAGATGATCAAACTTCTTTCAAAAGAAGCAAGGAAATATGCCATACTTCACCTTTCACCTTAAGTAAATTTTGTTTTGAATCAGAACTCCCACTTGTATTGTTCAACTTCACCTCTTTCACCCCAGGAACAACCCAGGAACACTGTTGGACACTGCTTCATTTGCAGCTATACAGGTACACACAGAACAGAAGGGACCACACACAAGTTTGCTCAGGTGCCATTTCCCCATCTGCAGGACATGGCTCTGACATCTGAAAGCTTAGCAAGGTACTGCAACTGCTATGGAGGTAGGCAGTGCTTCTCACAAAAGGAAGGTGAGGAGTGGGAATAAAGGCTTTTCCTGCCTCCTGTTGGCAAACAATTTCTCTAAGTAATTGACCCATTTTCTACAGAATAAAAAGCTCTAAGGAATGAAGCACTGCTGCCCTTTAATTAGCCACATCATTACCTCTCCTCTTACCATGTAATAGCAGGCTGCTTGAGACTGAAAAAAGAAACAAAACAAAACAACAAAACTTAATTCTGTTTTCTTAAACATGGCATTTGTTGAAGACAGAGGTACAATTTGCAACAATAACATCTCCCATTATTTCTATGATTTCATCATCAGAACAAAAAGGTCTCCTCTATGCCACCATTCTTTAAGCCTCCCCAATACATTAAGCTTCTCCTTTTTAGAAGCTTTTTCAGGATGCTTTCCAATCATCTTCCATGAGGAAAAACTTCTATTCACTGTCAGTTTAAGAACAGAAAGGACTCCTTTGCCTAAAACCTAGTCAAACCTCCTGCATATCATTTTATTAAAATTTCATGCAGTTTCTTGCAACACAGCTCAGCAACTTGGATAAGGACAGAAGTCCTTTAGTCTAAGGAGATTAGATCTGCATACCACGAACAAAGAGCACAAAAAACCACATCACAGCTATGGTGGCATCACAGCTATGGTGGCAAGTCTAAAACTGGCAAAGGACTGTTCAAATGAGTGTCACACAGATGACCTTTAGTGACTGATCCCATGCTGCAAAGAGAAAACCTACAAAGCCTGGCCCCAGACTCTGCAACAGCTACAGTTCTGAGGGTACAAACAAAACGTGAAGATAGCAAAAAGCTGGGGGTCTTCCCCCGACTCAGGAAGAGTGCACAGTCTCCTCTCCCTCTCCCCCACTTTCCCCTCAGACGTCCTTCTTCCTGGTATGCTTAGTCCCCGGTTTCAGTTCATTTCTAATGCTTTGGGGGAAGGCAAAAATTAAATTAATCTGGCTGATTACACGATGAGAAGAAACACCCTTCCTGGACATAATGCAGTGCCTGCCAGCAGCCCTGAAACACCTAATCTCCTGAGGACAGTCATTGTCTTAACCAAGTGGTCAGGCATTAGAAGCACATTTATGATGCTGGAAAACAACTCCTCTCCCCAGCTCTTGATGTGTGGGAATAAACGGATTTACGAATTACAAGGCCAAAGGGATCCCTACATCTTCACTCCTTATGACTTCTCCAAGATGCTGAATTAAAGCATAGATTGTAAAAAGATATCTTAATTTAAAGGCTCCACTGCTATTGAGTTCATCACCTTACCCAAAAACCTCTGCCTGTCACACTCAAAGTCAGAAGCCTGCATCTCCCTTCAAGGTTAAATTTGCCTTTCACTGTTTGGCATCACATCTCATTATGACATTGTCAGTGAAACTGCAGAGTCCCCACTACCAAGTATTACTTCCATATGGATGCCCTCAACCCACATACTCTTGTTTTAGACCCTCTTGACCATTTCGTAAACTGCCACGGGATCTTGCCACAAGAATGCCAAGGCTTGAACTCTTCAAGGAAGCAGCTTGTTTTCTTCCTGCACCATCAGCCTGCAGCAGAGTGGGAACAGCAATACCGACCAAGTCTATGGATGTGTTGCCAGAGCCTCAGCAAGAAGTTATTCAGTCACACAAGCAGTAGTACCTCAATATCTGCTTGTCCCTCCATTTCCTTTCCACTAGACTATGCTACCCCCCCTTTTCAATACGCCTGTGATCAGAGGATCTCAGGATGTTTCACAGACATTGAATAAGCTGCTTGTTAACAGTTCAGCTGATCTTTGTTTAGGAAGCTGCTATAGCTACTAGTTAAACCAAATTATTTGAAGTTAACTCTTGTCTTTCAATTTGACATCTACCTGTGAAATGCCTGTACCTCAGTGTCCCCTTCTACAAACTGGGAGACACCCATGTTCTTCAGTGGGGCCTCAACACAGAACTAAAAAATTTTCAGATATATGCACAAAGAGCATTTATTTCTCAGGGAGAAAATATCTACTTTCATATTAAGTGAACAATCTTAATTATCCACAGTAGCAAGCTGCTGTCACCTAACACAGAAAAATTAACATTCCTGCATGGAAGAGGTCATACCTTCTAACAGGGCCTAGGCACTGGGATTCAGGAAGGACCTTCAGGACTTGTCACAGGCATCAGAGTACCTTACAGACTTTCTACAGTTTTCCTCAGTGTTGGCTGGAAGTGGCTACAGGCATTAAGGATTCCATGTCAGTAAGTCTTCCTTTTCTCTTTCCTAATAATTTATGGTAGTTTTTGTTTCCATGACTTCCTATTTACCACCAAACGGCAGCTAGCCCCATCTCTAACTGATACTGTACATATATTATTATTGCATTTGTGTTCCTGGAAACCCCAGAATGGAGCTCTTTGGGCAATCTATTCTTGCAAATCCCCAACGCACAAACTCTGTCAGTCACAGAGCTGTTACCACCTTGCCTGCAAAAAAAATCAGCTCCTGCAGGGACTGCTTTTTTGCAGAATTAAGAGGGAAACAGGACAAACCTGTCAAACAAACAATGCCAGAGAACAATATGAAGTACTTCACGTAACAGAGTTTTACTGCATCTGCTGTGTAATTAGGAGGCTTAACAAGTTTGTACATCCCCAGTAGTTTTGGACCAGCAATGCAAAACGCTCTCTAGGAAGTCCCAGTGTAATGCTCCAGCTCAAGATGAGTGAGACAGAGCAGCCTCCCAGGATCCCTGCTCCTAAGCATCCTAGAGACAATTTTCAAAACCCCAGTGTAAATGGCGGACAGGAGAAATCAAATTTTCCATTTTGCCAAAATTCAGCTATTCTGAATATTTTTCCATACCAAAAACTGAATAACAGTGAACATCCTGAGATTAAATTTTTAAAAAAGGAAAAACTCTTCATTTTTTAGCTGATTGTATTATCTGTATCCCTGATCTCTGGGCTTTACACACAAGAGTCATTCACAAGGTTGCTGGTAAGTCACTGAACGGACCCCACCTCCCAGTTTTGCTCTGCAAATGCTGGGCTGCCTCAGAACTATTTCGCCTTTCCTGGAATAAAGTTTTGCTGCAATCAATACAAAAAGATGTTTCAAGACATTCCTTTTGTCAAAAAAGCCACTTTCCAGTGAAAAGCACCTTCGATTTCAACAACCCTTCCACCCTGCTCCCCCAGAGCCCCGAGAACTTCGCAGCCGGGGCCGGGGGCTCCCAAGCAAAACCCCCGCGACACGCACCGCGCCCCCGCCCCGAGGGGCTGCGCGGGCGGCAGGGCCCGGCCTGCGGGAGCGGTGCCGCTCCCCGAGAGGGGGCGACACCGCGATGCCCGGTGGCCCCGCGGGGCCCGCCGGCGGCGGGGAGGCCGGTGCTTCTCCGCCCGCCTTTGTCTCGCTCCGGCCGGCGCCTGCCCGGCGGGGGCGGCACGGCCCTGCCGCCGCCAGAAACCGAAACCAACGGCGCCGAGCGCCATCCCCGCCCTCCGCCCCGGGCAGCGCATCCCCCGCGCCGCTCGGCTTGCGGGGAGGCCGCCGCGGGCCCCGCGCACCCACCGGCGGGGCGGCCGTGAGGTCAGCGGCGACCGCGGGCAGCTGCCGGTGCCGCCGCTCGGCCCCCCC